>NC_092032.1:17898914-18498914 GCF_042242105.1 Pempheris klunzingeri | reverse complement strand
TCTTCGGCCTTGTAGACAACTCTGCAGCCACAAGCCATGCCCTCGGGCCTCTGTCATTGAATGTGAAGTGCCATGCAAGAAATCTCAGCATAAACAATTGATTCTGGGGTAGAATTTCATGAACAAATCATCTCAGTTATCAGCACTGGCTTCTTCCATCTTAGATCACTTGTAAAATTTAAATGTTTCCTGTCCATTTACGATTTGAAGACTGTGGTTTATTCTTTTATTTCCTTTGGTTATTTCCTCGGCTAATAAAATTCTATGTATGAAGCAGTCAGTAAGAGCTATCTTGCCTGCAGTGGGTTCAAAATACAGCAGCAAGCCTCCTCAGTGGTACCAAGGGGAGAGACCTTATCTCCCTTATACTGACCTATCGTCATTGTTTATTGGTGGAATACTGGATTCATTTTAAGACTTTTTTTACTGCATGGACTGGCACCAGGTTACATCTCTGAAATGCTCATCCTTTATTCTATCTCCTGACTCCTTAGATCTGGTGACAAATCACTGCCCTCCACTCCACTCCACAAAGTTGTGGAATAGTTTGAAACTAACATTTTGATCGTTCCCCCTCCACCTCTTTTCTGTGGCCTCTTAGCTTAAGTGTCATCATGACAACATGATTGAACACAATCTGGCTTTTATTTGTTTGTTATTTGTATTTCATTTTGTGAGTGCAATGCTGTTTGTGATAAATATTTGACAGATACTTGACATATATATTATATTTAATTGGAATTATCAATCAAATGAAATACATGAATTGTATCAGAGATATTTTAGTCATTTCGCACAGCGCTAATGTGCTATATGAACAAAGTGACTTATTTGGACATGGATTGAGACAACGGAGGCGTATGGAGGAAAAGAAATATAAACCCTGTCTCCCCATCGTTACTATGGGCAACGTGAGATCGCTGGTAAACAAGATGGTGGAGCTAACAGAGTTAGCCAGGAGTCAGGTGGAGCACCGGGAGTGTAGTCTGGTGTGCTTTTCGGAGACATGGCTGCATAAGGACATTCCCGACGACAATGTTTCCATCGGTGGCTTCCAAACTGTTCGGGCCGACAGGGACTGCACCAGGAGCGGTAAGTGGAAAGGAGGGGGGCCGTTCTGGTGAACAACAGGTGGTGCAGTCCTGCTCATGTTGCTGTCAAGCGCATCTGCAGCCCGGACATTGAACTGTTTGCTATTGGTCTTCGTCCATATTATCTGCCACGGGAGTTTTCACATGTTGTTGTGGTGACTGTTTACATTCCTCCTTCTGCCAACCCAACTTCGGCGTGTGACGTCATCCACTCCGTCATAGCCTGGGTACAGACTCTACACCATTCATTGCTATCTCAGGTGACTTCAACCATGTCACCATGGCAAAGGCACTGCCCAACTTTACCCAGTACATGAACTGTTTCACCAGAGAGGAGAGGACCCTGGACTCTGGACTCACCTTCTGCAATAATTTACCTCCGTGTAATAATTTGTAATAATAATTTTTAATACTTTTATATATTTACATTTTTTACTTTTGTGTTTTTGAAGTTTATTCTTATTCTTTTTGGAGTTGTGTGTAACAAAAGCAATTTCCCCCTGGGGATTATTAAAGGAATTCTGATTCTGAAGACTTCACATTACAACATATTTAGACATTGACACTACTAGACTGCATTAACTTCACAGTAGTTTTAGCACGAGTGGAGCAAACACCATTTAGAGACAGGAAGGTAGAGCGAACCCTTTCACTACACTCTCTTGGAACCCCAGAGGATACAGCAAGAAGGCCGCCCTCCAGTCTTTGCAGATTAATATATAGGGAGAGGAGTTGATTCAATGATCTGGGACAAATCAGAGCTTATAACAACAATAGTCAGTGCTGATGCTTCTCTTGGATTGAATTTAACATGTCAGATGAAATTAATTAAGCATTGATATCACACATTTCTACTGCTTAACTGTAAACAATTGTGGTAAAATATGTCCTATTAATGTTATCATGAAATTGCTGTAGTGACAGCTTTTGTGATTACATTTTTTCTTTTCACTCCTCTAGTCCCACTCCATGCTATCCTGTAGAGAGAGATTGTAAGCATTCTTGAGGTGAATGCCAAGGGACCAGGTAGTTTAGTGTGATTTTCTGTGTGGTTTGCCAAACTAAGGGATTTCATGAACCTGGAGAGTTGGTACCAGTGTAGCAGCGGGCCACAGGGAAACAAACTGTATTGCATATTATGAGTGAGAACAACCCATCTGACATACTCTTAAAAGACAACAGTTCCAGCTCTTTATTAGATTTATATTGGAGGCCTGCTGAGAACAGTTGAAAGAGAAAAGAAATGGTGCCAAAGCCTGTGTTAGCTCCCCATTGAGAGAGTGCAAGAAAAGGGTCAATTTTAGATGGGTCAAAATTGATTAGAATAGGAAGCATCAATTGCAGACAGTGTTGGAGCTAATAATTGCCCTGTAAGGTATCATTTCACTCACTCTGGTGTGACTGAATAACAATACGAAATATTTATTAAACAGTATGCAAAAACTGCATCGTGGTTGATTGATTATTCCTTTCTTTTGAAAGAAATAAATATTTAGACTACTTCTAAAGGGGCAAAAGTCCTCAGGTGTATTCTCTTTTCGAAGGACATGTAACCAATTGTGCATTCACAGATACATAACAGCCAATCTAACACAAAGGATCCTACTTGGACAATGTCTGTCCAAGCAGCTTCCATGCAGAAAACCAATATGTTTCGGCAATGAATATTTCATTCCAATCCAAAGTCCAGACAATAAGATCCTCTGGATGCACTAACAGCCACATAAATTCCACCTTGATTTTGCTGTGTCACTACTGAGACCTAGTAAGTGCTCAATTTCATGGTTGATCAGGTATTGTACTTGTTTAAATCCAATGTAGGCGAGTGTGATAGTGGAAAAAATTGCTCTTTTTTTGTGGAGACAGGAAATGTTAATGAGGCCTAAAGTGTGTCCATTGAAAAGGTTAATGGCAATGTGAACTCTTCAGGGGTGACATTTTGGTAATATGGATGCCTAAATCACTATAAAAAGATTAGCTGACCTGTACATCATTAAGATCTAAGACAAGATATCAGTGTTCAGCAGATTATGAGTTTGTTTAATTTGTCTGCATTTCAATAGTCTATCAAGACCAAAGTACAATTGTAGAACTAAATTGTTGGCTTTGAACCCAAAGATGTGCAAGTAACACAAGTTAAAAGAATCGAGAACAAAGCATTTGGAATAAACGGTTACCAAAAAGTTTGATCAGTTAATGAATGAATCAACCAATTGTTTAATCAGTACTTTATTTTACTTGAAAGTTAACAGAGGCAGATTTACCTTGTAGAAAAATCCCTTGGGTGCAGTTGAATTAAAAATAAAGGTGTTGGTTGTTGGTAAGTGTGTGGCATCTACTTTAATTAAGCACCTACTCAAATTAAGAGGTAGTCATTTGTTGTTGCTCTGGTAATTGCTAAGCTATAAATTGATTTCTATCAAGAAATGGTGGTTATCCTCCCACATACTGTTTTCTAAGTGTTAGCATCCATCTGTATTGATACATCCTTTTAATTTGCGCATACACTGGAGTATAACAACGTATAACAAAGTACTACAGATTTAGCAAATCAATCATGAAGTACATGAAGCACGTGACTTAAATGTCCACTGATGCATTTGTTTCACTGCAGAGTGAAAAAATTGGACATTTGACAAAAACACTGTTAGGTTTCTGAATTATTACATAAAAGAAACATGCAACACAAGCACATTTTCCACTTTATTTCGCTCATTTGAGGTTCAGCTGACTATTTTAACTCTGATATTATGGTGTTATGGAGTCTAGGCACCAGGTTGGTAATATACGTTGGCTTGTTTTTTCTTATTACTCAGTCCTGTACCATCCAAGTGACTGAGGCTGCTATTTGAGAACCATCAGTTCCCATGTGGATATCTTTTGCTGGCGGACAGTGAGGACAGTGGTTGTCCATTAATTAGGCTCAAATTACTTTCTTTCTCACAGAAAAACAATTGTGAATATGGTAACATTTCTTAAATATAATACATTCACCTACACAGATTGTTTCCATATCAGGATCCCACTGAGGGTATAGTGAGCTCATTCATTTAAAAGACATTATCGCCAGCAACAAGGTCAACCCTGGCTTTTCTCTTAGCTTAGAGTACTCTCAATTCCTCTGTAAGTGTTGCTCTTCAGCACCTAGTGAATAGGTCTAAAGAGGAAACCTTTAGCTTTTAGTGGAGGACTCCTACCTGTGAGATAAAATGCTTTTTCAAGATGAGTACGAGTGTTTAGAAAAGTATTAAAGATTCCATGAAGCTTTTACAACTACAATATTAAAACAGTTGGAGAAAATACCATACCATTTTTTTTTATCAAAGAAAAGCCTGTACACAACGCATATGTCAACGAATTTTATAGGATATTTGAATTTCTTGTTACATGGCCAAAGGCTCCAGACAATCATCAACCCATCAAATGATATTAAAAGCCTAAAAATGGTTTAACAGTTCAGTATTTTGTCTTATTTTGGAGCTTTAAGGGGCAGCTGTGTGAAATATCAACTGCAGATGAGGTCGAACACCAGCACCAATAGACAGCGGTTTCCAATTACCCAACAGTGGAGGCAGAAGGAATGCAGAAACAGGTGGCGCCTTTAATTGGTTTTTGCAACCCCAGAAGCATAGCATGAGAGGGAGCCGAGCTGTGGGAGGTCCTCTGGGAGACGAGACATTCACCAATGTCTTTGTAATTGGTTTTGGTAAAATATGATTCTGCAGCCTATAATTAGTAAAACAGATCATGTATATAGTCCTTTTTAAAACTTGAAAAAATGCAAATGACAGGCAGTGGACAATTTGTTGGTTTAGTAATCTTTAGGCCTGTTATGTGAGTGTTGGATTCTGGCCAGTGAACATCATCACCATCAAAATGACGCACCCACGATAGTCTTTAACCCTTTTTTGTATTCACCGGTTCATTGATTAGTAAGGTCTTCTACAAATTTCAGACCTGAAGAACTATTTTCAGTTATTGTCTATGATGTCACTGGTCACGGCTGTGAGTCTCTTAACTTTCCCACATAGCGCCACGGCAGGAAAACCGACATGGACCAGAGGTAGGTGATGTTAAACCTGTAGATGACTGCAGATAGGCTCACTTTTTATCTCTTTACTCTAATCAGTGTAATCCCCTTTGTTAGTTTCGTAAGCTCAGTTAGCTTGCTGGATAACCTTAATTACTTGAAAGCTGATGTCAAACTTTGCATTGAGAATGGTGCAACAGCAATACCTCTTTTTAGCTTGTGCTCTCTGTGTTTCTACTACGAACTACACTACCCTTTATAGCATGAGGGGAAGAAAGTAATCTGATCCTGGCCTAACTCCAGCTCTTATACTGAGGGGATGGGATCAAGAAAATACCATCCATCCACACTGCTATAGTTAAAAGCTTTAACTACAATATGCTTACATTGTAGTAAGTGTAAGTTGTGAGGGGAGGTTATGCTCTGGAATCATGTATCTTAAGTGTTTCATCTTCAAGGCGAGACAGGACTTGTGGGACTCCTACAATCATTTTCAATATCAAGGAGGTATGATTTGTGGGGATATGCTGATTACCAAGGTTAGAAAAGGATGCATATTCATATGCTGAGTTTACAAAAACAAAGTGGCAAAACAGCAGTTTATATAACCTTTAATTTGAATTGCTCGTCAACAGTGGCAGAAACATATTTTGCATTATAATAAGGATGTGTATTATTGCATTTTGTTCGCAAACGTATGCACGGGCTTGTGTGTGCATGCTTGGATCTTAGTGTATTTGTGGATGAGCGCACACACATGTGAGTATGTGTGTGTGTGTTTGTCCATATTCTTCTGATGTGAGACTGCTGGCAGCGATTGCCCTGTTTTCCCATTTCCCCTCTGGCTAATCACTAGAGTCCCCGTAAATCCTTGGTATCACCACAGGATCAAGAGAAGGCCTCCAAGCCCCAGGGAGCCTATTTCCTCTGAGAGCAGAACACAAACTGGAAAGCTCCTTGATATATTTGCTGGCCCAGGGATGGTCAAGACTTCAGGGCTGAAAGATGCTCCATGACATCACCCTGCTGTTGGTAGGTCTCATTTCACATACAACACACCCATGTCCGCAAACAGAGAAACTCAATCAGATATAAAAAAAAGAAACCAACGGCTGAAGCTCGAGTGAAAGGTTATTATGACAAAAGGAGAGTAAATTATTGTGTGTCACCTACGTCAGTGGGAATAGGAAGAAGAAGGTTAGAGATAGGGATCACATTGTAATGTTTCACTCCAAACCTGTATTTTCCAGCTGCAGTGGCTGTATTCCAGCTGGTGTGGTTACACAGAATAATTAGTTTGGTTGGAACAGCACCTCAGGGGGCTGGATTAGCTCTTGGAGGGCAGTTTCTCTGGCAGCCCAATGTTCTGATGAGAGCTGAGATATACTGTCATGCACCCAGCACTGAGAAGCTTTTGATGGTTTTAAAAGCCTTGAGCAAGTGACAATTACAGCCTGAATGGCAAACAGTGTCAAAGGGAATGAGATGCTCTGGAGTCCAAAGCTGAAGGTCACTGGGGAGACAGCTTGTTGTAAAGCTGTGCATTACAATGTCGAATAATGGTCAATGTCCAGATAGGAGAAGTAAATGGGCGAAAATAAATTTGCAGTATAGTTCCTACTTTTGAAATGAAAAGTACGATATTTGTAAATGGCATTCATACAGAGACCAAATGAAGCCCAAACAAAAGAGCGGGATGTAATCATACAGGCGTCTATGACGACAGAGATCTGCAACAACTGCAGAACTGCATGTCTGGTGGTATTTGCAATAGCATCACAAAAATAAAAGGGATAATGCACTCTCCAGCACAGCACATATAGCATGACAGTATCACAGTCGGTGGAAATTAAAGGTGAATTCTGTTGTTTGTTTGTTTTTGTAGCATGCCGTTTCACAGGAAAACACTTTACGATGAAAGCTATATCACAAATGCTATTCACTAATAATCATGTGTCGCAGTCATGACAAGATGGGTAAGTGCAAACGACATTGCTACAGTTTGGATCAGCCAAGTATTTATTCTACCTCTAGAATAATTTTCCTGTTGGACAATTCAGCACCTAACAATTAATGTCTAATGCCAAGGGTCGACGTAGTGGAAAGTAAGAGGTTGGTTGGGTGTGTGGCGAGTGTGACTATAATGCAGGAAACCGTAATTTGCGTGCCATCAAAGAACTAGAATTAACATTTGCCTTGTGACCTCCATCTTTCCCTAAACTTAACTAGATGTTCTAGTCGTCTAACCCAAACTTTTTACACCATGGCTCCCCTTCAAATTGCATTTTGAACACTAACACTAATGCGGGAACACTTCTACGTGGAGCAAAAAGTCATGAACCAGAAAGTGTGTTGTGTTACTATAACAACCAGCAACTGTGAGTTTAATTAACTCATTAATTTCCACAAAACTACATATTAAACAGAGTTTTCCTTTTTGGCTTTGTTATTTTATATGTCGTTTTGATACGTTATGAGTGTGATGTAAACATAGGTTAATGCAAAACTTACCAAATATCATTTAAAGTTCATCATAAATGAACAACGATCTGATAAAGCTTGTGTTTAACCCCAAGGCATCCCCACCCCACTTTGGAAAACCATTGGCCAAATCCAAACTATATACTGATCATAGTTTATTTGCCATATCTTAGTCTCTCTAATCTTAACCATTCTATAGTTGGTATGCTATTTTTTATATCATTGTTTTTGTCTGACTCTTCAGAGACAGAATAGTTCATAATCTGATAGGGGTTCTTAATGAGATTAGGAAACACACCTCATGAAAGTGCAGGTACCGTGTGTGTTTACTGACAGACAGTTGTGATTAATTACTTGCCAATGTTTTCTTAAATAACATGACTTTTTCAGATTGGAAAAAAACACAATTTTCAACTAAACCCATAAAGCAAGATAGAAATATTGTCATTTCTATTGAGAGAGCAAGGTGGTGAATTTGGACTTGCAATCAGCTGTTCCACAGAGGGTGTATAATGTCGCCTGGAAGCCCATAACTACATAAGATAGAAAAAAATAGAATCAATATTGCAGTTTGCCCGTTAAATGTTCTGTTTCTGAGGAATTCACAAGTGTACCACTGAGATTGAGTTTAGTCCTCCTTTATGTTTTGTTCCTTTTTTTCCAGACACGTTGCCACACAGTCTTTTCAAATTATGTATTTCTGCTTGTGAGATAGCTTTCCCTTCCCTCGTGTACCATTTTTTACAACAAACACTAATCAGAGGAAAACCAATATAGGACTGGAGAGCTTCATTCATGATATCAGAAATCAAACACATTTTTTCTCAAGAGGGAATTGTGTGTTGAGTTCTCCATCTCTCCTGGAGCAGCAGGTATACGTTTACTTAAAAGCTGGATGTGTCAGGTGTGCCTATTGTTCCAACAAGCATGTTCAACATACGAGAAAGCTATGAAAGAATTTAAATTGTGAACCATGAAGGGCATCTCCCACTGTTCTTACATTCTTGTGAGCTGACACTAACATGTTTCACAGCATTGCAGATAACGTATAGAAGCTAACAGCTCACTGGAAAGGCAGGATTACTGTTAAGATCATAAAGAAAAAGATCTATTTGTGAAAGTTATTTTTTTAATCTTTAGTATCTACAGAGAGTTGCACATTTGATACTCAGTGGCTTTAATTTGCACAACAGACTGCGTTTGTCCCTTGAGGAGAAAGCAATGTTTAAATAAAATCATCACAGCATTGTTTTTTCTTTTAATGTTGCTAAACAGTTTGATGTGATATCAGTGTTGCAGCTATCAGAGAATCTTGTTAAAGATCTGATAGAAATGTAGCACAATCAAAATCATGTTGATGTAGCCCAATTTCTCCGTTTATTAATCACCGAAATCCGTTGGCTCTGACCCTAAAGCATCACCTGAAACTGTGTTATCAGTATTTTCAGCCCCTGTTCTAGTGTGTGTTGCCAGTGACAGATATGTTTGACAGCTATAGCACAAGGAGCACTACATCGCTCTTACACTGGGCACCCTGCAAGGACAGGAATGATTTTGGTGACAATTAAAAGGCAGGGGATAGAAAGAAATCGTTTGGATGAAACAAATCCTGGTGAGTAAATAACACAGAAGTCTTGGAAGTCTTGACTGACTAAAGGAAATATGCACAAGACAAAGTCAGTGTGTAATAAGAACTGAGGAGGACTGGATGACTAAATGTGTCAAGGTTTACTTTGGGACACAGTTGTGAGTAATTGTGTTTGCATCAGATTAGCTCATCTTGACAATCTGGAAGGAAATCTCAACTGGAGGCCAAAAATTAACACAGTTACTAATAGTGTGAGGCGGTTTGCAGACGTTTTGTTTGATTTTTTAAGAGCTGTTGTTTGCAGGGGTTCATACTTACTACATTTGGCCTGAAGTCTGTCTGTGGCCTTCAGTATCTTGAAGTCAAACCGAAATTAAAATTCCTTTTTTTTGTCCAGACAATCCACATATAAGGTACATCATTCATGTTTGTTTTTTACCTTGTCTAAGAACAGCAAAGGAGATTTAAGCTTTATTATTTCTGACGGAAGTCTAATTTGTATGGTACAATATTTGAGTGGGTGGGCACTAAAAATAGTTTGTAATATCACCTCAGCTGCAACGACCACACAGGCTGGGGTACTGATGTTTGCCGTTGCTCAGCCCCATCTGTGATTTCAGCACTCCCTTCATCACTCAGTGACTGTATGTCCCTCCCTGTTGTGATTAAAATCACGGGGAAACATACAGAGAGTTTAAGTCAGAGAGCTACCAGCGGCTGTGAGCTTTGGTATTCTGGCCATGTGCCATTACACGAACAAATTCAATGATAAAGAGACAGCTAATACTATATAATCTTTGTTTCATGTGGGAGGTGCACAGCACACTGTGGAGGCACTGAAATGACATGAACAAAACTTGACATGTAGTGGAAATGGGTGGAATACAAACTTCACAAATCATCGTCCCAAATATTGAATGCCCTCGTTGGGCCAAGAAGTATTCTTCAGATATTATTTCAAGTTGTTTATAAGGCACCACCAATCAGATCGGTGTTTAACATCAAGGCAAGTTCCACGTACCTGCTGTGTTCTAAAATGTCTATGATTATTTTGGTGAAACAACGTTGAACTCTGATGTGATGATAGTATCTCACCCACTCAAGAGTAATTACAATACAACTACATACAACTCATTCCCCTCACTCTGCCAAACACACAAGATGATTGTTTACAACGGTTTAAGTGTAGCAATGGACCAGGACAGAGGAGCATATCTTTTACAGCAGTAAGCCAAATGTACAGTCATCATTTGTGGGTAAAGCTTTGTGAGAAAAAGAACCACAATTTTTCTGTCCCCGGTGAATTTGCTTGGCTTCAATTAAATCAGAGAGAAAAGCATTTGAAGTATCCAAGTCCTACTAGCTCAGTGCTGTTTTTAGCCTCACACATATTTGTCTTTGGCAAAGAGATACACTGGCATGTATTCTACTCATAAATCTCCAGTTTATCTTATATTCACCAGAGGCCAAACAAGAAGCGTAGGCCACAATACAAATACTAAAACTAATATTAACGATAACTTACAATTCAAATTAAATGAGGACACCGTAATGACAAATATGTAATATATAGGCAATGGTATAAAGAGGATATGAAAAGATTAAAATAATATATACTAGAACAGGGCTTGACCCTGCTGTTAAGTTAATGAGCACTGACCATTCAATAGTGATGCCAACATATCATTTGTGTTATCCTTAGTGTCCTGGATTTAGGGTTTATCATGGCATGAGCCCTGCTATACACTTATCATGTGATAATGCAACCAATCATCTGAATAAACTGTTCAAAAAATGCAGTGTGTTTGATTTATGGTTACTCAGATGGCACATAGATAGTGTGATACACATTGAATTATGACTCAGGAAAAGATGCATTTCTAAACATCTACTGTATTCCTTAAAAAAAAAAAAACCTCAGCTGGTCTGTGACAAAATAACTGAAGTTGAATAATGGTTTCTCAACTTCAAGCAGCAGAATATACATCTTTGCTTCATGGGTTATTCATGTACTCCATACCTGCCACACTCTTATCAACATGACAAACATCTAACAGAAAAATCATCTCCATTATAAAAGGAAATGATCAATCTGCCGCCCAAACTGGGAATCTTCAAAGATCAATATAGTTGCTGAATGCTGGACTTACACACTATTTAAATCAATGAATCAGCACAACAGAACCAAAACAACGAGGCATGATCACAAGAGCAGGGAATTCCATCTCCATTTGTACAACATCCTTAATTGGTTCTGCACAGACAGTAACTACAATTGCCAACCTAAAAGAGACAAAAAAAGAAGAAGCAGTTTCTCCCATAACCTCCCACACTTTTGGTCTAGGGACCAGTGCAGAGAAGGACTGCTGATCTTATCTGAAAATATGTGCAGGTAAGCAAAGCCTTGTGAGAAAGCCATACATTAAGTCATGTTGTGAGGATATTCTTGCTCAGTCACTGCATTCCTCATTGTTATCACCCACCTTGCATAAGCCCTACCCTGCAGCTTGCACCATGCAAAGAGCACACAGCTATTAAGCACTAACAAATTAAACACGAGGAAAAAGTCAATAATTGAAAAAAAAACAACAGTCTTGATTAAAAATGTCTCCCATTTAAATAGCTATTACAATTTCCCAATGGTAAATTCTGCATTCTTAATTAATGCTCATCAAAAAGCAAGGTATCTGGTATAGTAAAAACAGTACAGACGTCTGTTGTGCAGTTAGTAAAGTAATTGGCATGAACTGGGACCATGTCTTGTACTTTCTCAGTCAGATTTGGAGATTTATGCCTTAACTTGGAGATGTATGCCTTGATTTTTATTTTGTTTGGGAAAAATCAACATCTGCAAATGTCCTTGCTCTTTTGGCACTACGTGTACACCCTTGTAGTCTTTCCACTATAACAAAGGCTGTTTGCAATAACAGTAGAATCTCACAATATAATGCACAAAAATCAGACTGTCCAATGAGATATTGTTGCTTTAGGAAGATTGTTTTGTGTCAGATACGTTTTGATCCAGCTTTGTTTTTAAGGCAGCAATATGCAGTGCTGTTATATTGCTTTGTACTTCATAGTACTATAAAGTCCCTCTGTTACTTTAATCAGACTCTGTGGATTATGTTTTTGTTGATGATGGAGATCCACTGCCCATAATTAATTAAGGGGAATATTGGTCATATACATGGCTATGTCCTTCCAGACACTCTCATTACCTAACAGCAGGTGTGTTGGCCTTGTATTTCCTGAAATTGTCCTGTAACCAGATGGTCACAGGTTCAATCTCTGGAACAGCCAACTTGCAATGTCATTTTGTCCTTTAGGAAATAACCAACCCTTACCTACACTGACGCTAAGTAAATCTTGGTACCAGTGTGACATGAATGCAGAAGGTGTTAGTTCAACAATACAGTAGGAAGCATAAGGTTGGATGGAGAGGTTGGCCTTTGTTTGAGCTGAGCATCATCCACTCCATTGGTTTGTCCATGTCCCTGGCTATAGTGTCAATGGGGCCATGTTTTATTCTGCACCATTATGTGAGACAGCCCATTTGTTAGCTCAGAGCAACACAATTTGAATCAATGCCCCTGTATCCCATAGAACGACATTATGGCTCCTGGTAGTGCCATGGCAACTAAAAGTTATTCCCTCGCTTATTCTGTTATGGGAATGCTTGCATGTCAGCGATTGTCTACGCTGCATTGTAGCTGCATTTTACAGCTAAATATGCCACCACAGTCTTTGATTGAATTTAATTCATTTATCATATTACTGCAAGCAAATGAAACATGAGTATTCCAACAAGCTCCACAATACTGGTATAAACTAATGACATTTGTCATTCTTTGGGTCTATAACTAATAAATTCCATTATTCAATGTGTTCACACACAAAAATGAATGTTGCCATGGTATGTGAGCACTGTTACCCATTCCTCATTTCTACAGCACATCTTAAGTACTGCTTCATCAGACAGGTTAAGAATGACACAGAAAAATCCAAACCAGAGATTTCTACATGTTTTGAAGTGGAAACAGAAGTGTTCACTCAGCTGTCGTTAGTTCTTTGAATTAAGAAAAGTAAAGGCACTATATTGTAGTCAGTGCTGCCATGTTCATTTCCAACCAGTGTCTCTCAGGACCAACCGCATTAAGTGAAACGTCTGTAAATATAAATGATAGAGTTGGTTTATTATGTTGTGGGTATGCAATATATATAAACTATAGGTCATAATTAGTGCATTTGTGCCTTACTAGATTGTATCATCAGTACAGCTACAGTATCAGTGTCATCAAACACTGTATTATTATTATTCTTGCAGAGAAACTAACACACTGTTAGTCAACATATTTATAGCCCTGGTTTGTACGAAAACTCTGAGCTATCACACTTTTTTGCTCCTGGAATTATGGCAATCCAATATGCACATCAGAAAGGTTAGTAGATGTTTTGACTTAAAACCTGAGTTTAGTAATAAGCTACAGCATCATATTTGATGCCATCAGAATTTTAATGAATGTATTTATGTAAAAAAAGAAGAGGAATGCAATTTCTTTTCATAAAATAATCGAGTAAATCAAGCTACTTTATTTCTAGAGCACATATTTAAAAAATTGACCAAAGTGCCTTACAGAGCAATTAAATCATGAGATGATGTGATTGATGACTATACTAACCCTTACATAGGCGCATATAAGTAAGTAAAATGAACAAAAGCACAGAATATTTGGCTAAAATCATAACACAAACAGCATTGAACAAACAACAAATAAAAGTGGGTGCAAAGGTGTACTGGGTGCCAGTCTATGCAGTGCTTTAAACACAAATAAAATAATCTTAAACATCATTTCACTATTTCATTGGTAACCACTGAATACAGGTTTGTACGAGAGAAATTTGGCCTCTCTTCTTGGTACCAAAGACGAGGTTTGCTGCTGTATTTTGAATCGGCTGCAGGTAAGACAGAACAGACTGGAACGATTTCAAAATTTTAAACCAGAATCAAAGATTTCTTGCGCAGAACTTGACATTCAGCGACAGACGCTCAGGGCCATTGATTGTGGTTGTGGAGTTCTCTGCAGGCCCAAAGATTAGGGGCTTAGTTTTATTATGGTTTAGCTGAAGGACGCTTTCTCAATGTAATAATTCATCATTTTCAAATTCATTATCATATTTGCAATCGCCCTTATTTGAAAATTGAGGCAGATAGCTGAAAATAGTGTTATGGGTTCTCCCCTTATAATGTAATGACGTCTCTACAAAATACATTTTCTAGAAGTCAGAAATCAAAGATATGTTTGAACTGAATGGGGAATGTGCCATTGTTAGCCAGATGAAGAAGCCCAACTGTGTATTTAAGTTTCCTCATATACAAGATGAAAACCACCCATTGAGCTTTTCTCTATGAACTGTGTCATTACTGTATTCATCATGCCACATGTTTTAAACCATTTCTATTTAATGATAGTATAACACCATGTATACTACACAACTGTAACACAACTACAGACACTTTACACTTCTTCAGACCTGCCTCACTGCACATTTCACTTTATAATCTGGCCAACTACATTTTACACACATGGTTATTTATCACTGCTAAATAATCGTTTTTATAGTGTTTCGGTTTTTTTCTTAAAGTGCTCTTGTTTATTTTTTAATGCTCTTGTTTATAGTTTATAGTTTATTTACTCTCTTAAAAAAAAAAAAGTCCTGGTATGACAATAAAGATACTTGAATCCTTGAATTTATTCTCTGTAGATCTGGTGAAGAAGCACCGCTCTTCATCTATGGAGTGGACCACTCAGCCAATCACACATCATCAGTGTTCATCATCACAAAGCAATGTGTGGCATTAAAACAGCAACAGCACACCTCTAAAACCTGAGTGTTTCTGGTGAAGGCTTGAAGCCACATGGAGACTACATACAATTTAACTTGCTGGCTTTTTTTCCTTCTATTTATCGGGTGCTTCAGCACAAGGATATATGCTATTAACACTGTTCAACAAACTACTTCAAAGTAAAACAGGGAGAAAAAACTATCCCTTTCACCATCACTAAAACCAACCTCTGACATCAAAAAATGATATCAGTGAATATCACACATTTCCAATATATTTCCATCAAACGCGGTGCAGGATGTACTGTAGTGGTTCCTCTTTTCAAGCCAAGTGTGTGGCTTGGTTGCTTTGTAGGATATGGCGGCTTTGTGTTGGGATTTGGTAGGGATTGAGTGGTAATGGGTGGGCAGTGTTGGGGAGCGTTCTGCTATCCCAGGGGATTCATCTGATGAGCCGGGATTGGATTCATCTGCTCTGTCTATCGATTTGTTTTCGCCACACGGGCACCTCACTTCAGTTTTGAGCTTGACTTTTTTCATTTTTAACTAGTTCTGAAAAACGTAATTCTATTGAACACAATCTCATCCCATCTGCGCCAGCTTTGGACACTTGTTCTTGTTTTGATCAGAGTTGTAAGGTAGGATTGTGCTTGTGTCCAGCTAAGAGGGAAAGAAGTACTATTACAGCTAGGATGAAATCGTTTTTAAAGAAAAACTCATCTTCTGGTTTTTTTTTTTTTATGATTGTACCAAGGAATTAAGACTCCCATTAATCTTTCTTTTTCTTTGCATGAAGAGGAAGACTTGTTAGAAAAAACATCTTGTCAAGAACTGGCAGTAAGTACAGAAGGAGATATATGAAAGTGTTCCACAGTTCAAAACCACGAGGGGTTTGTGTGTGATATTTGTTAAAATCATATTTTGGTTTATGAGAAGAGAGAGGAACATTTATATAACACAATGTCTTTTTGTGTGCATTTTGTAAAAAGTCAGTTCTATCATGAACAGTATAAGCAGATAATTCATCTCAAACACAGTTTGTTACTTTAATACTTGATAGATGCAGATAGATACTATCCTGATAATCAGAATGAATTGCCATTTTGTTCCACTTAATTCATTCGGGCTGACGCTATGCTCATGTTAACTGATTTCTTGTTAGGATGGCGGTGTTTTTTTTTTCCCTTGTCATATCTGCCCGGGTAACTTTCCAGATATTTTTAGTTGACGGTGAACGTGTTTTAATATTTTTTGATCTTTTTTTTTCTTAAACAAACTAAGACTTCTAACTTATATAACTTATAACATCTTGTTCAGCTCTGCCAACATCAGTTATGTTAGCTATCATTCCTATTTTTTATAAAGTAGCTTGGTAGCTGCGTAGTGCCATTCCTAATTCCACCTACTAAAATCTGATTTGTCAACTGTTTTCATACCAGCAGCAACAGCCATCAGCAGGCACAAGGCCAGTTCTGTTTGGAATTGCCGGATAAACCAAATATGGGCAGCAATTGAAAGATCTGCATCCAGCCTAGATAGATACTTTATTGATCGAACGTTATATACAATTCTAAGACTGCCATCTTTTCCTAGTAGATTCCCATGAAAATCAAAACCTTTTGGGATCTCCAATTTGGCACATTATATAATATCGCTAATATCATATCTGATGCTGCTCATGTGGGGATTCTTGAATCCTTAATTTTGAATTCTTGAATTGTTGGGTCTCTCTCTTATTAAAGAGTTTGGTCTAGACCTGATCTTCAGATAACGTTGTTATGAGTTGGCGCTATATAAATAAAGATTGATTGATTGATTGACATCCTGCATGTGACTGTCTTTGCTGTGACTACCTACTAACTACGTACTATGTACTTCAATGACTATGTACTGGTAACATGTGTAGGATAGAGGCCCCCTACTTAAAGCCAGATGAGACGTGCACTTCTTCATCAAACAGGATTATATGTAAGGACGCCACCAGCAATATACACTTCTTATATATATATATGCCTTATTTTTTAGATAATTCTATGATAAATGGATAAGAGCGTCATGTCGAGGGAATTCTTCAAGTTCTAACTTTCTGACATGTTGGACAAGTGCTCATCAGTGTATTGCACATCCATCCTGCACTGTCTCTCCAGGGAGAACTCAAACTGTAGCAGAGCCTTGCAGTGTGCTGGACTGTGCTCAACAAAGACAGATCTCCCTCATCTTAGCCAGTGCTAGAGATTTGAGGGGCAGACTAATGACAGCAAGCTTGTTCTCAGAGCATAGCAGTGAACAGTTTAGGAAAGAGAAAAAAAAGAAAGAAGAAAAAAAACTATGTTGACTTCAAGGCCTGCAGCCTTCCAGATCCAGATTTCTTGTGCAAATGTAGAGAAGGGAACAGGGCCCTGACGAACACAATCCTCTGCAGTGTCTAAAAGAGTCCGGGAGGATTAAGATTCTCACCAAATAATGAAAGTTGCAATCAGGGGTCCATCCAGACAACAAGATTCTCCTTTTAGGTGATATTGTTACTCAAGGGTAAACTATAATTATGGAAGTTTCGATTTGGCACTGAACAGAAAACAAGCATTTGGCCTGAGGTATGTTAATGCAATGTCTAGATCCATTGGAACAGCAGAAGGTACCAATTTGTTTTCAGATACACAGACCAATTTCCTTCTCATTAGGACCACACATTGAGCACCTTTTTCATACCCGCTAAACAACAGAGATGAACAAGTGCTGCTTTCTACACACAGATTATGGGATATGTAAGAAAATTCTCAACGGAGAACACACAAAAGACGTCCTATTGAGCTTTTGTGCTCAGAAGGGAATACTAAAGATCAATTAATGAACTGGCTTGGTCAACTGTTGGCTTGAGCATGCAAAGCATGCATGCTGAAGTGAGATAATTGACAGCTCAGAGGCTCAGTGGGTGATTTGAGTGATGAGTGTGTTGCATTAGTGGGTTTGGTTGGTTCGTCCTCTGATATATATTACCCAGGTAGGAATGGACGCATTATGAATTAATTAAAAAACATATTTAAAGTAGATTGTAGACTGGGCTTAGATATGTTTTCTGCGAAGTAGAATCTCGCAAGAATCAGATTTAGTAATGGCCCCTGATATATTGGCATCAATAACAACCATGAACCTGTGACTAGTTTATAAGGATTTTACAAGTTAATGGTGAAGAGATCCTTTAATGGAAATGATTCTCACTTGAAGCAGCGATGGGTGTCAATTTATTTAAACAAATCTCAATTAGATTTTTTCAATGACAACTGTGATGAAAATTAGTGACTGATGACCCTTTTTCTAAGGTGAAAACAAGACAAAACCTAAACATGAATATGACAGTATTTACAAAAACTGTCACAAAGTGTATTACAATCTTTGGTAATGAATAATAACAAAACAATACTGTGAAAGTTGGACAAATGGACAAATGAACTATAAAACAGTCCCATTCAGTGACTTGCATGCACACATCGTAGTCCCTGATTGGTATCAACATCCTCCACTGCCCAAAGCTAGCTCTTCCCCAAAAGATGATTTAACTGCTTGACTTGTTGCACCAATAAGCAGCATCTTGCATACCAGTGAGGTTACGTCTCTATCAGTGCTGTTAGCTAAAGATGCACTTTCTCAGTAGGGAGAAGGAAATACTTCATGGGCTAAAAGCATCCAATTTCCACATCAGACATGAAAAAAACCAGCTAGCACAAACCATCAAGGCAGGTCAGAACACTGAAGGGAGGCTGACATTATCAAGAGCCATGAAGTATGAGGATGTATCATTGGGAGTGGATGCAAGACTCATGTCAGGTAAACAGAGCCTAACCTAGACATGAACAACACAAGACTGTCTGATATTTCTGGTCCCTCAATCAGTTAACAATGGACAACTAATGTTAGATCAACAATGTCACCAGTGTCTTGTGTCTAATTGTATTAGAATATATATCAGGCCAGAAAGACACAGACAATCAGTCTAATGACTCAGCACTGGGCTGCTGACTGAGTACAGTGGTGATAAAGGAGTTTGGGACTTTGCGTCACACTTTCTGATTATGTATTTTGAGGAGAAAGCAACTCAGTAATTGGACCCTGGAAAACATTAGGCCATTAATTATTTTCTAAAAGGGCTCATACGCTCCGTATATCACAGGGAAAATGAGCTGAAAATGCTAATCACATGGATACTGACTTGAAATAAGAAATTTTTAATTTGAATAAATAAAATACTTCTGCTTTAAGATGACTTTGGCACACATTTGCATGGGTATCTGATGTGATTTGCATTCCTGTGATCCATAGAATGTATTATCTCTGGGCAATTCAGCATCCCCTCTTATCTGGAACACACCCAATCAATAGAGAGCAGCTCTGAATATGGATTAAGGATGGATATCTAAGCAAAACTTACATGAACTGGGAAACTGTTATGCATTAAGAAATCTACCCCTTTAATTATATTTGGCTTCAGCAGACATCCTATACCCCAATATAATTTCACATGCTTTACATTGCACTCTCTTTATCAGCAAATCAGGCAATCAGCCTTTCTATTAAGACCCAAATAAGTTAAAAAAACACAAAGACAATTATGCTGGTAATTAACATACAATAACCTCATTATTTGCTGACCTTATATCACCTCATTTGAACCCTATAAATTTAACAAACGACACTGACTTGTAAATGTCTTGAAGTAGCAAAATGACAAGTCATTACTGGAAATCAGTAAATGTCTTTGTCAACTAGATTTATATATATAGTGCAGACTATACATATTACCAGACATACGGCTTCGGAGACAAGGCACACATTGCAGAGTCACTGAGAACAGTTGAATATCTCCCTTGCCCACAGTCTCAGAGCAGAACTCGCAGCTTGATAAATGAGCCAAAAGTCAGACGAATCTGAAGCTAGATAGCTTCCACTCTGCACCCGAGCAAAGAGAGAAGTGTCAGCTTTTTCATCCTCTGAGTGATTTAGACTGCCATTGGAGAAAACTGATGAGTGCTTTAGAGATTTATGGTACTTTTCCTTGCACATTAAATATAGACTTTGTAACATGTACTCAGAGCCCCTTTGAAAACCTAATCACACAGCAAAACTGTGCATAAAAAGGGTAAAAAATACAGCAATTGAAAAACCACAAAACCCTCTAGGTAGGCCTGTGTAATTATCACACCAGAAGCAACACATAACGACGTTTCCCCACAAAAAAAGGTACCACAGATTTTAACGTCTTTCAGACGTAGCTTGAGACTAGATTTCCCATTCCCCTTGTCTTTGTTCTCAATATAGCATTACAGACAAACATTAATTTAATCAGGCAGCAACAGCAAAAAGGCTACCACTGTGAATCCGAGCATCAGGGGGCGATTTGAAGTAATAAGTGTGAAAGAGACATGGGCATTCATTTTAGCAAGGCTCTGCAGTGATGAGGAGAGTGGAAATGGGAAAGGGGCAACCAAAATATTGCCATTTCCAGTCAGAATGAGATAAGCTCATATGAGCCTGTTGTCAAATGCATTCATATCATACATTAAAAATGGCATTCAATATTTCTACATTACTAAAATAGAGCTGCTGCTTTACTAAGCATAAAGTGACCAGAACGGGTCCAACCTGCATCCTAACCGCAATATTAAAGGTGGGAAAAATACAATGAAACAGAATAACATCCTATTATGACTGTGGCTTTGGGAAAGTCTGATTACAGTGGGTATCATTGACAGTTATGGCCTATGGATGACAAGAAGGACTTTCTTGAGCAGCATGAATCCACAAAATAGCAGAATTTCACATTTCAGGTTTGGTTAATACTTTAAAAACTACAATGTACAATGAAAGTGTGTATCGGTTTAGTCTGATGTAACCTGATTTCCATTGGACCATAAACTAAATACACAGAACTATGACATTTTTGTTTTCCTTTTAACCTCCTCTCATGCTTATCCATACTCTCTGGGATCCATTTTTAATCTCCTCTCCTTATTGCCAGCAGAAATATTGTCATCACCATCCACGACTTCTGGCTGGAGCCTAAAATGTAAATCAATATATTCATTACCATGTGCAGAATACAAAACAACTCTGCAAGGGTAAATGGGTTCTGCTGACAATGACATCGCCATAAAGCAGCAAAGTACAGCGAGGTCCAGGTTATTTGATATCTTTAAATAGATAGTAGACAGATAGGGACAGATAGTTGTGGTTAAACTTGGAATGATTACCATTAAAGACTCATATTTCATGTGCTCATGGCATCATAATTCTCATTGCCTGTAACATCAAGTCAATGAAAACAATTGCAAGTGATTGCAAGATGAGATGGAAATGACGGTATGGAAATAACTTTAGCATTCACCTTCCTAGACACTAAATGTTGTGACAAATCTGTGCCAGAAATGTGTAACCGTGTACTTTTTGTAAGCGACAAAAGGATTTCCTCTATATCCTAATACAGTGGAGACTTAAGGACATTTTGCCCGTTTGTATATTCCTCAAGAACTGCAGCAGCAAACCCCACAAAAAACAGAAGTTAAATTAAAACATATCAAAGTTA
Source organism: Pempheris klunzingeri (assembly GCF_042242105.1). NCBI lineage: Eukaryota > Metazoa > Chordata > Actinopteri > Acropomatiformes > Pempheridae > Pempheris > Pempheris klunzingeri. The sequence continues at coordinate 18,477,303 of NC_092032.1, read as the reverse complement.
ACTCCTTGCGTTATGTACTGATAACTGATGTACATTATTATCCAATGTATTATAGTAACGACCCTGTTTCAGCACCTGTCAGGAATGCTGGTGGAGAAAAACTAACTACAACTATATGCTTTATAGGCTATGAGAATTTTATGTGGAGCAACCAAAATGCTTCGGCGGCACTGAGTATTATAAGCTGATATGAAATGCTTAGTCAGATTCTTGGGCTCTACATCTTTTTTGATGAGATATTTTACTTTAAACTTTATTCTACTTATTACATAACTTTTTGGAAACCATTGTATATGTAATACATTAATAAATCCCCAAAGTAACAAATCCCAGTTTGATGTACAGATAGTCACCTGTAGACTATGAACTCCCCCCAGGTTGCTAAAACAACCAAACTGGACAACCATCAGAAGGCATTTTCATAAAATCTGTGCAGGGGCTTGGTCTACACAATCTGCACAAAAGTTAAAAAACATCATTGACTGGCAACAACATAGCGTGTGTCAGTATTTTTAGTCTTTCCAAAACCATAAATTCCCAATAACCCTTTTAAATGATCACAGTGTCCTAAATGGTAGCTTTACAGCCCTGATAATAATGCCAGTTTGAAAATAACAACAGGTTTGCCTCTCACTCATCAACATTTTGAGCTGAAGAACTGTTGGAAGACACAGTTAGCTGAAGGTTTAAATGAGGACATCTAGTTTAGTTTAAGGGGAAATGGGTAAAAAAAACTTTAAAAAAGGTTTTTCAACAGAAATTCAGTTTTTCCTGTATACTGTAGAGAGCTGTAGCTGTACTTGGCTATAGCTGTACTTCAGTCTTCTTCACTTTTTTTCTGTTTTCAGATGGAACAATGAAGAACAAGCAACACTGACTGATTTGGGTGTAAAAAAATTTATATATATTTCTCTGACATTTAAAATGAGTGTGGACAGTGAGAGTGTAGATTAATATGAATTGAATTTACAAGAGGTAGTGATTGCAAAGGCTGCTTTGACTAATTGTGGTCAATGAGCAGTTGGATTAGAATGGAGGAATGCTGAGATATTAATTCACGTGCATTATCATAAGCAATCAGTTGCTGATTTGCTTGTGCCCCCTTATAAATACAAAATTAGAGCTGTCTTCAGATTTGTGGGCCATATGATTGGACAGTGCAAATAGGGTGGAGAAGATGGTGCAGAATGCATTTTCTCATATTTTGATGGTAATGAATCATTCCACTGCAATATATAAATGGTTCATGTTGTATTTTCTTCTGCAAACGTTAGTCCTGTATACATGTCTCACTCTCAGAAAGGCATACAGTTGTATTGACTGCATTAAGCAGTATTTTTAGTACAGCAATGTTTAGGTGCACCTGTTCATATACACTAGAAATGCACCTCCTTAGCATATGGAATCTAAATTTGAAAGAAAGAACAAGATAAACCACAATACGATCTATAGGGTTGCAGTTGTACCCATCTCTTATTCCATAGTCTCCTTAAAATACAGGTTTCACTCGTTTCAGCATTAAAACTGTTGACTGCAGCCATGGCAGCTTTACACTTACATGTTTTGGCTTTATTACTGAATTATGTATTACCTATGGCAGAAATACAATCAGCAATGGAAAATGAAGTGTGGGTTTTGGATGAAGAGCAGAGTTGCTTGAGATGAAACAGAAAGTGTATACATGAAACATTTCAAATTAATTGCAACATTAATGCATTAATTTTGACCTTTGAACTAGTAAGTTTATATTTTACTGGTTGCAAAAAAGAGGCACATGATGTTATTTCATTTCCGTAATTTTTTTCCATAAATTGCTCATTTTCTGGAAATCACTGCATTATACTCAGGCATATTGGAAGAATTCACCCAGTTACCATTTACCTTCAGCTGCACCCACTTTACTTTAGAGAAAGATACCTTGCATTGCTCATGGTGATGGACTGTTGGAATGGAATGGAAAGTTTCCATTAACTTTTATTAAACCCAGATATTCAAACGCATATGACTTTAATTAATTTTATTCTCAGGTTATGAAGTAATTTGATTATATGGGCAAGAAGCAGAGCTGGAATCCAAATCTGTTCTCAGTCTTAGGTTAAGCATTTAGGTTCCACTGAATTCATTCATTACACCAAAGCATGGGTACATTAAAGATAATTTTGTTAATAATTGTGCAATTAAATGATCTCATGTGACTTTGGCATAATTGGAGAAAAATTGCTGCGACATCAAAGTAGCACCCCTGTCATAGCTTAAATGACTTTAGGCAAAATTGTAAATAGGAAAGTCTTCTCTGCAGTTTAGTCCGACAAGCTGATTCATGCACTCGAATGCTCGCACATTTGCTTGAAGGGATTCTTTAATGTAATCAGAAACTGCGATGTGACTGGCAAGTGCCAGTGTGGCGTTCAAATCCCCATCAAAAACATACAGGGAAGGAAGGTAGGAGGAGTGAAAAAGGCTGGGGGCAGGCTTGTTAAGCATTAGAGAGGAATAGACAAATAGGGCACTTTAGGTGGTGACGTCAGGCTAATGTATACCTTCTGAGCTCTGTGCCATTATGGCGGCTGTGGAAATAGCTTACCATCTGTAAGAAATAATATTTGCTATTGGGCATTTCAGCAAGTCTCTGTGGGGGGAGTGGGCCGGTATACGGTGTGGTAAGCAGTACAGTGCTTTGGATAGCACAGTGAAAAATTGCTTCTGTTCCCTTCATCTTTATTATGGTTATTGAATTTGGTTCAAAAGGAGCTGACATCAAAGGGTTGCTCAGAGATTCATAATTCGAGAGGTTCAGTGTATTTCATTGTGAACCCAGAAAAGAAATGTCAGAAACAACACTACAATGAAAGGAATTTTTCACATGTGAAAAGCAGGTGTCTCTGCTGTACATCTGTGTCATTCTGCAGGTTGAAGGTCGTTTTTAAAGAGCTTACAGGGCAAATAGGTGGACGAAGATGTGTAGTGTCCAAATGCAAATCTCTGTCATTCCATATGCACGATGCAAAGTCAGAACACCAAGGCACCATTCCTTAATAATAATAATGAAAATAATAACTCTATTTGAGGTGATTGCTTCAGGGAACTGAGAAGTTAACTTGTCCAACACAAGAAAGCAATGCCTGATCTATTCCCACGTCTAGTTAACCTAAAGATTATGAGACAAAATGGATACTTCAAGGTGGAATAAAGCAGGTAATTATATCCTCACATCCCTTTGAAAACCTATTACGTCTATTCTGTACCTCTGTAGATCTCTCGTATGGTCTAGTTGGGTGCTTGACTTTGATCTTCAAAGCTGACCTCCCCTCTCTCCTGATTGATGGATAGGCCCACCATTGATGCCTGCATATCCATCAAGTAAACCCACCCGTGATGAATGAATGTGTCCTTTATCAACCGTGCATCACCTCATGAAGTATTGTCCTTCTTCACCCAACGCATTTATCCTTCAGCCAAAGATTGATTAACTATGGACGTGATTCAGTCAGCAATTATGACCTCATCACTAATCAATCTACCTCTCGCCGAGGGAGAACCCTGCTTACAGTTTGGCCCACGCACACACGTGCACGCACACAGCACAAAGAGGAAATGGTGTCAGTTATCAGCAGGCACTTTTTTCTTAGTCTCTGAGATCATGGGAAAGTTTCTAGCAAAGGTAACGGTGTCACTCTGGGGATAGCAGTATTGGTTGGTCGGTGTGTCTGCCTTCAACACGTTGGTCTTGAGTGAAATATCTCAACAGCTATTGGATGGATTCCCATGAAATTTGGTAGAGACGACCAGAGAAGCTCAGACAGGATTATGTCTAAAATGCATCTTATTTTTAATTTCAACCATAGCTGCACTTGATACAATAACTCTTTTATCTTTACATAATGTGCTCTGTGTGACATGTATCTCCTGATTGTATTGCAATTCAATATATGTTGACTACTATATGCTATTCAAAGTGATTTTTCTTTTTTGCATACAAGACACTTGATATGATGGGTTTTTTGTTCCCTTTTAGAATATCTTGGATTTTGTACTCCCACTTTGCTCCCCTCTCTGAAAGGTAGCAGACATATTCATCTGGAGAGTGATTGACCCTTCTAAATGACCCTTAAGGGTCATACTATAATGGGTTGTCTTCCTACTCAGTGACCAGGGGCAATCTCCATCTGCAACAGACAACGCCCCCATGGATACTAAGAAGTATTCCCTGGAGCTTTGTGGGGAGAAGGACAAGATATTACAACCTGGAAATCAGAGTCTAGCAAGTCAGATGTGAAAATTCGCCAGCTGAGCCACAGCATGTAGGTGTTAATCTATTGAGAAACCTCTCAACATATCGCAGTAAGTAACACAGCTAGTTTACTGATCAGGATGAAAACCTTTGTACTTAATTTGGCAAAATGATAGGAAATTATCTACTTAAAAATGTAAATTAGACTGTTTTGCTTGGGAAAATGTGCCAGCAGGCAAATTGCCAAGCAACTATAGAAGATTCTACCACGATGGTCAAGCTGTGTGAGCTGTAATATAATATATAAGTATAAAATACATGAAAATAATTACAAAAAACAAGACAAAATTAGATATATCAATAACACAATGTGCAGGTCGTAGTGAAATAAACATGGAAACTGAATCATAGAAATGTATCATGGCTTATCAGTTCTAATGTGACAGTCATGCGAGAGGCTGAGGACCTCCAGTTCTTGATCTCACTGAAATGTCTTCTTTGTGTCCTTGACTTAAGCCGGACTTCTTTAAGCTGTTGACTCACACAGATCAAGATTGCAAACCAGGGGTAGTTGTTAGGTTGACGCAATCATTTGTGTGGAAATATTGAATTGATACAAATTAAACTTTTTGTTTTGTAAACTTTTTGAATAATAAAATTAATTGTTTTTTTTAGCAGGACTAAACTCTTTTCTAATTCAGAGCAAGCTAAAAAAATCCATGTGCACAAAACTCTGGCGGTTGTAAACCACAACATTTCTACCATGTGCGTTGCCACGTAGTTTGTGAAGTGTTCCTAGAAGAGTTGCTGTTTTGAAGGTAAAGGGCAGTCACACCAAATTTTGATTTGATTTAGATTTTTTTTCTGTTCGCTCACTTGGCATTTTGATGATATATTATATTTTTGAAAGAATTATTTGCAAACTCCTCCAACAACTTTCATCCTTGTATTTCTTCACACCTGCTTAAAACGTTTCCACAGTACTGTATGTATGGAAAACATGGAGAGGCACAACTGCTGAGTAAGAGTAAGCGAAAACTAGTCAGCAGATATCTGAACAGTTGGCCAAAAGTATTAATGATAAGTTGATATGACATTATGAAGGATTGGAATAGCTAAAAGTAATGGATAATGGTTGAAATGATTAGCTAAATGGTTTTAACTGTCCAGCTTCTGCCACTACAAAAGGTAGGGAGTCAATAGCGAGAAGCAAACAATGTTGACATTCTATTGTGAGATGTATGTCAACTACTCATGTATGAATAATAATAATTCACAAATGTTTCATTTTCTTCTTTGCCATTTGCCGTTTTTTTGCTGACTTAAAACAGAACTCATACTACAGTATTAACCCTGCCTTCCAAAAGTCCCAAGCAGATGAATTTATGCATAATTTTAGAAAGTAACACTTCCATACCATTACGTTCACCTCAGTGTCATCCATCAATAATGTCAGGCATTACTGGAGCAATTTATCAAAAGGATCTGTATTCAAAATGCTGTTCAATCCAAGAATTTCATTTAGCATAGTGATACATCATAAAACTGTCTAAATATTGTGTTCATTTAGTGATGAGGCACCGTATAAAGTGTTTCATGTTAAAACTGTCCCTATACTTCAGGGGACTATTCATTAATACTGCCTCGTCAATTCTCCACCTCTGCTGTTGACAGGTTAAAAGCGGTTTCTGCTCTTAACCTCCCAGTCTTTTTTTTAATTTATTTTTTTATTCCCCCAACATATACATATATATATATATAGAATATCTAAACGGACGCTTTTTACAGCTTCAATACTCCTATGGCGCGATGCACAGAATAGAAAATCGGATGCAGTGGGAATCCCGGGGGGTCTGGGACAAAAGTGGCATAAGTCTGTGCTGTCAAGAGACCACTGGTATTTGATATTTCTGTCTGCATCTTCAGAGATGAAACTAAACAGATTGGGTCCCACGACTTGGAAGAGTTCTCAACTCAAATAAACAAAGCATTAATTTGCATTTATTAATATTAAGTAAAACTGTTGGTTTCTTAACAAGGCTACCAGCGTGTGCTAGGTGTTTATCACAGAGATGATGATACAAAAGTTCATTGTTAAGAGGTTACTTCTTGATCTTGCCACATGTCTTTTAAATGTATATTTATGAGGACCCCTGGCACTTGAAAGCAAGCCAACTCAAGCCCCAAGCACGTAATTCCCCCTTAATTAATGTATTTATTCAACAGCATGTTGAAGCTCTGGTGTGCCCTCTCTTTTCAAACTGCCCTTTTTGAAGATGTTGTTATGCACTTAATAGCTAAGATGCACATTGTTTTTATTTCTGTTCCAGAGATAACAACAGAGCCTATTTCCATTTTGCAAGGACAGAGAAGAACATGTGATTTAAGATATGCATAAATAGAGACTAAAATTAAGTGCCAGAAATAAATATGTGCAAAGGAGGAAAAAGAAACAGCTTTCTGGTGGGAATCAGAAATGGAGCGTGAAGCTTATGAAACAGCAATGCCACAGGCTCATACAATTATCTTTCAATTCCCATGGCAAAGCAGTGTCATTGTTCCAACAATATTTTCTGCTGAAACATTTCTGTGAAATTGTTACCAATTTACTAGAGGATCTCTTGCGTCAGGGCCGAGCATGCATTGTTGATAGCAAAAAATCTGGTAAAGCAGAAACTGCCTCGAGTTGACAAAAGGCCGCCCTGCTGAGATATTATTAAATAAAACTATTCACCTGTTGGACATTTAGAAAGATAGAAAGAAGTCCTGCTATGCATCTAATTTTCTGATGTCACAAAGCCAAATGATGTTTTTTTCAATTACATTTCACAAATTAGTGGATATTGTTACAATTTGTTTCTCAGTGTTTAGGTCAGTTTGCATTCATACTCCTTACTTTTACCCTTTTCTCGCCATCACTTGGAAGAAAATTTATGAAAAATGTCACAAATCTATATAATAATAAACTATATTAGCTATTTCTCAGTGCAACAATAGCTAGTGTTGACATTCAAACCAGCTTTGGGCTGGTCCGGCCATGCAAAGGAAGTTAGGTCAAGGTCAAGTTTCTTGTTTTTTGATATAACTGTCACTGTTTATATGAATAAATGAATAAACGGTATATTCCCACCCAGGAAGTGTGCAGGGAGGCAGCAAAAACATGTGAAAATATTCAGCCACTATCTACCTACTTCATGTGAGCAGTGGGGTTCTACAGATGCAGGAGGAAAATGATGATCCTAGTAGTAATCATTTTTCAGTTAAAATGGCCCCATAACACAGTTCAAGTTTGAGTATTTAATTAAGTAACACAGTGGATAGTAAGTTCCACACCACATTATAACTTTTTTTTAACTGCAGTATGACTTCAGCCGTGTCAACACAAAGCAGGTCATCCCAGTAAGCAAGATAAGCTAAGATAAGAAGTATCTGTGCATGTAAACCTAAATATTGAGCCATGCTTGGTGATGGTTCCCTTTTATATCCCTTGCAGGCTCCCAATTTCCATGCAGCAGCCTGGCTTTGCACATGGTGGCTTTACAATGTGGAACCTTATGCCCAGGTGTTTCCTCAACCCCATCTGTTCCCTCTGTGCCTGAGAGCCTCATCATGGAGTGGCTGCACATTGTTGCTTCCACACAGCATGTACTGCTCGGGCAGGTTTGTGGCAAAAGAGCAATGATTTTAAAACGATAAAAATCTGAGCAGCTTGATTACAGAATTAAATATAAAATGGGAAATGTCTGGTGTTGTTTTGACATTAATCTGGAAAGAGGAGTAAAAACAAATTTAAATACTATGCTGATTATATTGTTAGGAACATGGGTTCACTGGCTGTGGCATTGCAGTCAACACTTTTATTGCTTGGTATCAAAATTACATTCAGTGTAATTACTTGACTTAAGGTAATTATTTATATAATAAATAAATCGTTATTTCTGTAATCATTTTGGGAAATGTTAACATTATGAGTACCTTCATAATTATCAGCCTAACTGTCAAGGTCAGAGCTGAACAACTGTGACATTACTAATTGAGACTAGAAATGGCAATTCAATTTGCTCTAATTTACCAACCGATCTGCCAATGTGGCACACACAGGGTGGCTCGTTTCATTGACTCTCTGCTGCACATTATTTTTGTCTTCTCCCTTTACAGATCAAGGGTACAGATGACTTTTGTCAGCCATCAGATGCTGTGTGGCAGATGTCACAGCATTTATTGTCACCATGATTTATTGGTTCAGAATGACCACAGCCACAGGGAAGAACACATCAAAAAGGCCAGGCGCTGGTGAAGGGGAACGACTGAATGCCAACTCCTCCAACAACTTTCATCCCATCCCTCTTAGGACTGCACATTTTGCTTCTGGTTATTGTTTGGCCATCTGCTGTATTTCAAGCCTCTTTGAGTAAACCACTAAGCAAACATGGAGTCTGTGCCAAATGCCGTCACCTTCCTTTTACCCCTCTAATTCAACCCTACTGGGTTTCTTTAGTGAGATCAAACGCTAATTCATTCGAAGAGCTCGTATGGCAGAGGTTCATTTCTACATGAAATTATCCTGTTTTTCCCCTTTTCTTTTCATTTTATTGCAGACAATTTCTTAGAATTACTACATACACATTGCAAATGCATAGAGTTGAGACAGCCGCTTTCTTAGTTTACTCTTTTTTTCAATATGCATATTACTTTGGTGTATGCTGCTCTGATCCAAGAGCAATTTGATTTAAGCTACCTTATCCTGGTATTTATTACCACCTGTGTGCATCAAATTTGCAAAACCTATTTGTCTGCAACATTTAGTTTTGATATTTGAAGCAGTCCTTTTTAATGTTTATGAAAAACAGTCTTTCTGTAATGTTTAACCAAGTGGTTTGTTTGCATAGTCTAATGATTGTTACCCTTACGTTTTACTAACCTTAACCAAGTATTATTTGTTGCCAAAGCTTATTAATATCTTAACAAGGCTTTATTTGTCATGAGTTCATAAAAAACACATAAAGAAAATGTGTTTACAGTGAATACAGTTAATACACATTTATCAATGTATCTGTATATGAATCTAATTGTAATAATTTCATCCATAATTAGGTTAACTTAAACTTGAATTGGTCGATATTTATTTCTCCTTGAGGAGATTTATAAATGTAAAAAGAAGATACATGATAATTAGCCAAAGAGCAACTTGCACCATGCTTGTGAAGCTGTTTCAGGCCAGTGCTGTTATGATGCAATGAAAATATTATCACCTAACACAAATCATATTAAGATATTTCACAACAGCAGTTCAAAGAATTGTATTTCTTTTCAAGACATTTCAATGTCTAATAAAGACACCTTGGGATGTGGTACAGGTAAGTGAGCAATGGAGGCTGAACAGGGACACAAATTATTTTCCCCTCACTCAGTCATTTTGAAATACATATTCCACATTTACATGAGGTCAAAACCAAAAAGCCAGTAATATCCACCAGCACTGCAATGAATATGAGCAAAGTTCTCTGTAACACTGCTTTCTAGCAGTGTGCTCTCGTCCCATGCACCACTTTCATCTCAGTGTGCTGCATCATTCAGCAGAAATCATGAACAAAGCTTCCAAATACCTCTCAGCAAATGTTACTAACAATTAAAATCCTTAGAACAAATTGTACAAATGCATTGCTGCCACTTACAGTGCGTCAACTAAATGAATTATGATTGCGAAGCATTCCACTGATGTTTCACCTTCAAGGCTGACCTTGTGATGGCTATTCTCTGCTGATGCTTGCCAGAGATAAAAGCTATGAGCCCTTCTCACCCCCCATGCCAAGGACACACGCATCATCGCTTTACTGGCCTATCTGCCCAGGTGATGCATGGCTCCTATAGCCAGTCAGTCTGAGGCAGTATTTATAACAAACTGTGTGCGGCAGCAACCAACTCATCACCGTTGAGACCTCAGAGGCCTTGGTCTCCGGGTGCATTCACATTGGCTTTGTTGTATGCTGTGAACGTATTATAAATTGGTCAGCAGAATGTATGAGATTTTAAAGATAATTAATTGTGCTAAAAGCAATCCACAAGATATATTGTTTCAAAGTGTGTTTACTTAACTCTGCTATGCATTCTGGACCTGTAATAAATAGTGCAGTCAGATCTTTTTTCTTTTGGTTTCAAAACCAGACTGAAGTTAAAGAAACAGAAGTCAGACTGAAAGAGTTATATCAGTCGATCCCTCAGATCAATTTTCTCTAAGTGGAAACAAAGATGCAGCACACATTAGCAAAAGAATAAAATCAAATGAACAGAAGGATGAATGCTCCTGAACCTGTCAAATGCAATTTTAAGAAGAAAGTGAGACAAAATCTACACTCCGGTGTCAGGAAAGGACATCTTGTGACTGGCGGGGAAGTGAACAGAAAAGAACAGTCAGTGCTTGAAATTCATTAGGTATCAGTGGGAGACAAAGCACTGACAGGTGTTTATGCAAATCATCAGCGAATGGATTCATCTCCCTAATGGGGAAAACAGCAGTCTCAGAATAATGTGAAGCATGTGGAAGTAAATGATAGTCCACTTGTGAAGTCATGAACATATTGTAAGCCTTACAGTATGTTGCAGAAGCGAGACTCGGTTGGAATTAATAATTATTGAGGGCTATCTGTTTGCTTTATTTGGAGAACATATGGTAAACTTCTCACAACTCAGTCATTCTGCAAATGTGTTGTGTTGCAGTTCACTGAAGCTACACACATATACCATTTATTTCAGTTTAACAAGCACATATTCATATGCATACAAATAAAACCAATGACATATAAACTGCAACAAAAAAAGTACATTTGGTGTTGCGAATTCGCCTCAAACCTCTTCTGGTCTTGATGCAGCTGAGGTGGCCTCTGTATCCCACTAATGCTGGTTGATGCATATTCTATGTATACATTATATATACATAGATGCATACATACATAAATAAATATATATATTCTGTGCGTATACACATATATATTTTATTATACTATTATTATATTGTACTATTCTATGCTATGCTATATTCAAATTAACAATCTCCACTTAATTTAGCATCTGCTTGAATGCAAAAACATATTTATATAATTGTAAATAAATTCAGGCAGTAAGGGGTTAAAGTCTACAGCCATAGCTGGTCTGAAGTCTAAGTCTGAAACTTAATATCAATAATTGTTAATTAAAACTATTCTAACTTTACATCATCATTACATGCATACATACATGTATTTCACCCAAAACCACATATTTTATACTCATGGTAACATTAGAGGGAAAGCCAGGGAACCACCAGTGTCAGTGCGATTCATCCTACGGGGAACATGAATACCTGCACTCATTTCACGGCAATCCATACACTAGTTGTTGAGTTATTTCCCAGTATTTTGCTCGACCAACTGTCTGCCCGACATTACAATAGCACCCTATAGCATACTTAAGTCCAAAGACTACATTTCATTATGCCAACAAATTACTTCTCCAATGATTTCTTACTGACGCAAACTTAGACTCTGCTTATGTGTCAGTATGACATTGAGAGGATGTAGTATTCTACGCAGGTTGTACGGCCCTTTGAGGCAAATTTGTGATTCTTAATTTTGGGCTCCATAAATAAAACTGACTTGACAGTGACGGACTATTTAAATGAACGGCAACACAATATTGGTTTGAGACTTGCTATTTGAGAAGTTTCTCACTTTCAACTGGTATCAGCCTATTATTTCTCATAGTGACATCAATTAACACATAGTCTGATAAATATTCAAAGTTCTTTTCATATCCTATCATGGGAGAGCAAAATGGAGACCGTGCACAAGGCTTACATCTTATTAATGACTCATTTACTTTGATCACAAGCTGTCATTACACCGTTTGTTTTACTTTGTGCCATTCAACATCTGCCAAGAGACTGTAAAAAATCGGAAAACATTTAAGAGAAGAATCAAAGTCGCCACAACTGTGAACTGTTAAGTTTGAGAAGTGCATAATATGCACAAGCCTAATAATGATTTGAATTCCTGAATGATTTATGAAAGGCTTAATTACATTGTCTACATTCATCCTACTGTATCTGTGACATCCACAGCTGTTCCACAAACTTCAAACAATGCATACTTTTGGCTTGTTTATGTAACTTGTCTATAGGGGCAACTATATTAGCTGCTGAGTCCTTGATATTCTAGTGGAGTCTTTTTCTATTTTTAGTGTGCATTGCATCTTCTTACACCAACTCACTCTAATGAATATTTTCTGTATTTCATGTATTAGAACCTGTGCAATACATGGAGATGGAGACATGTGCTTGATTACAGATATCTGTAACACAGCTACAGTTTCTTTTCCATTTTCCATTTCACCAGATTGTTAACCCTTTATAACCCAAGGCACCATATTTGGTAACTTAAATGGGGGTTCAAAATGCCGCCCCTTCACCATGAGGTAGTAGAACTACGAGGTTTCTCCAAGCCAATCAGCGACAATCAGGCGACGTGACAGACCGGCAAGAAACCATATATGGTAACTTCACTGACCTTGATTTTGATTTTGACCTTGAAGACTAATGACCACTTTATTGGTCTAGATTTTAAATTGCTAAGTATTTCAATGAGTGCCCTGTAGATGGTTAAGCAAGGTTCTTTGCACATTAATTTTTAATTTAAAGAAGTCTCCTCTGCCACTCAATGGAAGAAATTGGTCATTGTCATTACCTTATTATGGTGGGAAAACATGTTTTAGGAAATAAACTTGGCAGTAACTGTCCATTGAAAATTAACCTACACTCAGGAGACGGTTAGTTTGGCATAGAGTAAAGGGGAACAGCTCGCATTGCTCTGTCTGAAAGGGTTAGCCTTACAAGCACTAATCGTTTCCCATTTGTTTAATCCATGCAAAAACCAAGTGTGTGCTGTAAAGTTGTGCTCTGGGGTTTCTAGTAAATATACTAATAATGAGAGTGTACAGACTTCAGAGCAGTATCAATTTTCCCATCTAACTTTCATCAAGAAAGAATATGTTTGGGCATAGATGGGGTTGCAGTAACAACGTTAGCTGAATTGCTGTTTAGGAAACTAGTTCAATCACAGAACACTTGTAACCTTGGGGAATATAATGGTTAAAAATATTAAAGACTGACACAAATATTGACAGCTTCAGTACACAGTATGAGTCAAATCCAATGAGACCACATCAGACTGGGAAGCCAATTCCTTTGATGGACTTGTTCAGTCAAATCACTTTGGGAGGAAGAAATGTGTTTTTGCCACCGAGTCACCTCAATAATCAAATCAGAATCTGTGATTTCAGACCGGAGGTTAGTCAGTACTTACCAAATCATTACGGTCAATAAACTATGAGTATATTTAGCCTGCATCTACATATCACATATCCTTTGCTCACCCCCCTCCCTACATTGCTCTCACTCTCTATGATCTTGTTTGTCTCTCAGTGCTTGGCTAATTTTGCACTTGGATGTAACTTTGGCTCACAGGAGAATGCTCCTCTTTTGCATAATCTGGTTTCTAGGGCTACAGTTGTAATACAGCTGCAGTCAGAAATGCCATGAGGAGTCAACCCCCAGAGTGATGCAGTGCAAATGAAGTGTCCGCTGATTGCACAGCCATTCAAATGCAATGAACTCCATCACCATGTCCCTGTACATAAAAGAGAACACTGAACACATTCCTCTAAAAAAGTGAATGAAAGTGTATAGCTGATATGCATATTGATGGTTACTAAGGGTTGACAATAAATATAAAAAGTGTGTAGGATACACCTTAAATTAATGAACTGCACAATTTATTTACCATTAGACCAAACTGAAAAGGCCAAGTCAACCTATTGACTGAGCAGCAAACTGCACTCTATATAGAATTTAGAAGAGCACAGAGTACAGTGGAACTGGCAAACGTCTTTGAGTCAAAGGGTTAAAGCAGAAATCAGTAAGTTAAGGAGGAGCACATAGCTGTCATTTGACCTCCACGCTGACTGCTGCCTTTGCTTTGACCCAGGATCGATCCGGTGTTGGCCAGTTAACTCTTGGCCTCTTAGCTTCACACCACTCTGCTGCCCCCACAGAAGTGAGGTGATGAGTACGGACAACCCCCGATTTTAACGGGAGGCAGTTCAAGCCTCCGCAGAGTGAAATGTCTGTTTCTGTCTGTCTAGTGTGTCAAATGTCTTTTCTTTTTCTTTTTTTTTAATCCCACTGATGGTGTCAAATGTATATTTCTGAACAACATATAAATCTGTAATATATTGATCTGTGACTGTCAATTTGTACATCAGATTATCTAGCATTATTGTTGAGTACAACAATACTTTATTCTTCTTGTTCTTCATTGATTTTTGTGTTTTTCAGCAGTTTCCTTTCACTGACTTAGAATTAGATGCCTGAAACTTAAATTAACACTGAATTAAAAATAAATAAATAAATGAATAAATTGAAAATGCTCATGCGCTGCTCTCTTTGGGGTGTAGACTTCATCTTTCATGTCGCATTTTGGCAAGACATGTAAGTGTAAGTCTCAGCAGCTCTTTAAAGGTGCAGTTGGTAAGATTGAGAAAAGAGTGGGCTTTGCTTAAGAATTTGAAAGAGTACAACTTCCAGGTCCTCCCTCCGCCGAGATTCAGTTCTGCCTTCAAAGCCCTTCCCTGCAGAGGTGGCTATCATGCATGCACAGGCTAGTAACCATGGCAACAAAAGAGGTTAGGTATACAACATGGCATACACAATGGCAAAAATGAAACATAAACTACACTCCTCCTCACGCCTCTGTTATACTTGTTACAATGATTGTGGCCTGTCTATATTTTAGATGGATACTTAGAAAGCAGTTCATCACCTTGTTTTTGAGAATAAATAGTCCAACTTTTTGATAACAGCAATGTCACAGTGTTTCTGAACACACAGCAATGATGCTTCATATTGAGCCGTTTACTTAGCTAATGTAAAGTAATCCTGCAAATTAGCAGCGTTTAATTATTATTAAACCTTTTTTTAACCAGGTAAGTCCCACTGAAATCAAATATCTCATTTACAAGGGAGACCTGGCCAAGAGGGCAGCAGCATTATTACATTAAAAACAACATAAAACACCTGCACACAGACGAGGTAGACTGAATCTCTGCAGTCAGTGTGACATCTTGCCCAGTTCAGTTCGTACTTTGGGGGACGACAAATTGCAAGTTTCAAGTTAAAGACTCTTCCTGTCTCTGATTGGTTGTTTTCATTCAGGTTCGGTGGATTCTTGCAAATACCATTAGGAGCACTAGGAGGAGCCAAAGGAACCAGATTTATAGATATACAATATTCATTCCACAGAAAGCATCTAATAAGTTTTACACATATCCAACTGTTTCAAATCTTCTCACTTACTTAAAGGCAAATGCGAAACCTTAAAACTCACAGCTAACAAATCCAAGAGAATACAAAGCAACACTGTTGTATCTTTTACATTTAATGTATATAACCACAATCCTATGCTGTTACATTGACCTTTTCTCTTTAAGCAGTGAGCCTTACAAACAACAGCTGCACAAATACCAAGAAACAAATTATGTAACGAACCTTGTCGCACATCCTCCACACCTTCTCTACAAAACAACATGTGCCATCAGTGTAGACCACAATGTTTAAAATGTTTAATACCACAATTTCACCCACCTCAGCAACTGGAAGCTATCATCTATATAATGACTATATGCCTCTTGCTGGTCTTAAACTAGCTCTTCTGCCTGGGCACTGTATTTTAGAGGACAGACCATTGTACTGTAGGTGGATCTGGAGTTGAGTCAAATTCTTCCCATCTCTTTATAATAGACTTCAATGTGCCCTCAAGGCTATTCAGTAAGTATTCTTACCTCACTCCCTCTCACTGCATTCACCTCAGATGTTTGCAGTTGTCTATGATCCCCTGTAGTTTTTTTGGCGGTGAAGGTACTGCTTTGAAGTACTTCAAGTATGTAGTAGTAGATGTACACATGGCAGCAGCAAACAACACATTGTGCAGTTTGAGATAGTAATAGCTATCATTTAATTGCATTATGCTAATTATATCAATTGTTACGGCATGTCAAAAGGACCACAGCGTCTGTCTAAAAAAGTACAACACAAAATAAATAAATAATAAAAATGCAACTCTTAATGGGAATTTAAAGAGTGTAACAAATACATGTCATCCTAATAAATACAAATGGTAGTTGTGGCATCACAGACTTATTTATGTCCAACAACAGACAGTGAGCTAAAACGAGATGTACCATCTGCATCGTGCTGACAAAAAAGATGTCACTTCTACAGTGATAAAAGAAGAACTAGATATAATACTGACAAAGGAGACAGTGAAGAAATAGCCACGCAGTCATTCTAAAAGGCAAAAATAAATAAATGAATGAATAAATATAGATATACTTTTCAAACACTGAGTCAGTGGGGTCATTACATAAGGCAGGATAGAAGATATTGTTCTGGGAAAATGTTGAAAGACATTGAACCTAACTATCCCCAACTATCAATCATTCATTTCTTGCTGCAACCTCTAGAGAGGGGAAACACAAACAACTTCCTGAGTCTAATACTGTAGTTTTACTGAATATTTCACTGTGCCTGTGAGTCTTCGCTATAGAAAGGCATTCTCAACAGGCAGTTTACGAGGGAATGTTCAAAGGCAACCCCCCCACTGGTTTATGTGTTATATTACATTAATAACACCTCTATCCCATGGGTGGCGGAAGCTTGACAGCGTTCTGGTCCCAGGTTGTCCACATCGCATTGCTCCTCTTTTGGGCTGAAAGGCTCAGCAGGAGGAAGTCAGACAGCAGGGGCTCCGACTATCACCATGAGCCACACAAAGTCTGGTGGCTTGCAAACTGTCATGATTTATTTCACCAAAATAACAGCTTCAATATGATATAGATCCCACAGCTTCGCACAAAGTGACTGTAAATGATTATTTCATTGGCACTATGTTTGCAGTTCAACTGAAAGAAATTAAGGGTTCATCAGACGGATCGTTTACGTCACATTTTCTATCATTGATCCTGATAATTAAGGCAGACATCTAATAAACAACATATGATACGATACAAACTATTATCATAAAATTGTATTTCTAAACAATATGTTAAAGTTACACTGGAGGTCTTACAGCAACACCAGCAGCTCTGCAAGGAGGTAACAAGGCACAGTGGTGCTTTGAGCCAAAAGGTAGAACTAACAGGCAATAATGCTCACAGTGTCTATGCAAACATGATAATGCTTAGCGGACATATGTTGGTTTAGCATGTAGGCATGGTAACACTACCAAACGCTAACCACTGGAACCAAACTACAGCTGAGGCAAAAGGGCATGTCATTAGTTTTGTTGGTATTTTGTCAAAATCCAATGTATTGGTCAATTTAAATTGATGATGATGATGGGATATCCAGTGTTAAGGGTTTGCCAAAGTAATTATGTAAATAAGTCACTTAATTATGGATTACATATATGTTTATTTAAGTTCATTGCTATCCACATAATAGTTGTCATAACTCTGGTCATTATATCTGGGGACCATGAATGATTTGGTGCTATCTTGTACATGCAGAGATATTTCATTTGCTTATTTAAAATTCTCACTTGCTGTTCACACTAGATTTAAGTAAGAGGATCACCATATTCATTAGGATTCATTGCCTGGGCACAACAGATATTATGCGTTTTACTAAATGGGTGATTTTTTAAATTAGTGGCATGTTTGGACTGATGGCTGGGGGCATGCAAAACTCCACTG
This sequence comes from Pempheris klunzingeri, assembly GCF_042242105.1. Classification (NCBI taxonomy): domain Eukaryota; kingdom Metazoa; phylum Chordata; class Actinopteri; order Acropomatiformes; family Pempheridae; genus Pempheris; species Pempheris klunzingeri. The sequence continues at coordinate 18,459,293 of NC_092032.1, read as the reverse complement.
GCATAAACATGTTATTTGGTTTGAACGGATATCGGACAGTCAGACATGAGATATTGACAGAGCTCATCACTGCTAGAGAATCGAGAAGCTCTTCAGCAGCTATTTTATTCTAGAAAAACAACATCGACTTAATTTAGACAGACACGGGGTCTCTTATTCCTTTCTGCAACCACACAGCCCATTGACTGAAAGTAAGGTAAATTGCCTGGATCCACAGACTTTTATGAAACAAATATTTCAGGCACATCATATTTATTAACAATTCATATGATTTCGTTATACCTTTTTCTTGTGCTGTGCTTAAAGCCCAAGGCCTCTACCAATGAAGACTAACTGTATGTTTTGACATTTGACAGACCGGTGTAGGATATACTTCATCCTATTGTCACAAAAAATTCTCCTTTGGAGATGTGCCACATCGATGTTAATTATGCACATTAATCTTGTGTTACACGTCTGCTCGCTAATCAGTTTGTCAAAGTCAGCCAGGATTTTCACTCCAGATAGAGCAGCGCCTCTGGTATACCATTTTTGTGTTTATTCTTCTTCTTGGCTTGCAGGATCTTACCAGAGGCAACCGAGAGGGAGAGCCTGCCAAGCTGAGAGAGGACTGGCACTATTCATGGGAGTGAACGTCATAGTTATTGAGACACTGCTTAATTTTAGCTGTTCTGGCACCTTCCTCCCCTTTGTAACACTGCCAAAAGGTGGCATGATGAGATACAAACTTACAACACTTCATCAATATATAATTGATTAGTCTACAGTTAGGTCAGGATTTAGTTCAAGCTCTGGGCAAACAGCCCATTTATTATGGCTTCTGTTAATTTTCTAAAAGTTCCTGTCACAAAAGCACATTGTCTGTGAAAGTGTGTTTGTTCAGACCTCTCATGGTGTGATCACACCTATAGTTTGCTTTGTTTGGGCAGAATCATAGTGTTAAAGTTAGACTTGTTGCATTTATTTTTGGTAAGATAAAGACCACATTTTTCACTATAATCACTAGAGCTAGTTTGATCATTAAATAGATTTAGGACTTTGCACCTTCAAAATCCCATTGCAGTGTGCACTGCGCTGCATACAGTTCAGTCTCTATGACTTTTATGAAGTGTCTCTCGCATTTAATCTGGATCACATGACGAAAGAGCTAAATATGAGCATCATCTGAGTCTTATGTGTTTTACCAAATGGGAGATTTTTTTAATTGGTGGCATGTTTGGACTTTTAGATTTTCAGCTTCATGCTTTCAATAAGTATATACATTCTGAATTGTGTATCAACTTCCCAAGTGAACCAACTGTGAGGAGGTCCAACTTATATTGACTTGACTGAGAATTGTGTGACCAGCAGAAACAAGCTTTCAACACATTATTGCCACCTATAAAACTGACTTGACAAACTCATTAGCAAACAGTTGCTTATGTAGACATCCAGCACACAAGGAGCAAAATTAGGTTGCATTTGAAGTCGTGTTTGTGTCCACCTGATTGATGTTAAGCTTTTAGCTCTGTTTTTGGTCCCTACCATCTTAAATACCTGGTTCTCTAGCTGTTAAATCCTCCACTATGTTTACCAGTAAGTTTTTACGTTTGCCTGTCTGGAAAATCGGTTGATGGGAGCGTTGAGAGTGAACTAAAATCCTAAAATCATAGTACTCAGCTGAAAGTTGATGAAATGCTCAGCAGATTAGGGGGGAGTTGCAGAGTAACATGACAATTCTCTTTGGGTTCGTCTTTACAAGCAAACCCTTTCACATGTCATATTGTCATTCAACCCACTGTTAATATAAAAATCTGATTTCTATTTAAACATGAGTTTAAATCCTTGCGTCGTGACGGAGTAGATGGAGCAGCAGTAAGCACATTATGGTTCAGCACAAAATACACTATGTAGCCCTGTGATCAGAACAAAAAGGGAAAGAATTAAATATTTATATTCTCCCCGAGTTTCATTTCAAGGATTTAGATGGCAGTCCTATCTAAGCAATCTAATCAAGCTGTTTTATTATGTTCCTCTCTCAAGGACGTACACTGTTGATGGACACACGCTGGCTACTGCTCCTTTGACCTTTTAGTGATGGGAAAGTCTAACTACTAGGTCACCCTGTTTCTGTGTTACCTTCAGCAAGGGCTTTTTATTTAAATCGTGCATTTGCATGATATCAAGCAATAGGAGGTAAGATAATTTTTGCTTTGCAGCAGGACTATTAAATATCCCCAAACAAAAGCTGAAGACAGTCAAGGGTTTTATTTATCCCACTTTGCTACAAAACATAAAATTAGTGTGATGTGGAGATCTATCAACAAGGGTTATTGCATACAGCATATAAACTGAATATTAAATAACAATAAAGAAAAAGAGGATCATTTAATGGTCAAAAACAATTTCGTAGAAGTGTAGAAAGGGAAAAAATGATGATATAATATCTTGCTCCAGACAGAGTGACATATATAAGCATTCCAATATCTATAGGGAATAACATGTGCATTTCAGAAATGATCACTAGCTGTACATGTCCATGAACGTACAATGTACCAAATATGTAACTACATTCACATTATCCTGCATGAAAAGGGTTGGTTATATAGCCATGTATTTTATAGAAAACGATTTAATGCCACAAATAAAATGAATTACATGTGCTTTGGAGAAGGTGTCAAAAGGACAGCACATATTCAGTTGCATAATCTAACCGTTTGCCATATTGAGTCCTAATAGTATAGTAATTCATGGCAGGAAGGGAGCAAAACAACATGAACCTAATGACTATCAGAGCTACAACAGTAGCCCCAATTGAGCTGCTGCCTTGTGTTTCAATTTGGGATGCTTATGTTGTGTTCATGTTAAAAATCTTGTTAATTATTTGAATTCCCTCTGGCAAATAATCGATGATGCAGAAAATAGTGAATAACCATCACCGATGCTACAAGGACGGCATGAAGAGTCTCTTCAAGCAAAACAAAGTCAGAATTTCTCTCCAAACAGTCCAACCAAAGCACACAAACTGAACTGGAGGCACTGAAGCCAGATGTTTCCTTTTTTGCTCGATAGAGACAGAAATGATGAAGTAATGCTTACAGTTAAAATATGTTTTTATTCCTCAACATAACTTCCAGATTTAAAGGGTCTGGTCCTTTACAGGGTTTGGATTTTTTCACTTAACAGCCTTTTGAAATACTCAGGTGAAGTACTTTGAATGCATGGAGGTTATGTCTAGATCAATATTTCAAGTATAGACTGCCATTTCAGGTTAGATGCTTGGTTGTAAGCAATATACTGTGGTTATGTGCATGGCTGCTCCCACACAGCCCAAGCATCTTACCTTGCATGCACACAGCAAATGTATTTTTAAGGGCAATTCCACATATTCCTGATACTGTTTTTGCTATTGAATATCAATGATATTTCAGTGCATCATATGATCATGCGTTTAGAAACGTTGTTTACCTCCATTATGCTCTCCCAGGATATCTTCTGACATTCCCTTGAGAATGTAGTTCTGTGTGTTGCGCATATGCAGGTGGAAAAAACGTTAGTACGTAGTTGCGTACATATATTTTCCGATGTTAGTGAAAGCGTAGAGAGGAGTGATGGTATCCAACAAGACTGGGTGCTCACCACTGTCGATGTTTTAGATCATTATACATTTGATAAACCTCTCTTTGAAATCCAACAGAACAAAAACAACGCTGACAAATCCAATGCAAAGCACAATCTATCTTTTAATTTAACTGTTCTTAAGATGGATGTGTATCCTTTGATGTTTGTGTTGTTCACTCTGTGAAAACAGCTTCATAAGAAAATCAAAGCTTTCTAAGTGATTTGCAGAGATAATTAAGCTCTTAAGCCGTTTGTACAGTCACTGAAGTATACAGCAGCAGCCAACAGAGAAGCCTTTATTCTGTCTCTAACCTGTAACCACTCTCCACTACTATGAAACAAAAAAGTCACCTTTTATCTCTTTTACATACTGTATCATATCTCAAAAATTGCTTAAACAGGCAAGAGAAAAATGATCTTGATGAGAAATACTAATATTTATTGACCGGTGAAACAATTAGAAAAAAAATAAAGTTCCTCCTGAGATTTATTAAGTCGTACATCTATATCAACATGAATAACACATTTCATGATCTGAGCACTGTCGGTTGGGGGTAATGCAAAGAATGTTGCCATGATGGAATGTAAAAGTCAATAAAAAAAAAGGCTGCTTAGTGATAAAAATAGTCATGCATCCAGCTAGAAGGGAATTAGTTGATAGTACTGTATGTGTCTGCTGAATGCCACACAATGCTTTCATTACTTTAAGTTACTGTGTTGGGAGTGATGTTTAAATTGAAATGTATATTTAGCAAAATTGCACAGTTAATCAGCTCAATCCCTCTAAATCTCTGCTGCATATCAGAAACTGCATCAGCTGAAATAAGCAAAAGAGGGGAGATCAGAAGAACTGGTGGCCAGTCAGAGATGAGAAATAAAAAGATGAGGGACACTGGGGGAGTTTCTGCTCGCGAGTTATTGCAGAGCTGATGTTCCCAGCTATTTTTTTTGATCCTACAGTGGCAACCAATGTACACCCTGCTGAAAATGATGGTGCCACTACACTGCATCAGCAGTGCAGACAGTTCATTCACGGGGAGAGATCACACCAACAGCTCACTTTCACAGATCAACTACTAGTAAAATGTTTGTGAACAGTAATGTGTTAACGTGTGATCATCCTTCTGCACATGCTCATAAAATACTGGGATGTTTTCTATTCTCTTACAAGTCCAGTCAGTTCATTTAAAGTGCCCATTTAGCAGCGCTCTGCTTTGCAGAGTAACACCGATTATATCAACATAGGAAGAAAAATCAGTCAATAAATAAATAAAGGATTGATAGTCAATAATGGATATCATTATTAAAACGCAATAGACACATTGCACAAAGAATTAATGAGGCAGGCATGTCATCATGATGACCAAAAAGCTAAAAAGAACCGATTTTACAGTGAGGTGCAAACTACTCCACAATATAGGAGCAGCAATAGCACACCATAATGCAGTTGTAAAAAGACCCAAATCAACTTTGTACAATGTTGCACATGAGATCAGAGATTATTCACAACTCTTCTTAAACAAATCAAACTGTAAGCGATCAGATTAAACCACTTTGAGCTTGTTTGGTGAGAGCGTAGATAGTCAATGGAAAGTACTTCAACAGACAAGTAAAAGCCTTAAGAGGCAGCACTCATAGAGCCACCTAAGCACTAAACTGACATTTACTCACACTCTTTTCCTCTTTGTCTGTCTGGCACAGTCTTAGTCTTGAGCCTTCTCTAAAACAGTGCAATCTGATGTTGTGGGACTGTTTTTCCTTTATGAATACTGGCAGAAACTGGTGTATATTTTGATTCACACTCCCATGTTCTGTGCCTCTGTGAGGATTAACATTATCACTTGATTGTTTGTGTGTTTGGACAATTCCTCTCGCTCAGACGTGCTGAACACTTTACTCTCCATTTACAATGTATGTCAAACAAAGTGTGTGAATGACAGTAATCACAGTAAAGAACATGATTTTCATCACATGGTTTCATAGTGATCGGCCGATTCAGAGACTACGCTGTAACTGTCTTGTGATTGCTTCTAAATGTGATCAACTCCCACCCGAACTTAAGTCCCCTTAACCCTTCGGAGTCAAGTCACATGTCGCACGTTTGAAATCGTAAAGCTGTGACACAAGCACGCAGGTGCTCAATTCAAAGACTGTTGGAAAGCGGACACTTCAAACTTTTTACAAGTGTTTGAATTTTCTCGATCGGCCTATTAAGACTAAAGTTATGAAGAGCCGAAGTCGCGCACTACAGCAGCTCTTCTACGAGTTAGAAGATACTGAATATGGGGAAGAAAATTCTGATCCTGTGGAAGTAAGTGACTCCAGTGGAGAGGATGAAGTGGATGCTGCACGTGAAGACGAACGAGAGGAGGTGTCCGCGCAGACCCCCGCTCCTCCAAAGATCCAACTAGTTCCTACTTGGATTTTGTGTTTCTTTTGCACTTTTAACATACAGTGTGTCCATATATTATGTCAAATAAATACTTGTAGAATCACATAGGTGAGGTTGTGCTGAAAAGAAAGACACAAAGAAAGGCAAGAAAAAGGTAAGCTTAATGGGAAACACAAAGGTAAAATGAAAAGTAGTAAAAAACGCCATTTTACCCCAGACTGAAGGGTTAAAGTTGTAGATCTCTGCAACTGGTATGCTTAAAATCTACAAACCACGTAATCATAATAAAATAAACAGTAAAATAATGCAAAGACTGAGGCATAGGCAGAAGAAATTCAAAGCTGGTTGTTGTTTCATGTTCATAAGCACCTAATCACTGTGTTACAGAAACGAGGTATCTAGGCAACCAAAATAAAGACAAAAAAGAAAATGCCCAGTGTTGTTATGGTTTAGACAGGCAGAATGTAAGAATGTGTTTTAGGCTAATTGAACATAGTTTGCACAGTAATGTTATGATCCAGGCATTCCTTCGAGTATAAGGCTCTACAGGTGTGTGTGTGTGTGTGTGTGGAATGAACTATAGCACCATAAATGATTTATACATGGTAGTTTACATTCAACAGTATGATGTATGTTTTCAATTTGCAGATATCAAATCTGCAATAAGAAGCAGTAGTAGTATAAATGAAAAGCCAAAAAATGATTGAATCACCGTAAACACGAAACATTGGATTTTTGGCCTCAATATATTGCTGTGGGATAAGTTGTGATAACTCCTATTAATGAAAGCAATAAAGTGAGACAATAATTGGTAAAAAAAAAAAAAAATGACTCAAACATCTTCCCACTGTATCATGTGCTTAGGTGGTCCAGCCTGGGAGTTATCACAATCCTCTGTTAAGTCTAAAAACCCCTGGTAGACATGTAATTTATTCAGGCTTCAGAAATATTCAGGGTGAGCAGTGAAATACACAAAAAAGAATCAGCTCACAGGGATTGTAAAACACAGAGCTGAATATACTTAAAACTCCCCATTTTATATTGAAAAAGAAAATACCACAGTGATTGCCTCCAACATTTAGAAATTCAAATGGTTTTTTGATTAATCAATACATATTGCCATATTCACTATTGGCTCTCTTATATGCATGATTAATAAAGCTACTGTATTATTAGCCAATATTAAAGATTGCCATAATTATTTCACCCCAGAAACCCACAAACTGGTGTGACATGTGTAGGATTTAACTTGACCACTAAGCAGCAGACACCACATGCTGAATTCACAGTGAAGATATTCCAAATAATCAATCTTTAATGCCTTGACAATGTCCTAATACAACAGAGGTATATCAGTCCTTGATATCAGACTTAACATATTCCAGAGCTGTGATCCAACGCATTTTGAAATTATGCAGAATAAAAGTCTATTTGCCAATATGTCCACAGCTGAATATGACAAATGATGGTGATTTGCCTCAGGGAACGAACACTCACAATTGTAAGTTCAGAAATGTTCTATCTTCCACTAGTGGGAGCACTGACAAAGGACAATTGGGCCATCAGGTATTCTGCATGACAGCGAAATGTTTCAACCTCACTCCATTTAATTCTAATGTTCTTTTCTGTGTGGCAAAGGGAAAACGTATGTTTGCAAGAGCTAGACACCGAATCACAGTAAGATATTTGCACTGGTTAAGTTCTGAACTTGTGTTTAGCTCCAGTAGACAAGTTATTAGCTTTCTTAAAAAATGATAATAATGATTATAATAATCAGTGATCTCTATGATGAAGTCAGCAACAGCAAATAAGGTAACATTTGATAGTTTTGGCCCCAGGCCTCATTATATTAACCTCCTGCCTTCCTTTCACTGACTTTCAACACATTCATTTTCAGTGTCTGCTTTATTTTGCTTCAAGACTGAATCATTTTACAGAGAAAGGCTATTTTTTTATATGTTTCATATGCAGTGGTGATCACTTCACTTCTGGGGATAATTTGAATGTTAAATATACATTTATCCCCCTGAAAATAAATAATAAAGAAATGCCCCCCCTGACCTTCTCACCACCACCACCACCCCCGCTCATATTTCTGAAAATACTTTCCAGACATCTGAGGTCTCCGATGGCTCTGACAAGTCTGTAAGCTTTCTGGCAGCTGTCAGTCTTGATGTAGCCACTTGCAGAAGCCCCAGCTGGTCAGCTCACCCTTATTTATGGGATGAAATTGAGCTGCTTCCCACTCACCTGTTCCCTTGCTCTCATTGTTATTTGTTAATGTGATTGGATAGATTCAATAATGGAAGATGATGTATTATTTATTAGGTTGAGTTAAGCATGACTTATTGAGTGGAGTTTGTCCAGATTGCTCCAGTACCAATTGACCATTGATTTTATGCATATTTCTGTCCTGATCACTTGAAATGCACACCAGCAAAAGTAAAAACTGCTCAGAAAAAAGATGGAACAAAGAAAAGAAATGACAGCTTTAAGGTCATCTGCTAACTTTATCTTGGAAATTCTGAGACCTCAGATTATTAGTTTCTCAGTGACTGGTGAGTGTAATGTCTGGAAGCCCACACAATTAACATACAGCTCCATCTAGCCTCTGGCCTAAGAATAAGTAGAAGGCAATTATAAAAACCAGAGCCTAGTGAGAGCAAAGAGAATGACACAGCCATCTTCTAAATGATATTGAAGTGGGAAAAACACTGGAGACATTTAAAAAAAAATTATTGAAAAAAGGGTATCGCACAGGAAGCTGTACCCAATTTCCTGATAACACTGGCCGCTGTATTATCACAGCATCAGACCATTCTAAAATTATATCACTATTTGTGTCAAACAATGTTACATTTTTTACCCTTAAAACTAGAAAATAGAAAACTAATACATCATCACTCTACATGCAACAATGATTCCCATTCATATACATTGACTAAACATTGACATATGGACAGTTTACTGGAATAAAGACATTCTAATATCAAAGTGTGAAAGCCACACGTTGCCGTTTACACAAACACGTATCAAGTGAAATAATTATGCTAGAAAAAAATAATTAAATTGCTTTTTTGTTTGATTCTAATGAATAAAAAGACATCTGCCATGTTATTTCAACTGGCAAACGTAATGTAAATGGAAGTGCCCACTTAAGTGGTCTCAGATATGTCTTGATGGCTTTCGTGGGTGTAAAACATTAAATTTAAGGATTTTTCCATTTTTAACTCTCATTTACAAGAGGTTAAGTGCTATCTGCTCAGTAAATGGTGTGTCAGTCCTGCAGCACTAGGCTATAATTTAACAGTCAGTTGGCGGCTCCACAACATAAAAGCTGACAGTCAACATGGTTTGTAACAAACAACTGATGTGATGATGTGTTGCCTTTCCATCCTATAAGCCTAAAATTTTTCACAGCCCACCAAACAGAGTCCACTTGCATCTATAACATTGGTTGCTCTAGCGTGGTCGGAAACAGCAGCATACATACAGAATATCCACTAGTACATTTTGGAAGGGTTATTAATACAATAACATATAAAGATATTTCTGAGACTATTTAGTTTTGAAATAAAGTAATACACAAGCTCTTTAACAAGAGTGGCACTGCAATCAATAACTGACCATAATGGAGTGATGTGAAACTATACAGTGATGGCATTTGTCATTTGAAGACACCCACAGACCTCAGCATCTATTTTCAGACACCATATACATTGGTATCTTTCTTTAGACCAACAGGCCTCCACGCCACATGAAGAGTGTCAATTAGTGCGTCAGCCAGCTCCACAACAGGTGAGCTGAAAGGCTACTTTTATGACATCTGAGAACTGAGTCACTGGGTGTTTTGAAATGCACATTGCAGACCACTTTCAAAATGTCCTCTGACTTAGACCCCAGATGTCCATAAGTACCCACACCACTTTAACACTGCAGACGATTCACATCAAACTGTAGGTAATCATTTGCATTTAGCTGGGGTGAAGATAGAGCAGGTGGGAAATACAGACACAGGTGACACATTATATTTTGTTGCTGTATGAGAATAAGATTAAGAGTCTATAGTTATGCTGGCTGCTAGACTTTGTTACAATGATGCTTTGAGCAAAATGCTAATGACAACATGCTAACATGCTCACAGAGGTAATGCTACAATGCAGATGTGTAGCAGACACTCAAATGTTTGAGTGCATCTCAGTTTGGAAAGTTAGCATGCAAATATTTGTTATTTAGCATTAAGCACAGAGTGCATTTAGTGTGTATTTAGTGATAAATCAAACTTTTGAGCAAATTAAAATGTCAGGATGATGAAAGGAGAGCCAAAGTGACTGCACTCACCCTGAGGGGGGGGGACCCCAACAGCAGTGCCATCCCCAGACCCACACCACTAAAGCTAATATGTCACAATAAGTTCGCTTATTTCCAGTGGCAATTGACTTGCTGTTCATGGAGTCACATGGAAGTGAGCATGCTCGAGAATGGAATTACTGTGCCAAACTGATAGTGCTTTAAGCTTTGAGGAATGAAGCCCAGTGCGTTCGCTAAAGGTTGCCAATAAACATTCGACACAATGTGGCTGATTTCCTGGGGACAATATGCCAGAATTGTTTGACGTCTTATTAGGTCTTAAGATGTCTTGTTTAAGAATGTTGTGAGAGGCTTGGCTAATTAAATTGGCTTTCAAGCAGTGTGTGACTGGTGTGCATTGTGCATTGATGTGTCTGGGAACAAGCTGACAAATATTCAATGCTTGAATGTCTCAATAATGATAGAAAGTTCTTAAGCTATGGCTGAGCATTCTTTATTCTGCTGGTTTGATTTGCAATAATGTAATGAACAACAACAATATGAGGCCTCAACATTTGCACAAATGCATTCACAGACACACACACACACACACACACACACACTCTTACAACCCTCAGCCACATGACAAGTGATGATGAGGACATTCTGACGATTAATCTGAGTATCTTAAGTAAATTCAGATTTTACTTAGACAACACTAGTCTGTAACAAACCACACTGTACTCATGGAAAGATACAGTGCATTGATGGCTACTTGAGCAGAGAATAATGTCACACTTACGCTAACCTTTGTTTTGGACATCGGGAAGCCCATGTGTGTATGTTGGTGCGTGTGAGTCTGTGAATCATTAAGTCAGCATTGTGAAACTGAGCCAAAAAAAAAACTAGTCAGAGCCGCTACCCAGCAACAGACACAACACTAACCGCTAACACAGTTGTATGAAAGCTAAGAGAGGTTTTCGGGTGGGTGGCGACACACATTTGTTTTGCTTTGAGATGCTGAGATCCCACATGAAAAACTTTTAAAAGCACATCTATACACTTCACAATTACTTACCAAATACTCAAATACTTTTGAGAGTACTTCTGTGTTGAGTGTTTTGAATACGTCTGTTGAGTTTTAATGTACCTCTATAGTACTATAAAACATGACAAACACCAACTGGAAAAGTACAAGAGCAACCAAAGCGTCTTGATATTGCAAGCGTGAGGAAATGCTCACAGTAGAGGCTAAGAAAAGGTCACCTTGACAGAAAAGAATTAGAAAATGACAGAAATGTCAGAAGGCATTTTTATTAAAATGCCAATATTTTGCTATATCAGTCTAAGCAGGTCATCAAGATAAGACCTTTATACTGTTTTGCCTTTCTGTCAAAGTCTGGCATTCTCTAAAAAGGGAATCATATAGGCTCCTCTCACACACCGTATATTTACATATTTCTCTGGACTGCATTTCAACTACTATGCGTTCTTCTTTATAGGTCCATTGTGTGACTCCAGCAAAGCCACTAATTGGTGGATACTTTACAACATCCCAAGGTAAGAACAGCTAAAATCCTGAGAGCAATGTGGAAAAAAATAGGTATTGTGCAGTATCAAGCTTGTGTTTTTCTCTAATTTAAACTGTCCAAATGATAGATCCTATCAATATTACCCACACATATATGTATATATACACACACACACAATGATTTAGCTTCTGGTTTAATACAATTTTGTGGTGGTATATGAGCTGCTCTGTTTACCGAATGAGTTATTCATACATTTTATTTCCTTGCAGGAACATGGAGAAATTGATGGAATATGTGTCATATCACTCTCTGACATCTGCTCATATTCATCAGCCTCTAAGTCCTTGAATTGGTTCCTTCATTAGAGAGGTGACACAAAACTCCATCAAGACTTGATATCCCCCTAGCACCTGAGCTAAATTGGATTTTAAATAAATGTCAGAGTGAGTTTTTTGCGTTAACATTGGAGAGCACAAATGTATATTGGGTATCAGGTTTGAGGCAGAAACACACAGTATGTGTAAGGCGATGTCAGGTTTCTCTACCGTCATTTACCGGACCTGAAAATGGCAAAAGGTGCATATACTGTGTGACTGTAGTGTTATCTGTAACATATAATTGAAGTTCATAACTTACAGGTTTTACCAATTGTCAAAAACTGCCTTGATTTAAAATAATATGGAGAACTCAGTGAGTAATATTTGATACATTCATGACCCACTCCTTGGACTGACCTCAGCGATCCTCTTAATACAGAATTTGCAGAATTGGCGTTGGAAATTCAATAAACCAATGGTTTGATTATAATTAGATTGTATTATATTATCTTTTTTTTTTTTTAAATTCATAGTAACTTTCACAACTTTCTGTTCCATTTTTGTGAACACAATTTATTTTTTTATTGTGAGCTCGGTCTGGGTTAGGAAATGTAGCCCATTCAGGCTTTGATTGGGCTACACAAATAAACATGACATGGCCCGGGATGGGTCAAGGATTTTCAGTTCTCTTGAATAATGTTCAGATGAGGACAGTTCAGAATATTCTGCTGATAAGAAAAGGTAGAGGAAAAAAATAGGGCACAAAAAGGCACAAAGAGCTGCTGATTATACTGAAAACAAAGACACAATGCAGAAAAATACTGCAGCTAAAAATGTTGCATAATGACATGTATTGGACTTGTACTCACACTGTTGAAAATAAAGTGATCTACAATAACATATATATATTTATATATATATATATATCCTTAATCATTGCTGACATTTCCCTTAATACATTTAGGTGCATGTCTGAGTTATATTTCCAGTTATATGAGGAAGACTGGCAAAAAGGTCAAACTGTGTTGTGAAAATTAAAATAGGGTGCCAAAAAAAAAACCATATACTATTGTTATAAAACTGTATAGATGGCTAGTTAATGAGATAACACACGCTGACTTGTAAGTGAGCCTTCTACAGGTATAATGTCTGATGTGGTGTCCTGAAAGGTCAGTCCAATCACACAATTTTCAATGGTTTTATTTCATGTTAGTTACCGTGGCCAGTGCTCCCTCTCCTCAGTGTAGGTGTGGAGATTGTGTGAATTACCTCTCGATGTTTCAGCCTTTCTGATCCAAAAGCAATTACTCTGTAAACCCTGTAATAATTAGAATGAATTAAAGTACAGTAAAGAATTAAAGTGGGGAAATTGCATTCGGAACACACTAATTGCTCTCCTTGATTTTTTTTTTAAAAATAGAGTGTAAAATGTAATATCAAGAGAAGTAACCTTTGTGATCAAAGCCAGCCCAGAAAACGCAAACTCCTAATCAATAACAGAGGTTAGTGACCTGATCAGTTTTTCTCTGCTCTGTTGCTTAATGTATTCTATCTAGCAAGAGAGAACTCATGACCTGAAGGATTGGACTGACAGACCATCCCCACGAAGGCCACCTGCTCTCAAAAAACACTTTTTTCTAGGAGTAGCACTTTTTGTATCATTGTATCATGTATCATGTACTATTTCCAGATAAATTAAGCAGCCCTTTTTTTTCCCCATCATACCCTAAATGATCCATAAATGTAGTAGAATAAGTTGCACAAATTAATATAACTCCAGTATTACTGCTATAACTACATAAATCATGTGCGATAATATTTCACTTCTTCATAATGTTTGCTATGTTTTCGCAACCATAGCAGTAATTATCAACACATACCACTTTTGGCATGGCATTATGATCAGCTGCTAAATAAATACATTTTCCTGTTTTGCATAATGCTGTTAACACATTCCCACCTCCTCTGTTCATTTACTGTCAAAACAAGTCATCTGTGTTAACCCCTTTATCAGCTCCCCACTCAGCACTGCTTCAGATAAATCCCTCTGACTCTTTCACCGTGCTGCTTGTCTCTCACCGTGCCATACTGTGGTCACAGCAAACACAGCAAGACAAAAATAAAAAAAAAAAGGAATATGAATCTTCTCAAGTTCAGGTCATTGCTCCAGATATGCCTGGATTTGAAATGTGTGTCCTAGATTTACTTTATATATTAATTTATTGTATTGAAAATATATTAATACCTGCTTCACTGACTAACAGGCCAAGTGGGTACAGCACTGCGGTCTCTCTAAATGTGATCGATCGCCAGATGGTATCAAGTAGAGGTGAAACTGCTCAAATAAAAACATCTGCTGTTGTTATTTGCCATATAAGGTAGGATATGAGGGCTTTGTATTTTTGGTCAGACAAAACCCCGAAAATATTGCATATTTCACTATCCTCTAACATTTAATAGATAAAACAACTAAAATGATGAATTAAGAAAGTAAAGATGTAGTATTAGGATTAATTTCCTACAGTCAAACTCAGGTAAACTCAAGTGGCATTTGGAGAGTGACACAAAAACTGATTTCTGTCACACATACATGATTTAATGTGAAAAAAAAAAAGGACTTTCTACCACAATCTAATCAGTAAGAGTTGTCATACGCATGTTGACCACTAAACCTCCTTCTCTGTAATAGTGTCAAAACACCGCTGCAACTGGAAATGCAAAAGCTTCACGTCCTGTCCAAAGCACGATTTTCAAGAAAGACAGATTAAACAGAGAGCATTTACAGCTCTAAAGAGTATAAAACATATAAGCCACTGAGTTATCTTTAAAAACTGTGCTATTGTTAGGTTTGTAAACTGTAATAGACTCCCCACTGCATCCTCTATATCCAGCTTACTGTGTATGTGTTTCTGAGTTGAGTGTGTGCGCCTGTGACACAGAAAAAGAAAGCCAGTGCTTTATGTGCAGCTTCCTCCGTATAATTGCACAAGCATCATTATTGTAAACACACACTATCAACTATTTCAGCATGCAACATGCAAACAAGAGAAATAAAGCCTTTACCTGCACTGTTGTTTTCTATCCATATACCTTAATAATGAAGACCAATTAAAGAGTAGAGGCTGGAAACTGCCTTGGCAGTAGCAGGATGAATACATTCTGACATGCCTCATAGCACCAGGATAATTAGGTGAGCTGGATGCAAGAAAAGGGCTGTGCACATGTTCGACAGCAAGGAAGGAATTGGCACCAACCTTTTGGAAGTAGGTAAGAGATTGGCAACAGTCACCAGAGAAAATTTTTTTCCCACAGGGCAAAACAGCTACAGGCATCCAGTGCCACTGGCAAGACACTTTTAAAAAGGAATGGTAATACAACAGAAAATGTCCTGTTGGCCTCCTGGCAGAGTCTGTTACAGTAAATGGGATTCTTGCCGGAGGTTAGATTTAACTTTTCCACATTTATCAATAGTTAACAAATGTACAGATTTAATTGCGGTGGGTTGAGTGTTAAAATCTGTAAAAACAGTTGCTTAATAAAGCAAATAAAGACGCTTTTGAGTTATATAACAAACAAAAAATACAAAGGTGTCATTTCAAAAAGCTAGGCACATCTGCTCTAACATTAGAAAGCATACTTGTGTTTGTCTTGGTGTTTGTCTTTCAGGCTAGCTGCAGCTGTTGTTTTTGAAGGCGTAAATACCACCTAGTACACCTTTAACTTAAAGTGATGACGTTGAAGAGTTTCATTTAAATTGCCGTCTGTTTAGTCGCTATCTATCACTGAATGAGGTACCAGAATGGTGACTGAGCCTATGGCCTACTGATGTAAGCCCTTGCATTTGTGGTTTTACAAAGTAAGTGTCGGTGGCAACATTCCCAGGAAAAATCGCAAGCTGCCCACAGTTCATCGGGGGTGTACCGTCGTGCTCTCTGCAAATGTTGTGAGTAAACCAACTGCCAACTGACTGACACCACGCAGGCGACCCCGTACGGATCTCTGAGAAATCTTGTCCAAAACACACCTTCAATTACTGCTCATTGCCATAGGAGGCCATGAAACGGAGAGGGGGACGGAAAATGTGACTTCAACACTGAAAAACAAGAAGAATGATAATGACAATCTGTACGACATCAACTTAAACTATTTGTTCCATTAGGCATTCAAGCAGGACTGGTGAAAAAGCCCATCGGGGAAATCTTACTAAATCAATTGCTTCATGTCACCAAAACCCAACAATGTGGTACTCGCTACAAGAATCATCAATCAGTCCTACGGGAAGAAAATGTTTCATTGATTTTAAATATTTTACAATATCCAGAGGGAGTGGTTAGAAGACAGGGTGGTTCAGTGGATAAGACACCAATTATTTGGTTTAACTCTGATACCTATACAGTAGATCTCATATGTTACAGGCACAAGTTTTTTATTTGGATTTTTCACGACATTTATCAGAGCAGGCAGAGCAAAAGCCTGATCAAGGTTGGGAGACACTCTTGAGTGTGGGCAGTGAGCTGTTTGGAGAGTCATAGTGATTCTGTCACATGGAGTCACAGTGAAAATAGAAAAAAAAAATGAGGTTCAGACAAACTTGTGAATGTCCAGCGTCCCGATCACACTGCTCAGTTATTACATTTCACTTGTGATCTGGAAAAAAACACACTAATGATAATTAGTAACTCCATGAATTCTCTTAGGTGTGAATGTGGCTATGACTGTCTGTTTCTGTGTTATCCCTGTGATAGACTGGCAATCTGTCCAAGTTATACCGCACCTGTCGCTCAATGTGAGCTGGGACAGGCTCCAGCCCCCCCGTGACCCTACACAGGTTAGATTGTTACAGATAAAGGACTGATGGATAGATGATGCTTTCGTGGCTCATCCTAAGTAATAATATAAATCTCTATCATGCCATAAACCAGGGCTTTTCAGTTTCACTCCCGGATGGCCGGAGCCCTGCAGGCTTCTGTTCCTCCCGAGTAACTAATAAGCTACACCTGGTCTCAGGTAGGTACTGGACAGGTGTGGCTCATTAAATACCAGGCAGGAACTCAGAGCTGCAGGGCTCTCCAGAACTGGAACCAAGCAACCCTGCCATCAAGCATTTTTCTTTTTTTCTTTTGTTTTTCTCTGTTGATGCTACAGTCTCCTCCTTATAACAACATACCAACTTAACATGTTGTAATAGAAAACATGATGGTTTTAATGAGATACAACTTTGTGCCGTTACAATAAGATTTAACAAGAGCCACTGATTTTGTTTTTTCGATAACGAGAAGGTTCTGTGATATGAATAAGATAAAGCAATATGTTGTTATAGCAGAAAGACAATCAGGAGTTGTAGTAACAAGTAACATATGTCATTATAACGTGAATTGTATTATAATGTGAAATAAATACAATCATAAAGAGTAAGTGAGCACATGTAACACCACAGACAGACCGACAGGCAGATTGAAAAAGATTGTACTTCAGTCCACAGTCCACGTGACCGTGCATGATTAGACCACATGGCTGGGCCCATAAGATGGATTATACACTATTTCATCACACACCAAATGGGACCCTTTATTATATGCCTTTTCCATATTAAATTTCAAATTACATCCTGTTAATTTGTGGATGAAGCATATTAAATGAAACCTTGAAACCATGAAGTATAGAGGTTGAGACCAAGAGATATCACTGTATTTAATTTGGTGAGCCAGTGGCCTGCCTTTGAAATGAATTAGGACTTTGAGTCAGCAGTAAGTGTGTAATTGTGTTTCCTTTATACATTATCAATCAGTAAACTAAAGAAAGATCACCTGATTTTTTATTATAATACACTATCACTGGGATTGTTGTTAATGAAATAATCCTATTGTTACCTTTCTAAGCCCATGTTGCTACTAGGGTATCGCTCTATAGGCAGACTGTTTAACATACACATATAAACACAAACCTGTGGTTATATGATGATTATAAGGTTTTTAGGGATTTAAACGTTCTCTTAACAATAACAATTGCTTTGTTCAGACACTTGGAATTGAGTGATACTGCTACATTACAGAGAAAGCACCGTGAAAGACTCTTGAGCTCGAGGTGCCAGCAATTTTCAATATTTCACGTGATGTTGAATTTGTTATCACCATTAAACTGTTTGTAAATTAGGCCCAGCTGTTTGGCCATGGTGTTTGGGTGTTGGATGTCTGAGCTGTTTAATTAATGAGGGTCTGTCGTACATTAAATAACATTATGAGTTATCATATTATGTTTTAGATATTTAGTGTTTATTCCAGCTATGGAATTACTCAGCCGAGAAACACCAGTGGAGAGTGACAGCCACTTTGTCAACTGTTCTCCTCCCCCTGCGGTCAGGGTTGTCTTTTTGCATTGCAGACTTGGCACAAATAGTAAATGGCAGCGCTACTTGAAGCCAGTGAAGGGGGAGAAGGACGGTACAGTAAATGTTAGATTCAGGATGGGGCAGGCACTGTTACTGTCAGATAAGCACAGAGCTGAAATCGTGGCATGCTAGCAATCCACTGGGAATCGCCTGCATGTCAGTAAGGTGAAAACAATTGGGTACAAGAAAAAAGAGGAAAAGCAGACTCACACCAAGCTTGAACAGGATTATTTGTATGGGCACTGAATAACAGAAGGTTTGTCACAGACTTGATTAAGTCTAAATATTTTAAAACAGAGTAATTTGTACTAAAATACTACAGTGAGGCTGTACCATTTTGAAATATTTTTTTCCTCCACTTTACCTTTGCCTCGAGGGAGGCAACATGGCAAAGAACGGGCAACATCAAAAAGTCTAATCATTCGGTGCTTGTGCACTGACCGGTTGGGCGCATGTGTCTGTACAAGTCCGTGCAAGTCTGAAGTCTCTTGACCGCCTAGCAGATGCCCCATTCTTGAGTAGTGGCAGTAAACATCGGCAGCATTATCAAAGGCCTCAGCTTGCCCTGCTCTCCATCAAGTCTCCACTCAGCTAATGCCTGCATCTGTAATGTCCCAGAGGCTGCCTTATCTCCCCCGGCCACTTGGATTCATTGCCAACCTCCAGTTCATGGCAAAGCTCTGATCTGAAGACAAGCTAGTTGTGTGCCAAGGTGGGCAGCAGAAAAAAGTGACGTCCCGCCACCAGTACTCATCTCTCCCACTCACACCCTGCACGCCAACAGCTCCACAGCACACCCCGACTGTGGGAACAAATGGAAGACTCTTTAGTAGATTACCCTGTGCTTTTTCCTGCATGCTGTCTCTCAATTCAGGGACCTGTAGTGCCTGTGTTGAGTTTAGAGTTTATTACTATCCCAGTAACATGGATCACCACACACACAGGTCCAACATACACATAATCTGAAGACCTTTTTCCAGAAAACAGTTGGATGTGTGAGGTTGAAGGGAATTGTTTCTGTTTTTTATTTTCCCAATGTGTTGAGGATCCAATCTTAAAGACAGAAAGTGTGTAATTGTGTTTCATCATTCATTATCATACATTATCATAGCCCTTGTGATTGCTGCTTGAGCAATATACAATACTGTTATCATTCAAGAGAAAGGTAGGCCATGACATACATTATACTAACAGGACATTTGTAAGTTCACTTGCTTGTCCTGCTAATTTTCAATAGCTGAACAATAATTGCAATTGCTCAGATATCTGAAATAGTGCAATACTAATGAGATACTAAGCAAATACTTATTCAGAAAAGAAAACGCATGACCAAACTCAGAAAGGCCCTCATTTTTTTTTTTTTTTTTTTTTTCACAATAAAACTGTTGGTAAATTAGGCCCATTTGGTTGACTGTGCTCTTTGGACATGGACATGTTGTTCCATCAAATTTCAAAACCCAAAGTTAATAATTAGTTTACTATGATATAAAACAGTGAAAAGCGGCAAATCCTCACACTTGAGAAGCTTTAAATATAGTTAGTTAAATAGAATTGATTGAGAAGTAAAATATAAAATAGTT
This sequence comes from Pempheris klunzingeri, assembly GCF_042242105.1. NCBI lineage: Eukaryota > Metazoa > Chordata > Actinopteri > Acropomatiformes > Pempheridae > Pempheris > Pempheris klunzingeri. The sequence continues at coordinate 18,439,194 of NC_092032.1, read as the reverse complement.
GTGAGAAAAGCTGAAATGGTTTCTTTCTCTTCACTTTAACTCTACCTTTATCGTACAGATATGGTGATTTCTTACAGAACTATGAATGTTCTGAGATAACCTGAAGGATAAGACCTCGTGAAGTGGTTCAAGTTCCAATAATATAATGCGCCATTGTGTTCTGCTCACACAGCTGTCAAAGAGCATGCATTCATGCCATGTTAAGGCAATGAATCATTTTTCTAATACACAACATGAAAGCTTAGGAGCTGCTGGGAAATCAAAAGCAGCAAGTAAATCATAGCCAGTAGCTAACATCTTAAAAAATGTAGTAAAGTGCTGCTGCTGGTTTAAGACTGCATTTTGACTACATATTTTGTTTGTGCTAATGGGGACGTGCTGTCCGAATCCACCCTAATTCTTCCTGCTGTAACAGTTCCACAATAGACAACATAGAAAAAGCCTCGTCGTAGAGTGTGGTTTTCATTTTGAGGTTGCTAAGCAATCAGTGCAGACTGGTCTAGAGACCCTGGTAAGATTCTGACAGGGCCAGGCTAGTTTCCCCTGGTTTCCAGTCTTTATGCTATGCTAGGATAACCATCTCCTGGCTCGAGCTTTTCACTGAGCTGATAAAAATGAGAGTGGTATTGATCTTGTCATCTGACTCTGCTAGAAACCTCCTTAAAATATCCCTTAAATGTAAGCTGTAAGAAATTGATTTAGTTATTGCATTTTACAGCACAACTTACATCAGGTTTGGTGTTGGCAGCAATTCAATATTAAAGGTTACCAATTGAAGGGGAGGTGGAAAAGAAAAATCACAGCATCTGACTTTCACATGGAGTCGCCGTTGCAAATGAATAAGAGATGATTAAAGACCTCTGTAAATATAATATGTTACTCATTCCATAGTCCTTTTCAACCCTCTATGCATAGTCTCATACCCATAGATGCATCATTTAATATTTAAAGATTTCAATAGTGTTCAACAGCACATCTTAATCAGGCTGAAAAAGCCACTAATCTCGCTGCAGTTCAGCCTCGGGGTTCCTCTGAGAGAGGGCCAAAGGTCAGCTGAGCTGCTCTTGACTTACAACCTTTGAGTCTCATGATCAAGAATCGAGAGTAGAATAGTGATTATTCAACCCATTAAGTTCGGGAATGAACTTGATTTGCTAACGCAGATACTGTGAAACAAAAAAAGTAGCTATATAAATAAATAAAAAGACAGAGCATAACACACACACACACACGCACACTGATCCTTTATTTTAAATTGCCCTTCTCAAATATTAAATCAATCTGCAATTATTGACTAGCATATGGAATGACTGTCATTCAGCATCCACTCTGGTGGGCTTTTGATAGCTACAGGGTTCCATTATTTATTCATACACTTGTATGAATACAGTCGTCTACTTTACGAGTATGTCACAGAATATCAATAGATTTTCTTCAAAGACTGTGAGGACCTATGATATCTGGTCAAAACAGAGTTTATCTCTGAAAAAACAAACAAAAGCTGACCCTGATAGCTAAAAGATCACAGTTTTAACAACTGACCACATTGTGATGTGTACAAGCCTGCGACATGTACAAGACCGCATGTGAGAGATTACAGAGAGAGTATTTCAATAGGGATAAATCATCGTCATGTTGATTCACCGTCTTGTTAAATTAACATTACAGCCTTCTGTGGTCAGAAAGTCTGGTCCAACTTGCTTCATGGCTGCAGATAAAACAGCCTCTCTGCTGAGGTTATGAGTTAACAAGGAGCGTGGTCAGGCGTGCAAACTAGCAAAAGATGTCTGATCAAACAGGCAGTGATTGGCCTCCATCCCCTGAACCATTAACCTTAAAACAGTGTGATGGATACTGCAAAGTCAGATCTTCCACTTCTCTGCTTGAATGAAGGCCGTGTAAGAAGATAGAAAAAGGGAAAGCAAAGCAGACTGAGAGCCCAAACATGCTGAATAATGTACACTCACACCCAAGTGAACCTTAGGGTGTCAATTTCAGTCAAGATGCAGATCCTACAATATCATTTTAGCTGAAAAAAACCCTTTATGTCTTCAAAGCAACTTCATCTGTTTAATGACCTTTTTATCAGCTTGCACATGAATTCATGTTTAGTTGAAATAGGCTTTTGAAGGCTGATGTCAAGTGAGCTGCCATAGCCAATTTATAGTGCACAGTCAACATCTTTAATCTGATCATAAATATGACAAAGAATTACTCAGATTCAGCATTCCCACAAAATAGCTTAATCTGGGAAATATCTTGAGTAAATCTCATACAAGTGTATTTCTTAAGATTCGAGAAGAAATCCACTTGCCTATTTAGAGGTACAAAGACCAGCATAAGTGAATAAGAAATGTTTCAATCGTTGTTTTAGGGCTGTTGTCATCTGCCATAAGTGGTGAACCATAGGTATGACATAGCTGTGAGAAGAACTTAATCAGCACATTAATGACATTAACGATAAAAATAAGTATTAGGTCCCACAAGAGCTCCATCATAGCGGATGTATGACTCAAAATAATTACTACATGTTGGGGCAGTGGCTGCAATAGAGACACCCAGGACTGTGATGTGTCATCCAGTGGAGACAGTCGCTGAAACACAGGCACAGCAAACGTTTCTCATTCAGTAACACACACAGGCAGCGAAGCCAACTTCACTGCCATCCTTCGGCTCACGGCGCTCGCTGCTGGCACAGAGAATCAAAGAACACATGTACGCAGGAAGCAGCCTCATATACTGCCTGATCACATCGAGTACTCCGTGTAGTATTGTTGGTGCTCTGTCATGTTTGTCAAACATGCTCAATTTTATTCTTGATCTCACTGCATTCACATATGAATACTGGAATACTGTAAAATGACTCACACATAGAATTAGTATTGATTTACTACATAAATAAGAACCTGCACATTGCGCATTAATCCAGCCCAAAGCATTTGCAGTGGAATGTGTGCATGAAGCTGCCTAGATAGACGTTCCTGTTTTACATCTTTAAATCATTGTAAATACAAAGTTTGACTGAAAGACTTTTAAGTTCACTAAATTCAACACTGACATGATTATCTCGTGATGTTAATTTCACTGTCGACACTGAGCTTTGACAGTCCACACTGCCTTCCACATCTGGTAAATACATCATCCTCAGACATACCAAGTGATAAAATATATCAATAACGCATCAGTTTGAATTTGAGCTGCTTGATGTAGCAGAAATTCATCAAAGTCAGCAAACAGGGGAGGACACAGAGTGTTTTCAAATTGCCAAGGATCTGTTCAATGAGCCGTACTCACAAGTGATTTATTCTCTCACTTTTCAAGCTACTGTACATTTTGTAAATTTTTCTACATACATGGTGAAACAGACAGATCAGGATAGGTAACAGGCTGGAGTAAATACAGAGAAAGCTGAGGTGATAAAGTGGACTACTGCCTGTGAACCACCATGATACAGAATGGCTGTAACCGCTTTTCCTACAGGCTTTGACTGCAACTAAAATACACAGCATTTACTCAGGCATTACCACGTAACAAATAGGATGCTAAGTAGTAAATTAATTTAGTCGCAACACAATTTTTAAAGATAAAAAAGAAATACTCCTGCCGGGCAACTGGTAATGAAAAATCCACACTGCCTGTCCATGACAGGGAGAAATATAAATCAAAATATACGTATGCTATTAATGTGCATATACAAAGGTCAGCTCAGTTATGTGTGAGACACGGGCTCACTTAAACACTTTCCTATTTAAAAGAATGTGATATACAGTTCCAATGACTGTAGTTCAAGGAGATGACTGAGCTCATCAGCAGCTTGACATATATAAAACATCCAGAGTGATTTGGACACAATAAACAACTTGAATTTTTTTTTGAATAACTGTCCATTAGGAATACAAACCAGGCCTTGGATGTGAAGCTAAGTATCTCCCCTGATGGTCTGCTCTCTAATGGATTTTGCTTTGTGGAACTGTCTGAATTAAAATAAAGACGTCAGCACTGCACAATAGAAACGTTTGCTGTTCTTTTGTGCGAGAGTGTGTGCATATGTGCGTGTGTGCCTGCATGTGTGTGTTGAGAGCAGTGCTTTTAATCAGTGTTATGGATAGTTTTAATTTGGCAATGCTTAATATTCCTGTTCCCATTACACTCAGATAGTGTTTAAGCTGCAAAATTGAATTTTTAAAATGAATCATTGCAACTGCACCATGCACCAGTAGCACAGACGATTCAAGTTGAAAAATAACATTGCTGGGGGTGTCTTGATGGCTGAAACACTTACCATATAATTGCAACGTCTTGTTTTAATCTGTGGAACCACTGAAGTATTCTTTAATAAAGTTTGCACATTGGAGCATCTATATATTTTTACTTCAGTACTCTTTGCTCCCTGGCTGGCTTTGGATACCATGAACTTACTGTCTTAAAAATACCCTGACATTGTCGACTGTACAGTGTGTTGTGCCTTGGTAATTGAACAAATAATTGGAAGGAGTAGGCCACTGTGTACTGACATGCAATGATGAAGGTAAACATCAGTAGTGGGGACAACAGTGTGAATGCTTTGACATGTTTGGCCAGACGATCTGACAGCAGATGGATAAAACATTGCAATGTTCCAGCCTTTCATTAGAGAACCTGTCAGCTGATGCCTCTCTACCTGTTATGTATGTTGATAGCTGGCACATAATGTTCCTGGTTGCATGTCACCTTTGAAAAATTAAAGCATTTCTCTCATCTGCATGCTCACTGTCATTTAATTAGCAGAGACGCAGCACCCTACCCCATTACTCTCTCTTGCCTTCATCCAAACTAGCCATCATTTGTAACAACAGCAAAGAATTATTCCTGGGCACAAAATATGAGCCAAATATATCCGCACAGAAACAATGGAATAGTGTATGGCAAGCATCCACTATATCCTATGAGTATTTCAGGGTGGAAGCCATTATTCATTTCCATGGATACAATTTAAATTCAGTGAAGCATACATTTTATATTCTTAAAATTATATTTTTGACTAAACTGCTCTAATTGATTCAAGCTGAAATACATGTAATATTTTTAATATGTTAGTGTATATGCTCGTTTATACCCTCCTGTCTAGCAGCACACATGCCACTACCTTAAAAAGATTTAGTGCTGCGTTAATCTTAAATTCAGTTCTTAACATTTTCAAGCATTCATCAAATGAGCCCTGGGGAATAAGGGTATGATATCAGGTTACATCATAAGTGTGGGTAAATCTCTTTAAACATCTCCAGGTGGTACAAAATAGGGTTTTATAACAATACACTTCCACTTTGGGGAAACCTGTAAAAGACGATCAGGTGCAGGGATTGCTCTGTTTTCTCCTATAATCTAAACTGATTCTGTGAAAGGCTAATAGATGGCATCCGATTTGCATATAAATTATTGTCGAGTCTCTGGTGATCTATGACTCTCAATCTGATTTAGGAGCAGTGGAACGGCAGGGGAGGAGCTGGAGAGACAGAGGAGGGAGTTTGGGGAAAGATGGAGCAAAGTAAGGAGAATACATCAACAAATAGGGATGAGTTTTTTTTTTTTTAGTTTGGCAACTTGATAACGTTTTAATCATGTATTAAATTTCTTGGCCCTATTTAGCTCTGCACAGAGAGCAGGTTTTTTCAGATATTTCTTTTCTTTTTCTTTTCTTTTTTGGCTTAGCTCTCTCTCTCAACAATTAAAAATTTGGGTTAGGTACAGAGGATGACCTGTGCTAGTTTTGCAAATGCTTACAAACATGATTCATATCCACAAGGTCTGTTTAGCTTTAGGTAGTTTAGAAATGGGTTGTCAAATAGTTGCAGTTTACATCTCTGTATGTCCAGAATAGTGAATGATTTGGAGGAAATGTTCCTCATCTAAGGTGAAGGTTTAAGGATATAGGACTATCCGATTTGTGATATAGGATTATATACTGCACATAATACTGATTTTACATGACTGTCATTGTGTCATTCTTGTTCTGTTGTATGTCTATTAATGTGTAAGTCAAAGTTGCAGACATGACAATAGACTAGAATAGAATAGAGGTTATTACCAGCACAGATGCCCATCCATTTTGTCTTTTCTATATGTTGCCTATATGCTGAGGGTTTAGAAAGATCCACACTTTGTGGAAAATAGCACATACATAATGGTTGTTGTTACGTGTAGTCATTCAAAAACAAATCTCTAAACATATACAATTCATTATAATGCAAATTTGGGGATATTCAAAAAACGTAGCATTATTTTATCTTCGTTTCCACATAGCTCATTTGACGAGAGTATCATAATCAGTGTAATAAGATGCGTAATTGAGGCAATCCTGTGAAAATGATGAGTAAAGTTGCCTGAATCATTGTGCAAGTATCTGCCAGGCCTGTTATAATCAACTGGGAGACCCTAGGTTGTTCACTGCAGAACTAGAGGCATCTGGTGAAGGTATTGGAAGCTCTTATGCAAATGATGTAATTTTGCATTGAGGTCCACCCTGTAATTACTGTTTGATTCCCTGTTTTGAAACACAGTTTCTCCACAAGCACCGATGTTTATTTATACAGCATGAAGTATTCACATCCCTACACTTTTACCCATATTGCATTGTGTTACAGAACTAATTTAGAAGTTACGCATTCTCTGCAAGTAATCTATACAAGGCTACGTAATAACAGAGCAATCAGGTGGTTTCTACATATTTTGGCAGATTTACTGCAAAACCTTTTATCAAACACTGCTGGTAGTTATCACATCCAAGTCATATTCTAAAGGTTCATCTTTGTCTGTTGTGGGAAAACACCTACTGACCTGTTGAATGTTCATATTAAAAGGTCCAAATGTCAACTTCTAAATATATTTCTTACAAATGGAAATAAAAACAAGAATAAAAAAAAAAACTAAATAACACTTTCTGTCTGTAACAATGCCATTGGATAATTTGACAGAAAAAGATGAAAATGTCAAATCAATATGGTTCAGATATCCCTGGAACATTTACACTGACTACCATCCATTTATACAAAAATATAATGCAATGTGATACAAGCCATTGGACACAGTATATGGGCAAAAGCTTCAAATCCTTACCTTATAAGCTGACTATCCTTAATTACTCTACAATGCCATGAAACAATAATTAAAGAGTGAAAACACAGAAAAGACAATCTCATTTAAATGGTTACATTAGGTCAAACCGTGTCTGTCATTGTGTACACTGAATGCAAACATCCATCGGGACATCTTAACTGTACAACATTTTAAATTGTCTGGTACTGATGCAATAAACGGGCCAAACTGTTCTTCACACCGTGTTATATGTATTCATATCATTTTACGTGTTGTCAAGTCATTAAAATAACACCTCATTGTGCTTTAATGGGTCGTGGATCCAAGAAACACATCCAAATGATAATGAATACAGAGGGCCATCTATCTCCTCTAGAAATGGCAGTTACATCTCTAAAAGCGCTGATCAGCTTATTTCTAAAATGATGCACTGTTAGTGGTGGGCATATAATGGCTTTCATAATGGCGGCCATTCATTTCAGCAAGTAGTTTAATATATCACTGTATTTTAAGTCCTGTGCCGTCGATTTTCTGTTAGCAGCACCTCATTTATGTTTATTTAAATATTGAGGATCTTTCAACCAAAGGATAGAAAGGCCTGTGGCATTAGTGGAAGATGCACAAATGCTGAGAGCACATTGTCAATTATTTTGCTGGCTTTCATTAACAGGGACTCTAACAAAACCAATTACTTCTATTTTAATCATACATGTCTAATACTAGCCTGAGTGCAATGTACAACATGTTTTAATGAAAAAAAATGAGGTTTAAACTGAAAGAAAAGTTAATGTATCAGGAGCAGCCAAATAGCAACATGTAAATACAAGTTAATTAAATGCTTTTTGAAACAACAAGGTTTGTTAAGAACATTTTTTAAAAGATGCCATACCTCAGCCCTAAAAACTACTTTATTAGCCATGTATTTATCCTATTTTTTCCATCTTTCTTTCCATGTAAGGCAACCTTATGTCAAGTAAAAGCTCCTCAGTTCCCTGAAAGCCATGAACAGCATAAAATAACGTTGTATTATTGTCGGTGCACTCTCCAGACCATTAATTTATGCAATTTATTTCCTAATGAGTCAATTAGATTTAGGTTACAAAAGGGCTGGCAAGTTTAATTAATCTATAATGGATAATTGCCCCACATCATTTGAAACTTTCCCCACCGTATTTAGATGTAGCCAGATCTCAGGATAGACATCTCGCTATAAATATTGTGTACAGTGAAAAAGAAATATGCTGAAGAGTAAAAATTAAAAGAACCATGTGAGGTACATTCAGGATCATTCATCAGATACCTTGTCTAAAGGCTGACACCAATTAACATGAGATCATAGCCAGCAAAACATATTGGAAGTTATAACAAGATAAGGGTCTCATGTTTTTGGACTGCCTCTATAGGCAACACGTGTTTCTACACATCTGAAGAGCAGCATGTGCCCAAGGCAAGGACATGATACTTCAGATAATGGAACTCAGCGCCAGGAACTCTATAATTAACTTGATAAGATGTGATGCAGTCACGTATAGAAAATATAAGTAAGCAACAGAAATGGAAAGACATAGTTTGACAGCTGGGTTGAGCATGTTAACATCCTCAAATGACTTCTGGAGCCATAACTTCTTTTCCCACAGAATTGAATGCCTATTGACATTTCTTTGCTATGTGTTGATGACTGTAAAGGTGCTGTTAAGTCAATTTTGTTTGCGTGAAAATTCTCAAAAGCTAACAGGTCAAGGCCGGCTGTACTGGGCAGCTCCCAGGAGAGGCTCTCTAAAAACGTATTGGCTGAGAAAGACACTGTGCTCAAAACACGATTTCCTGAATAAAACGAGACTGAGAGGGAAAATAAAAGCAAGGAGCTTTTTCTTCAAACAAAGCATTTTTGAATGGTTTTTTTTTGGTTTTCTAAACATCATATTGAGCACTTATTTTATAACACATTTTGTGCACCATTAACACTTTTCTTTATATCTACAATTGCATTTTTCTTTTTTTTTTTAATTTTAACAACACTTTGATACAAAACTGCAGATTTGTAGGAAACCAGACACGGACTGCACTTGTCTCATATAACATTTCACAATAAGTGTGGCTGACCCAAGATTCATAAATTCAACATAACCAGGAGTCGTACTATTTGCTTCCTGCCAGCTCTCAGATTGTAGCATTATGTTGCTCACAAATGGAAATGGACAGCTCCTGCTGACTGCATTATATTTTGACAGATGCTCTTTAGATTATTGAAGTTTTCTATGACAGGAAACATATGGGGTGGTCAGCAATCACTGCCTCAGTCTTGGGCCAATTTCCCATCTGAATTCAATACTCCGACAGAATGTAGATACATGCAAAATGAGATGGATGCTCTGGTGAGGTCATCCTTATGAGTCCTCACTATGTCAATAATCATGTTCTTTTTGTTTGAAAAAAACGCCTCTCTTGTGAATAAAAAGAAGGCATGCTGTTATTTTCTGTATTAGCTTTTGTATTTATTTTTAATTCTGTGCATTGTTTGCTGTTGTAACTGGCTGGACTGACTCAGAGTGATGACTAGAGGGAAAGATGGAATAGATTCAAGGGACCCAGTTCAGTTCCCCAATAATGGATACAAACCTACTCTATCATTTTTTCTTTTACAGTTTTTTTTTTTCTTTTTTCAACCTTCAACACGACAGGTTTGTCCTAAATACAATGTTTTTTTGTCCTGGTATCTGTCTGTTCTAGGCCATGTAAGTATTTATTGTGTGAGGTACAGTGCTGGCATTATAAAAGAAAAGTTTTCTTTGCCAACCTGCTCATCTGACATTTAATGAAGGCGTTCTCCATGAAAGATTTCATTTTTGATGAAATAAAAAAACAGAACAAAAAGAGAAAAAAATCCAAAATTAAGTCTCAATTCTACAAGACACTATGAAGACTCCCAGGTGGCCGACATTTTAATATTGTTGGTCTCATGCTGATGTACAAGATACATAAGATGGGCTGAACTCAAACCGTGAGTAGTGGCACTAGATGATTGGCAAGGGCAATGAGAAAGATAACTCCAGCTCCTTATGTAAAATGACCAATCATTAATTATGCATAAACCTTGATAAGATGTTTTATTTTTAGATACTCCTGAAATCTCCCAACTGCGACCTTTTTACAGCACCGAGCAAACAGTGAGCCGACCACGATATTTATTACACTCTTAACTCATGGGGATGTGACAACTAGGCCTATAAACAACTGTGCATTTATTCGCAAGTGAGTTGTTGTGTCGCCTTAATGTGGCTGTAATTATATTTAACTATAATGTATCACCATTGTAAAATATGTCTCCTAAAATTAATCCATGTATGATTACATATCTTGTTTTTCCCAATTATCTACAATGACAACTTTATATTAGAATGAAACCAAAAAAAGGAGCGTTATTGTTGTAACTATTTTCTTTTTGTGGGCTGATTCACTGTTCGCAATTACTGTTGCTACTGCAATGATTCAGTTTACCAACAAGGATCAATAGATTTCATCATATATTACGAATAAAGCTCACAAATACTGAACATTTGTGAAACAGTGAAAACAGAACATCTGCTCCCCTGTCTGACAGTATTTTAAAAAGAGACTAATGACCATTTCTGAAGACGTTCATTTGACTGTGCATGGGAGTGCTTCAAGGGGTTGTAAAAAAACATTCTCCCACTGTGACTTCTGAAACCATCCATCATCCAATCATTGAAAGGCATTGAACCTCTGTCTTTGCTGACCTCTCGTCACCCACAGTGGTAAATCTGTGGTGATGATAATGAGAGCCCATCAAAAGGCAAGGATCCGCCGATCACAGACTGGAAATTAAATCAGCAATAAAGTCACACGCGGGCCCACACACAACATAAGACAGGGAGAGACAACGGGAATGCCACCACTACACCCTTTTCTAATTTTCCTTTGGATGTTCTCTGTATATTTCACAGCAATATTACTTAAAACACACCAAATATTGGCATAAAAAATGCCACTTTTCTGTACACAGTCATGTTTTGCCATTGTGGAAGTGGCCACCAGCCACACATGTTCACATATAAACACTCATCAAATAGGAAGATAAATTATCTAGTATTTCACCATGCGAGTGTTAGTTAGTTTATCTGCTTGCCAGATGCCAAAATCTACAAGCAGGATATGACATGTATCAGGACAGCTCTGTTTAAATGTTATTGATTTGTTTTGCCAATTTTTTAGGGAAAACACAAATGCTCCTTGTGCTATGCTTTTGGATTATGGAAATCAATCCACCAAGCATACTGGAAAGTGGGCTTTGTGTCCTTTAGCTTTAGGCAACTACAGCACTTTGGTTAAGGTTCAGGAAAATAATGCAGTTTTGGTTAAATGCTAATAAGCACACCGTGTCTGACATTTCACTTTTTCAATATTTAGCTTCAGAGACCAAGTGCTCTGAGTGCCTAAATGTAAGCTGTAACACGTGAATCATGTAATTGTCGCTACATGTTGATTTTGTTTTGTAATACTGCATAAGACAGTGAATTACATTGTCAGTGAGCATTTCCCCAAAACTTTCAGCATCAATATTTTGCAAATTTGCAGGCAAATTACTCAATTTTCTTACCTGTTCATGTTGATTAAAACATGTAGTTCAGGTGGCATTATGTTTTACTTGTAAGATGTGTTGATACAACACCTTGTTCTTTCCCTCAGCTGTTGGCTCACATAAGTAGCATTAAATCCATCTTTTACATGACGTTACATGTTAGGATGATACCTAAACCTGTTAATCAGGCAGAAAAGCTCCCTCCATCTCTACAGAAATTGTTGGTAACACTGGAGTAGACTTTGCCCCCTGGTTGAAATTGGACTCCCTCCCAATGTACTATCTTCACTGCCTCTGGAAGCCATGCCAACAATCCAGGAAAAGAAGTGCTATAGTTTCCATTAGTTTGAAATCCCCACTGATGATATCACTGGCAGGTAGGTTTAAGAACTACTTAAAGCCCACCTCTGTGACATCGATTGAGAAATGGTACTATTCTTCAAAGAGCATTAGTGAGGTCTGATGTATGGAGATTAAAAACAGCAAATAGTCCCATCAATTAATTGATCTTGCATTAAGTATATAACCCTTAATGACGTTTGCTGTTAAGCCATATTGACAGTTGAAGAAAAAAAGTCAAGTTTAACACCTAAGCAGCTTAATAGCAGAGAAAATAGAATAATCACCTGTAAACACATTAGGGCCCCCATATCATTTCGCCCTCTAATGGGAACAGACAGCTTGAATGAGGATAGATATGCCAATCAATCCAGACTGACTCAGGATGATTGATGACTGTCATTTTTCTTTCCTCCTGGGGGGAATCTACCTGGGGGTCAAACCAAGTCATTACAGCCTCATATTTTAAAATGTTGAATCCATAATGTAGTTTTTACTTTAAATAGTGGCAATAGTGACATTTAGATATTTTAAAATAGGGATCATACTACTACATACAAATAGAACTCTTCATTGTTATTGAAACATAAAGGAAATATACTATTAAATGACTATATATATACACAAAAACAAATAAGGCACACATGACTATAGCCCATTATTTTTAAAAACTTGGATGTGAAAGTTAGAATTATGTGTAGAGATGTTATGATGCTTAGATTTTGGTTTTACTCCCAGGATTTGCACAATATTTATCAAGAGACACTGTGTTGTGTTTGCCCTCTTTGTTTATCAGGACTACATGTTGATACTTTTTGGAACAGACCAAAATGTGTTTGTAGCAAAGTTTTGGTTTTTTTTCCAGTTTGTACTTTGGCATATTTCCTGCTGAAGACAACATTTAACAACTGAGAACTTTGCCTTCTTTTTGTTTCATGACGAAAAAAAAAAAAGAAAAAAGACTTTGTACTTTCCCAGGGCTCTGTCCTGGGAAAGTACTTTAAATATTGACCAGCCAGACATAACTTTCAAAGATCAGGAAAACATCTGCGGCCACCTTTCATACAAGCATACATTCATGGTGCAAAGGTGCTTTGAGTTTGTCCATTCTGTCCCATATATCTCGCACCTTAAAAGTGCCATTACCTTAAACACACATCAGTGAGGCCAGAGGGGTAATATCCATCTGCCAATTGTGGTACCCTTGATTTAGTGCTTTAGTACATAAGTTGATAGAGCACATGTAATAAGAGGCTTTATTCTCCATGCAGCCTCTGCTACACATTTTTCTCTCACTGCATAGAGTTAATGTATCACGTCAATAATATTTGATCACATTGCTGATGCATCCTTCTCTTCTCTTCTCAGGGAAGGGAAGGAGAACCAAACTTCAGTTAAAACAAGTCCTATTAGTCTTACTAAAAATGTTTTTAAATGATGCACGTCATTGGTGGACACGTTGCCTGTTGAAAATGTTTGGTTATGGTGCTGTTATCTGGACAACTAGGCCACCCATGGATTTTTCCATCCAAGGTTGTGTGTTGATAAGCCTTGTATGATGAATTAGAATAACTAGTTGGAGGAACAACTCCTCTGCAATTCCTCCCATCAGTGGGCTTGTTCAGAGTCTGTGTGCTGCGAGGCTGAGCTTATGGGATTACAGTCAAAGTTCAGTGGCAGCTAATCAGAAACAACCAACAGATACTTTTAATATCCCACTGTGCTTGTTAAAACATTGTTGGGAACTGCCACTGCAAATGTGGATTAAGTAGTGAGTGGGTTTTAAGTTCCAAGACAATGCCTTCAAATAGTCATTTTCATCTTTTTTTCACTCAAATATTTTGACTGTTTTTCATGTGATCAAACAGACAGAAGGTCTAAAGTTCTAACATTTATGTATAAGAGCAGTGGAATAAAGACTTTCGTTTGTGTCAGTCTTCAAATGTGACTTCCTGTGACCTTTGAAAAGAACCGTACGAGAAAGGAAACAGACTGTCATACAGTCACTCCGTGCCCTGAGACAAAGCAGTGATTCTTTAAGTGTGCGGCAAATTACAAGAAAACAGCATGATATTCTATGCAGCTGAACCGTTTATGTGTTGAAAATCTCTTTTAGGAGATGACCATCTATATGCGTGATTGAAAAGTAAAAGCTTATACAAACTAATACACACCGGCTATTTAGTAAAAAACAAAGGGGGCACAACACAGAAACATTTATTTAATTTTTCATGTATGGCAGCATTGATCTTGAACAGTTGACTCTGTATTAAACAATGTCAAGTTTGACACAATGTGCTGAACACAGGCAGCAGTAACGTTTTAGTCGAAATGTCACAAATTGCAAGGTCTGGTTTCTAAAATTGAGGATTTGCTGTTTTTCTTAGTCCTACACAATTGTAAATGGATTCATTTGGGGTGTAGGACTCTTAGTTGAACGAAGTGACATATTTAGAGGGATCATCTTGGGCTCTGGGGAAGTGTCTTTTAAAGGACAATTCCTTTTGAACTGGACATTGAAGAATGCAAATGACAATGGTAAAGGGACCGCACTGCTGTGGGGAAACGGCAAAGCCATTGAGAGGTATTTGTGGTTCGCCCATGTCCCACCCAGTGTTTACTGTAGAGCACTCCGTCATTATTATTTTCAGTTTATAAACATTTTAATATTACCTTGTCCACAATATATTATACACACATATTATAAATACATATATATATAAAAGATTATCACCAGCAATCTACTGTATTTCAGTAGCGCTCAGTACATTATACTGAGGTAAGTAAACAAATAAACGAATAAATGAATGAATGAATGCTTTTCCATTTCATCCAAATACCAGAAGAACTTTATCAGTTAAGCTCATCTGATTGATTAGTGGAATCAGTTGGGATTAAAGCCTGTGTATTCATGGATCTCAGTGGAATATCAAATATTATTAAGTTTCTCTTGACATGGTTTATTACATAGCCAAGTCAAGTTTAGGTCAAATGTTTTGTAATCATGGATTTTTGATGCCGTCTAATGTTGGAGGATTACTTTAAGCATCTGATTAAGGTTTATAAGCTATGTTGATTAGCTTGCATAGTGCAGTTGTGGATTTGATCGATTACAGTATCATATATGAGGTTTTGCTCCCCTCAATACATTAAATTGCTGTAAGGGCAGTCGACAGCCAAAGAAACTGTCTTTGTTCTCTTTTCCACACTGAATCATTTAAAACAGTTCTCTTGTACTTTCAGTCTGCATGGTCTTGGCCTCGCGATGTGTCATTGTAAAAATAAATAAATTAATAAATTATTTGGGCTCTCACAGTATTCATTTTTACTTTGTGAACAAATTACACGATGCCCGAATTTCACAGCCAGGTGTTTTGGACTTAAAGTTGTTACTTAAAATCATGTCTTAAGTGGTTCTCCAAATAGTAACAACCCCTACAACGTGTATGGCTAGCAATTACTGGTACCCCTTAAGGACACAGGTGTTGGATCAGCACCTTGGAGAGTGATTATGATCCACCTGTAAAGCAGGAGGCAGCTGTTGACTGCTGATCTAATGATAGTCTTTAAGCTTTATCACAGCTGAACATTAGTTCACATCAGTTAAGTTTTCAGTTCATCGTAGGCGGGTGATCCAGAGGCCCGCAGGCAGATTGTCAGAATAGCACAAGTCACATTAACCTGTGATGGCAAATAAATACACGGTGGACATAAAAGGGTTGATGTCTTCTTAATAATAGCTCACAGCTTTCCAACAAATCGAAAGCAGCTAAGATTTGTTTTCTATTTTGTCTTCAACACATTTCATTTCATAAAAAGTGAAAAAAAAATCCTTTAATATTGTTGTGCTGGGAAACTACCAGGCATGTGCTTCTGTCTAGTACCTGGTTAGTATGAGGAATGTTCACATTTTCAGCCAGTTTAACAGAAGTTAAGTAACAGCCATCATCTATATTCTGCAGCATCAACTGAAACGGTGGCACAAGATGGTGACGAGGAACAGAATGATCTCTGGTGGTTTCAGCAAATGAGTCACTGCAGATGCAGGTTTTGAATCTGAATCTGTCCACCTAAACATATTTCAAGATCAATCCAAGTAGTCATTCCACCCAATTTGAAACTAGAAAATGTAATTGTTTATTTATAAATGGGTTTGAAATGATTTCAGTTGCTTGGAAGCAGTGAGAGAGATCTCTGTAAAGGAAGAGTTACGATGGAGAGAAACCTCCCTGTGTTTGTGTATGCATGTTGAAAACGAAGGGGCAGACTAGACAAGTGCAATATGCTGTTGGGACGTATTGCCATAAATTCTATGCTGTTATTTACAGCAATAGAGATGTGGTTCTCTTCAAATACATTTTCAAGTATACGCCACTGTCTAGCATTGGTGAATTTCCACTGCACGATCTGCATGATTTAGATATTTGGCCGACTCAAACAAAGAACAATACACAGAGATGAACGTAAATACAAAAGAAGGAGAAGTAAAATAAAGTCCACAATGGTACAAAGCACATCTCTTGTATACTTCACAGTTTTTGATATTCAATCTTTCCACTTTGGTCTGCACTTGCACAGTACATATCCCTCAAACTACAGAACGGCCAGAACTGTGACTTCAGTTCACTGAAAATTCTGAAATCACTTCAAATGCAACTGCTGTCAGAATGCTGTTGGAAGAAAACAGAAAAAACATGTGATCAAAAGTGTGAAAGAAACAAGCAAGTTTCTGGTTGATTGGGTCGACATGCTTCAAATGTCCAAAAACGTGGCAACTCAATGTCTGTCTCAAAGAGCAAACCTATATTCAAATTAGTATCGTTACTGTTTCAAAAAGCCCCAGTTTTTCCTTCCTTTAAACATTAATTATAGAAACAATGCCATCGAATGATAGTACAACATAGTTCCTAAGAAAGGTAGCTGTGGCACACCCTGTCCTGTGGACCTGTGGAGAGATTCACTGAAGAAAAGGAAGAGAGTATCCACACACTGGACAAAAGACCTGAAAGACAGCAGATGCATAGAAACAGAAGTGGAAATGTGTTTTAAGATATGTAATTGTTTTAGCTCCATTGTCTTTCTAGGTCTGAGTCAGGACCTTTGAAGCATTCGAGCATGTGGAGCATCATTTTTTATGAGTCTGTGAAACCGTTACATTAGCTAAGCAGCTAAAATAGAAACGGAGCGGTCACTTTTTAGTGTAATTGTGATGGTGCTTGCAACGTATATACACAAAACTTTTCATCATGGAATGAGAATCAGTGCTGGTACATGAAACAGGATACAGAGACAAAGTCAGATACCCTAGGAAGAAGATTAATTTTGGCCAAGTCCATTACATTCTGAACCTGTAGTTTTTTTTTGTGTTTTTATGTTTAATGCTGCTCATTGTACAGGATACTGTAGGGAAAAGTGGTAACAGATAGGCTGCCTGACAATTGGTTTTGGCGCTCAAGCCAATAGTCCATGTTTGCATCACCACATTTCACAACACTTGATAACATATTTATCTGCCAGTGCACTGCGTGTTCACACATAATTCAGAGTGTGGAGAAGTCAATCTGACTTTGACTCTCTTTTCGTTCAGAGCAGGAAGCTGTGGAGCTGTGTCATGTGGTCTTATAAGACAAACATTTCTCTTAGAAATCATTTGTTGAAACATTAATGACTGGTTCATTAATCTCATCAAGCTGTCGCAAACCACCAATGAATTAACTCATTGACTTCAGTGTGAACTATGCAAGTTTCCTGAGCCCTGACTAACGCAAAACTATATTGGAATGTCTAATAATACATGTAGAAGTAGGATTTCCCTATTTAGACAACTTGCACCATATAATTTGATGTTAATTAAAATGTATTGTGATGCCTCTGTTATCCTAGTGTCTTTCCAAAGACAGGGTCACAAATGAAGTTTTGTATAGCGATGGTACATGTTTAACAACTGAATACTTCATTATGTTATTTTATCCCCAGGGACTGAAGTAATCATTCAAGCTAATAAAAAAAGTTTTCAGGAGCACTGGTAGTGGCAGTTATTTGGCAAAAGTTCATGAAGTGCAAAACAAGATCCCTTAGGCCGAAATGTAGTATAAAGTTGGGCAAGTCAATGGCAGCCATGGTCGATCATAATTTCAGATTTATGTAAATGTTTGTACACTACATCACACCACCATGTCCACATGCATGGACATATTTAAAATGCTCAACACAAGACTGAAGGCTTATATATATATATATATATATATATATATGTGTGTGTATGTATGTATAGAATATATTTTATATATATATATATATATATATATATATATATATATATATATATATATATATATATATATATATACACATCATACTATATATATTATATATAGAAAAGAAAAACTGCCTAAAATAGTTACAGAAAATAAATAAATAAATAAATGTTATGTAGTATGTTTTATGCATTATTTGTTTGGTTTCAAAGTTAAACAGCAGCACATCAAGTTAAGTGGCAAGCTTTTCTCGAAAATATCAAAATATCTGATTATGATATGTAGTACAGCCAAAAACAAGCTAAATCCATGTTATGTGTTATAATTTTCAGACGTCTAATACCAAAAAGGCCACTGTCAATTTTGAATGTGCTTTTGTTGCTCAATCAATCAATCAATCTTTATTTTTGTAGTGCCAGTTCATAACAGCGTTATCTCAAGATGCTTTCCATAAAGAGCAGGTCTGGACCAAACTCTTTAATTAAGAGAGAGACCCAACGATTCAGGAATTCAACATTAAGGGTTCAAGAATTCCCACATCAGCAGCATCAGATATTATACTGAGCAGGAAAAACTCCCCTTAAACGGGAAGAAACCTGGAACAGACCCAGGATCAGAGGGGGGCGGCTTTCAGGGTCCGTGTTGGGTGGAGGTTAGACAGAGAGAGAGAGAGAGAACAGACAGCAACCAAAATAAGCAACTATAGTGCTGACAATAGGCAAATTGAGCAGTTTATGCTTTGAATGAATTGAACATTGCAAGTAAAGTTAACTTTTCCTGAATAAGGAAGTTGGCAACTTTAAACGTAGGGAACTGAACAAGATGCTTCAGTTCCAGCAGCCAGTTACAAATTGCTTGCTTGTTTTTAGGGATATTAGCTAAAGCCAGTCCACACACCCAAATTCAAATGTTTTCACCTGTTCAGTGGTCCATTATGATAATACGAAATAAAACCATCTTGTCTTCGGGATGTGGTTACCTCATTTTTAAAAACGTTATCTGTAGTAATTCCCATTTAGCAGCTGCTGAACCACCATCAGTCTACCAAAGGTGGTGATGGTGATTATAATTAACATTGCCCTGAGCCACTGCTCTGGTCTATCTCACCAATTCCTATGCATTTCAATGAAAGTGACACTGTTGGGAGAATGCATTGTTATTCCAAGCCAATACACTGATTATGTGACTTTCATTTGTTAGGTAACATAGTGTCAATACTGTTTTGATCAGTTGGTCAACACAGCTTTTTTAATCGCGCCTTTAAACTAAAGTGATGGTGAATATTAGTTAGACCATCTTCAGCACACGGTTCCTTTTGCTGATCACTCCTTCCATCCAATGAGCATGTGAATGTAATCACCGCATTACTGATGTATAGCTTTAATAGCTGATCTATAGCTTGAATGAATGACCTGGACCTGAAATGTTGGCATCTTCTCTTCTCTCATTCTTCTTCTTTCTGTGTCAGAGGTCTGTTACATTTCTTTCTTTTAATCATCAAGTTCTCAAGGTGTTTCTCTTTAACTACACATTATGATATAACAACATAGTATTCGCAATACACAATACACATGGCCCTTGAGAATTAACTATTCTGTAATATTTCCTTTAAAAAAGAGAACGTAATACAGGCTTAAATCCCTTGCCTACATACTATCCACTATAGGAATACCCTTGAGCCAAGAAAGCATCTGGTGGAAGAGTTAAATCCTTCCAGCAGCCACCGTCATTCCAGGTCCCGCTGCGCCATGTACAAGCCAGTGATAGACATCCACACCTTTAAAGCACCTGGTAACTTCCTGTCGATCACAAATTTACCCATGTTCACAAAAAAAATTAGTTTTGGAAAGAAGTGGGAATTCAGGGAGCTTGTGTAACTTGGGGGACTCCAGTGTTTTGTGAGTTAATATGTGCTCATGGAAAGATATTAGTACCAGCAGAGACGTAGCTGATATGTAAAAAGATGCAAATTTGCTGTGCTTAAACTAAGCCAATGAGTTATAAAAGAATATGTTAAGTAATTTTAATTAACTTTTAGTCATAATTTCACATTCACTTCCCAATTAAAATTCATCTTTCTAGCTTAAGATGTTTTTAGATCCTCTGAGGACAAAACGGAGCCACGTGAAGATGTTTTGTGGTTTTGTTTTCTTAGTCTTTAGTGTATTTTATACCTGTTTTACTGAAATGTCTCCATTTGAAATGCAGCCTGCTCGCTTGAATATCCAAACCAGAAAGATTTTTTATTTCATACATTTTTTTTTCAGCAAAAGTTTAAAACTTTACAAGCAATGGCCATACATCTATAAGCAGTGTAGCAGACTGAATATAGTTTTACACTTGAGCAGTTACCAGAATTATCTTTTTTTCTTTGCTAGATAATAGCCAGTTACCACAAGTAACAATAAACCCCACCAGACATCCAAAGTTGTCTCCAGTGTTGTCAGAGAAGCCACTATTTGAGAACAGTGCTGTTCGATACGTCATGATTTGATTTCTCGGAGTATGGCAACTTTCAAAGAGAAATACTAAGACAGAAAAGAATGTTGGCAGCCGGGAGCAGAGAAATGTGAAACCTCCTCCTTAATGGGGGAGGAAAGATCGACAGTTACTGTGTCACCACTTGTCAGGAAGAGGAGTGGAGGTATACTGTGGAGCTTGAGTTGTTCTGAAAGTAGTTTTACATGGTACCTTCTGCTAGCTGTCGGAGGGATGCTTGGGGAAAGTGGGAGTTCAATAAAGGATGTAGACTGTTGGCCCCAGCAACTGATAAAGTGAGAAAACTGAGCCGCAGTGGGGTGTCAGATTGAAATTAATTATTTCTCAGCAGCACTTTTTGTGCCTACAGTACATAGAATAGACCAGATTCCATACTTATATTTCTTAATTTTTTTTGGCACAATTATACAGGATCCAAAAATTAAAAATTCGATTATTTCCCCAAGCTACCTGCAACTGTAGAGTCTGGTCAGGTAAATTGAGCTGTGTAATGCTTTACAGGAGAGACTACAGCAGCAATTAAGAAAGGTGACAAATTAGTTTTGGCTTGGTCTCTTAACAGATTGAACATTTTGATAATCATCTGTTAGTTTGAAAATGCATGGATTATCATATTCAACTTAAAGTTTGGGTTTTTCAACATTTTTGGTGACAAGAGAAGATCCCTGAAGAAGAGCCTGTACTGGAGGCAGCCAAGAGCACATGACTGACCAGAACAAACAGTGCGTCAACATTAACAAAATATATGTGAAAGTTATGCAGTAGTATGCAGTAACAAACCACAATGGTTATGGCCTCCAATCAACATTTCAGATATGGCTGATGACAATCGAGCTGACTTTCACAGTGGTACATGCACATGTAGCTGATATTACTATAATGTGGTTGCTAAGGGACGTGTGATTGCATGTGCAAAGACAATTGTGAACAAACAATTTCCCAGTATGAAAATTTGTTTAACATTCTAACAATACCATTGTGTCGGATCTGTATCATCAGGATGTGGCACTTAACCATGGGGCATATACACGTCTTACTGCATGCACACACCTGCTGAATGATGCTGCTCGTCGATCATACCGAACAGAAATTGTTTGGCAAAATAAGGCTATACACTGTTTTAGTATCTAAAAGTTTAAATGTGTTTAAATGGTTCAAAAACATTGTCCTTGAATTTACAATATGTTCATAGTCCGTACACTGGCATGTAACACAACACTTCCTTGCTTCTTAGAGTGCAAGAAATTTCCATCACTGTGCCATTCTGCAATTATGGTGGTGATAATACCATGTCTTTCCCAGAGAATTATCTGTTATCATGCTTGTCCTGGCAGAGGGCAACATTGGCAAGGAAGAAACATTTGGAGTGGCTGGATTTATCATTCAACATCACTTAAACGCCTTGAGGTGTAACTGTGCGCTTAAGTAATGTTAGGTTGTCGAGCTTTATTCTTGACTTAAAATGCTCCTGTCCTTCAGGCAAAATGGGTTTGTGTGTGCGTATTCGCGGAACAAGGGTGTATTTTGTACATAATTACATAGATACGAATAAGGTCAAAAAAAAAAAAAAGAGAAAATCAAGAAGTTGCAAAGACTTAATAGGTTTTCCACCTACGTAAATGTCATAATGTTATTTCTCTTGTTTAAAGAGACAAAAACTAATCTACATGTCAACAATTCAGTGGTAAGTTTGTCTCCACAGAACTGAAATAGGATATGTTATTGCTTCTCTGAACGCCATGCATTTCTTCGTCTTCCACAAACGGCCACAGGAATAGGACCGCAGACTCCATAATCATTTCATTTCATGTCCAGTAACCTCTCCAAATTGTTCCATGGCGACATAGCGTCCATGTAATCCCAAAGGAAAAACATAGAGCATAAAAAATGAAAAAAAAAAAAAAACAAGTAGGCTAAGGAGGCAATGTCAGACTGGTGGCTCTTGTCATAATGTATAGCAAGGGAATGGATAAGCCCCTCATATCACCATGTTGTCGTTGGTTAATCAGCACATTGGTTGTGGAGAATTACAAAATTAATTAGAAAATTAATAACCTGGAAAGGGAGAAATGTTATGCCTTTAAGAGAATTATAGCAAGGGCGAACAAAAGGAAACAGTTACATGGATGATGTTAAACCCACAGAGTGATGCCCACCAATGTCTGTTACACAAATAATTGTCTGCTGAAAAAAGTAAAGATGAATGGTCTTATTTATAATAGCCACCCACCACATATGCTGCATGCAGCTTGTGCATGCGTACAGTACAGTTTTCCACAAAGAGGGGTTACATAACGCAAAATCCACTAGATGAATAATAACAAATAAAATGATATGTGGGTCACCCACTGCAAAAAATGAAAGAAAGGGGAGAACTCAAATGTCTTCTGTATTACATATTTAGGAATGGACAAGTTAAGGTAGAAAACACATGACACAGACATGGGTAGTCACATGTATGGTACAAATCTCCTTCCTGACTCATTTAAGTTTGCCAAGTATAACCACTGTTTTGAATTACTAGTCAAGCCTTGAGGACTAGAAACGTGTGGATTTTGTTAATTTAAAACTAACTGTACTCAACTTAGTGAGACAACAGCAGTGTTTATCCGTGTTGTACTTATATTAACATTTAAGGTTCAACCTTGGCCTGGAGAGGAAAAAAAAAACCCCTTAAGCATCTGAAGTAAGAATACACAAATTATTCAGAACTCTTTCCAGTGTCGTTGACTGTGACTCTAGAAAGACAACAGTTCCCTTGGGCATTTGTTATTTTTTTGGACACAGCAGTTGTTAAATATCATAGCTGCAAAAATAATGTTCAATTTTGGGGGGGGAGTGTGTCAGACAGCTATTGATTCTATCCATCCATCCACTTTCCAGCACTTATCCACAACCGTGCTATTACTTCTCCCCTGCTACATCCTGCAGTCCTTCTTGGAGATCCTAGTTTATTCCTGGGCTACATGGGATGCAACAAATAATCCATCCAGTGTGTTCTGAACTTTTTACAGCATCTTCACCCATTTGGACACTACCTCTACAGAAGGTATCCTGATCAGATGCCTGGGAACCGTCAACCCAAAGGGGCAGCAAATCTGCATTATCATTAATAATAATATTAAAATAAATCACCTTTCATCATTTCCTTTTATAAAGGACCACTGAGGCTTTCTTTTGTACTTAAATAATTTGTCACAAATTAGATATACTTTTCAGTAAATCAAAGCTTTGGACGTTAGATTCTTCATGGGTTCATTATTTTAGGTAGAACTGTGAAATACTACTTGATTACATTAATTATACATGCCCTCTTGCTCTACTGTGTTAGACCCACTTCGTAAAACTGTGAAGTAAGCATCACCAAATCCTGTTGACATAGTTTGAAGAAAAAGAAAGTATTGAATCATGCGGAGTCCTACAGATTAGATGGGATAATGAAATGAAGTCAATGATGAGATAACTACACAATATTATAGTTAAAACATGGATTAAGGTTGATGCTGTGGTTACAGTGATACACTGGAGGGAAAAAGTCTGGAAAATAATATTTCCTTGTGTGTTAGTGCTCCCTGACTGCAGCTGATGTACAGTAGACAATACAGTGTGTGGATGAAGGACTATCCATACATCACATTTACCTGTGTTACAGCACTTTGCATGTTATTCATGGTGACTGTGGATAAGAAAATGGAAACCATGATGAGACCTCAAGGAACATAAAAGTGTCAGTTTGTAACAGTGATGCAAATCCACCATGTACAGTTAACACACTGCAATGTAACTCATCTTCTCTACCAACAACAGTTTGGCAATAAAAACCACTTGGGCACTTGGGGCTCTTTGCTGGGACAGCAGAGTTGAGGCTGTATTTATGTCTTAGTTTACCCTTCAGGCCTACATGTTCAATTATAATGTGCAGCTTGTAAATTCAGAAGAATCAGAATCAGCTTTTATTAGCAAAGTATGTGAACACTTACAAGGAATTTGACTTTGGTTTTTTCCACTGCTCACACATGAACACACAAAAAAGGGAGACAAGAACAACAAATCTGAACAAAGTAAACACACATTTAACTTAAGCAAAAAATAAACAATGTAGATATATATAAGTATGGGTGTAAAAAAACTATGACAGAGTGTGAAGAAGACAGTGGTGCAAGGATGCAGAGTGCAAAGATGCTGGAATAAATATGGAATTACTATGTACAGGTTAAGGGCACGTCTTCACTGGGATAGCCGAGTTGAGGCTGTATTTCTTCAGGCCTACGTGTTCAATTATAATTTGCAGCTTGTACATTATTATTATTATTATTATACAACCTAACAGTGATGCTGGAAATAGGACATTATACTGGTATTTTAGGATTAACGCTTCTTTTGCCATTTTCCAGTTAGCTTACACACAAACTTGGGATGTATTTATTTTCTACTTGTTAATGCTTTTCAGATCAAGTTTTGGATGTGGTGATGTCGTCCTGATCAGCAAAGAAAACCTATGTTCAGCTTTCTGCAGCAGTGGGTGAACAAACAGGTCAGTGAAAAATAATTACTAAAAATGAGACAATTTCACCAGCAGTCTTAATGGAGCCTGATTCTCTGTTAAAGCGCCATTTTCACCGATCACTGGTGGTAGCAGAGTGCGGTCCAGGGGTGTGTGGTATAACAGCAGCACAGCTGGTAACAGTGAGAAGGGACATATTACTAGTCGATGTTGTAGAGGCTAGTATCATTCATGACCAATCAAATCACCTCTTCCCGTCCCCTTAAAAGCAGTACTTAGGGCTCCAACAATTTGAGTCAATTTCGGTGGAGAAAATGGTGTGGAGTCGATTCGCTACATAGGTGAAATTGAAAACGTCTGTGGTGGAAAGTATAACATCTCAAGGATGACTATAAAGCACATTAACTTCAATAATGCTGGAAAAGGATAACGCGTTGTTTACCACTGGTCCCATGAGAGCCCCTGTTCTGTTGGGGCTCACTTCACTTGTTCATATGTTCAGATACGGAGGTTTGGTTTTTGAAAATGTATCTGTAATATAACTTTTACCTTCTATATTTATGTTTTTAGTGGCTGTAAAGAATTTCCCATTTTACTGACATCTGTAAAAAAGGATTTGCAAAAAATCACATCACCAACCAATTTGACCAATCAAATGATGCAGCTCCCAGCCCGGTATTCCAGTAATCTGTTACCATTTGATTGCTATTGACATAACCCTCCAGCTTCACTTTAGTGCAGTTTAAAGAGGCTCTATTTTGGTCATTTTTCAGCTTCCTACTTTTATTCTAGGGTCCCACCAGAATAGGTTTACATGACTTAATGCTCAAAAAACACATTAGATTTCTAATACTGTGCAACGCTGCAGCACCTCTTCTCACCCTCTCTCTGACACGCTCAGTTTTAGCCCGTCTATTTAAGGCCCTTCCAAAAAGCCCTGTCTGCTCTGATTGGTCAGCTCTCACAGGTGTTTCCAAACTATTCCCAAGTTTAGCTGCACTTCTACCACAGTTACCACATCTAAATCAAAAATGTCATCACTCCCTATGTTAGAGCAATAAACTGATCTGGAATCGGAAAGGAAGGAACAGCATCAGCAATCAAAAGAAACGTTTTCTCTCTAAACCCTAAACATACACTCTACTTTACATATGTCTTTAGAGGGATATTTGTGAGAAGTAACCTACAGAGACCAAAAGTATTAAGTATTTTATTCATAGCCATTGGAATGTCAATAAAAATTGAGTTTATATAATGCACAAAGCAGCATATATATTTTATGTAAACTGTCCAGATCATGTCTGCCATCGAGGTACAGGGTTTCTGGTACACTGAGCTGTCAGCTGGTAACAGACCTCCCTGGTGCCAATGGTCATGCTCACCTGTCTTTCATTGGAAATAGAGAGATTGTGATGCTGCTGGCCACTATGGTGTCTTCAGGTCATGCTTGACTGAGGCCCAACACCTGCCTGTCTTCCCTGTCTTCCTATCTGTCACATAAAGCAAAAAATAATCTTCAAAAAAATTACACTAGTACAACATTGCACATGCTTGTGGAAGGACAACTGATGCTAGTCACACATGTGCCTAGTAAAACCTACAGGCTCCAAATCCAAGTCTAGTCAAGGACAGCTGGTATCGGTCCATCCGTGAACCATTCCTTAACCAGCTGCTGTAAAATGTACACACAAGTTCCAGCTTTCCAATCATCAGCGGGACATTTCGGTCACATTTCCATTCAAAATAAAGTAAATCTGCTGTCTTCACTTCCTCCGATGGTGGAAGTACATGAAGATTGTTGTGTGGCATCTTGCAGCCAACAACAAAACAATTAGCATGCTTTACTGGTACCTTCAATCTTTGCATTACTGGAGTCAGCTAACTCTCTAACTAGCTTTGCTTGACAGCATGCCAAAATAGCCAGTAGGCAGGTACTGTTACATCGTGATGTAACCATGTTGGCAGTGTTGGAGAGCGCATTCCCTTTAGAGTTTGTTTTGGGCTTTGTAAATTTGCAGAGCTTTTACATAAACAAGAATGCTACAGAACATAGAAAAGGACAGGGAAGAACTGAAAAAGCTTAATATGGCCTCCTTAAACTGCTCACGTGTGTTTGCATACAAGATGTTAAAACAGACAGATGCCTCAAGAAAATGCTTCTTGTTGGTGCAAACAGACCATCAATATGTTCCCACATATTGACACAAAAACTCGAGGTTAACGCTCCATTCATCCTCGTTCTCTGATTCTTTTGAGGCAGAATGATCACAGAGCAAAAGCAAACTTTGAGGGCTGACCTTGCATACTGTAGTTAAATTGATAAAGTCAGATTTGTGTTTTTAGGCAGGCTGCAGTGGAACTGGAGGCACGGAAGTTTTAGCACTGCTTTTCACAGTTTCAATTACTTTTACACTTTTACACTTTATTTTGTAAGAATTGTTTGTTAGAATATATAATTGCATTGTTATTTCTATGGTGATGCTAGTTGATCTTCTCGTCTTTTCTGTGTGACATTAAACATATTGCATTCTGGAAAGTGATGACAAAAGGCAAAGTTGGCTCCATTCTACTGACAAAATTATATTGTGTCTTCATCATGTTATGTTAACTTTAACTTTAAGCATGTATCAGGGTTGTACTGTGGCTGGTGTACTCCCAAATGTTTTATTTTTTACTTCTTTACTTATAGTTTTTACTACCTGCCTTAAATGTTAATGACAACTTTGACCATTTCATTTGTTTATAATCGGCTCTCTTGCACGACATAGACTTTAATGGTGACTGGCTTTAACCCTTCAGAGTCTGGGGTGAAACGGCGTTTTTTACTACTTTTCATTTTACCTTTGTGTTTCCCATTAAAACTGCTTAGCTTGCCTTTCTTTGTGTCTTTCTTTTCAGCACAACCTCACCTATGTGATTCTACAAGTATTTATTTATTTTGACATAATATATGGACACACTGTATGTAAAAGTGCAAAAGAAACACAAAATCCGAGTAGGAACTAGTTGGATCTCTTGTAAAAAGTTTGAAGTGTCTGCTTTCCAACAGTCTTTGAATTGAGCACCTGCGTGCTTGTGTCACAGCTTTACGTTTTCAAACGTGCGACATGTGACTTTGACGCCGTGTGGCGGTCCTAGACTCCGAAGGGTTAATGATCTTCAACTACTTAAAAATGCATATGAATTTCAACTGGATTATGTGAATAATCTCAAATATAACCTCAAATATTCTGTCTCCTCACTCGGGGAAAAAAAGTGTGAGAGCACTGTCGTGGTGCACTCGAGCAGCACTACACTAATGCAAACAGAAATATACACTCACACACACAAAGTGTCAACTGATTGAAGTTACATTCGATTAATTGGGTTTGACTTCTCAACCCCTTTCCACCACATTTTTTTGTGTGTCTCCTCATCAGAGTGAGTAAAACAGGCAGACTTGCGATTCTGTCAGTGTCACAAATCTTCTTATAATGTTTAAAGGTGGTTGTGCATTACTGCCACCTTCTGGCCTGGAGTGGCATTTTACAAATCTCTCTTAAAAAAAATGTTTTTACCCGCCGCCATGGCAGGTAGGTTCTGCATATTCACCTGCCACAATGCAAAATCATCCACTTTTGGTGGGGGGGGGGGGGGGGGGGGGGTAATTTCCAATGCTGCATTTATTGATCTTTGCTTACTTTTCAGAAATGCATTTGACAGAAAAATACATTTAAATAAAAATACATTATGCAAACAGATACTCAGCACATTTATTCTCTAGTATTAAATGAATTATTTCTCCAGCTGAGCATTGCACAACAAAATCTGGGAAATGCCCACGAGAGGGGAGTGGGCTGTGAAATTTTTATGATAGTGGAAATTTAGTCAATAAAAGCAGATGTATAGCCTGCTGAGCACTATCATAAGTTAGTGTTCACAGACTTAGTGAAGTGTCATCACTGTGGCTGGGACAGGAGCATCCTCAGGGCCTTTCTTGTGAGGCCATCATGCAGCACTTCTGACTGCACACCTCCTCACTCCACATAAATGTCACTGTACATTAGAGGGGCCTTATACCCACCAGTGATGAAGGTTTTTTCCAAAAGTGACATGTGACACACTTTGTGAACTAAAATCAATTGATGGGAGTCATATGCTACATTATAGAGCATATTTACATAATTATTGTTAGTCTTATTAGCTTACAAACACAAAAATGCTTTGTGTAACTCGACCGCATATTCATCGAAATGGCCCAAATTCAACTTCCTTTTTTTTACCCGAGCCAAGTGTATGATCAAGTACTAATCACAACGCTTACATCCCAAGTGAAGACGACTTCTAAATAACCTTTGATTTGACAAAAGAAAGCATTTCTCAAGCACTGGTCACAGAACCAAGATGGTTACAGTTTAAGCCCCTATAATGGCTAATGTGTCTATTAAGAGTCATGTAAACTGTCAAAGTGTCCTTGAGCAAGGACCTGAACCTTAAGTGTACCTTCTCACCCAGTGTTAGTTGGTCTAAGTAAGAGCTTCAGCTGCAGTAAATCTGTGAAATGTATGTAAATGAAACTAAGTCATTATGGATCAGACTCTCCCCTCAAATTCTTCAAACCTTGTGAATGAAATTATGGAATAATTTTAGCGAAATCATATGACTAGTACTGACTAGTACCTCATGCCTTTGATGTTGACACGACCATATTGAACGACTACTTATAACTCCATCTGAAGATAAGATACGCTTGATTCATGAGTCAAACATGGCAAGCAGTGTTCAATTGTTCCGAATCTTACTGCTTCGAATCAGAATTTTTCATCTTGATTGGGAAAACTGCTGAGAAATTAAATTCAGAAAGGTACCGCGATGCTGTGTGTGCTAAATCAAGTGATGGTGTAAGTATTGTGTTTACATGCTCCATAGTTTGTAATCACAGAGAATGGTTCTGACATTTGCGATGTAATAACCGAGCACCGCATCATCACCAAACTTCTGAAAAGGATGGCGAATCATTATTAATTTACTGCTGTGCTTTCTACTGAAACAGGCATTTTGTTGTCTATTCCTGCAGTTCTTAAACAGGAGAAATTGAGACACCCGCTGCACTCAACAAGGATCCTCGAGAAAAAAGGCAATTGCCACTTTGTAATACTTAACTGCTTTCTTGCAGATGTTATAGTAATGCTGCGATATTTTAAAGGAGGGGAACTATTTGCCCACTCAGTTCTGGCATTGACAAACACTTTCTTCTGCTGACAAGTTGGTATTTATTTCAGCGCTACCGACTATGTACAGTTTTTATTGCATACGATGCTGTCAGAAATAAAGCCAACCCATAAACCCAAAATGCACAGCTGTGCAAGCAGGTGTTTCTGTAAAGAAATACTGACTCAAACAACATAGCTAGTCACAAAGTAGGTGTATGTTCAAAAGACGCCAGTGTTCAACAAGTGGATTGGACCCATTCCCCAAAATGCCTGATGCCACAGAACCCATTTAATCATGAACCAGTTTTCTATTTCTTTATTTGCTTTTAATTGAATTCATTTAATTGATTTAATTCAAAATGATTGAAGCATTTGCGTTGCTTGCAAATGTATTTTGTTGTGCTTTGAATACAGTAGAAAAAATAACTGAAGCCTTTGAATGGTATTTTTCATTTTAACTACCTCTGAATCATTAAGAATTAATTATATTTGGTTATTGTGCAACATATTTACAAATCAACCAATTATAAATTATTTGAATTTAACTGAAATTGAAAGAGTGCCTGACATATTTGACAGTGAAAACGGACGATTAACTATTCGGCAAACAACACATAAATTATGTTAAAGAAAATGTTGAAATGTATTAAGGATTTCTTCAATCAAGCTTCATCATACATTTTATCATTCTTACTGTAAGAAAAACATATACAACAAACACAAATTCAATTCATATACTTCCCAGCTGTGTGGTAGAAAAAGACTGTTACAGTAAATGTCTGGTCATGTAAGGATCATTGGCATCAGATGAGGTTCAGACTGTCTAGCCGTTGACCTTGGGGTGTCTCAGTTTCTTGAGATATGTTTAATGGATTCCATTGTTTAGACAAGGCAGCGGAGAAGACCACACACACACACCACTCTATATGGCATTGTTTCTTGAGTACTTCTAGCATAGTGGAGATGTATTTGTGTACTAGTTCTTCTTGGTGTCAGCACTTTAATAAATACATTAATGAACAGAATGGAGACTGACCACACAGCGTTTCTTTATTCATCAAAAGACTGAGCTGAAAGTGCTTTTTATTCATTCAGCTGTAAACACAATTGGGTGAAGAACTGAGAGAACTAAGTCACCATTTTAAAATCTACCAAAGTCCATTGAAATGATGTAGGAGGTCAATCAAAACAACTACCTGTAAATAACTAAAAGTAAGTACCTAAAAAAGAAAAGGTTGGATATATGCATGTGTAACAGGTGTGTGGATGGGCATCACCAATAGGACCACTCCACAGACTGTTTCCCAGAATTTATTTAGTACAACCTGAAGAAGATAAACATAACAAATGTCTTCTGGGTTTCTTTTCACCTTTCCTGCTCCCCCAGCAAGGCACAGCAGCCTTGTCTTTATATTACAGAGGAAACATTCTTCATATATAACAAATCTCCTCAAAACCAGAGGACTAAAACAATGCCACCTGGTGGCGACAGTACCATGGGGGTCCGCAGGGGACGGAGTGATTAAACATAAACAAAATTACATTACTGAATAAAGCACATACCTGAAGAAGATAAACGTAACAAATGTCTTCTGGGTTTCTTTTCACCTTTCCTGCTCCTAAACATATAAACGACATTACAAACAGTTAACAAGGAAACTAGCTAACACAGGGCGGGCTGCTGTTCGCGCCAAAATAACAAAACTAAAAACATCTATAAAACTTATACTAACGGCAAAAACAACACAAAACAGCCTGGCAACACAAAAGTATACATCGATAAATAATCTACACCAAAGATAATAACTTAAACGACTACATTTACAAAGAAAACAACACAATTAGAACAGCAGCCTTCACTCACACAACCTGCCCCCAGCAAGGCACAGCAGCACTGTGCGGGGTAAAGGGGGGGAGCTATGGAAACACAGGAGCTACGGAAACCCAGAAGGCAAAACAAAGGCAAATCGATGAAAAGTAATCTCCACAGGAGAAATGATAAAATAATTATAAACAAAAATAACTCATGAAGATAAAATTCACAATGATTAAATAATAAAATTAACAAACATGAATTGAAAATAAAGTTAGTTTAGCAGTTTTAGTATTTAAGTGCTACATGTGCCACATGTTTCTGTCTGAGCCAGATCCAAGTGTAAGAGAGTAGTAAGTGAGTCTGACCAGGACCTGAACGTGGCACAGTAAATGTTTTACCACGCTTACTGCTTGGCTATTTACCCTAATAACACATGTTCAGGCACCTTGTAAGTGACCACAGAACGAACAGGGGAGGCAGCAGCCATAATGTAGCTCTTGTTAGTTAGATGTTACAGACTCTGCCTTTAAAAGTCTGTGCCGGCAACACTGAAACTGTTATATATCAGTCACATAGATGTTTTCACGCACAATTACCAACTTCAAATTAGTATGTGGGATTATAAGGAATTGTGTAACACTCAGCTGTGTCAGGTAGGCTGTGTACTGTAAAAAGAGTGGGCGCAGGAAGCTGCACCTTCAGCCTACACCTTTTGCTAGTTTGTAAAGCACCTTCATGTGGCCACTAAAAGCAGCAACAGGAGACAGGAACTGAGTTTTCAGCGCTCGGTTAATGTGGTCTTGTCATTGCCATACAGAGAGCTATATCAATAACCTATCAGCAGCTGCAGTTGTTATGCTAGCACAGCAAACAGTGGGCAGACATACGCACTTGAGCGCTCCTTTGGGAAGGCAAGGGAAATCAGAGAACTAATCAGCAGCGCCGAGGACTGTGGAGGTGAATGCAAGTGCAACAAGCTAGTGATGCTGATGGGAGCTGACACTGAGAATTGGGAGAGGATCAGGAGACACCCTTACTTAAGGAAGCTGTTTCCTCAGCCTGGAAAACTTTGATTTAATGTAATGGAGTCCTCATCAGGAGGGTAAGGGGGAAAAAAAAACAATGGGAATTTGGAGATTGTTTGCTTGGAAGGCGTGTGAAATTAAGATGAGAAGATTGGAATTTTTGTTGTTTTTGTGTGGCTCTGAAAACACGTTTCTATATTTCCACAAACAGTTGGGTACAATGCTTGTTCTTGTTCTCTGATGTTTGCACACAGTTGTTTGAGTTCTGTAACAACAGTGTTATTAATGTCCCAGGGGTGTAGATAGCAGGTAAATTAATACTAATTCTATGCAGAGATGTACAAATTAGCCTGCTTTTTTTTTCCCAGTGGCTTGTTAGTGAGGAACACCACACACACACACACACACACACACATATATATACGTGGATGCACACACGCTTACAAACTCACACAGACTCTCATTCACATCCATCCCTTATACACATGGGTATAAGTAAACATGACACACCTCTCCTCCCTGAGTCATACATACAAGCACAGCGCACAAGCCAACATATGCACACATGAACAAATTCAGGCACACACCTGCTTCTTAATCTCTCAGCACCATAAACACAACGAGGGAGTGAATTATGAACTGTGAGGACTTGGCTTGGTATCAGAGGGAGGCTACCTCACTGCTTGTTCAGATGTTAATTAGTTTGGCCTGTTTGCATTTTTATTTATCTGGTGCAGAGAGTTGGAGCTGATAATCTATTCACACTGATATTGGAAGATAAAACTTGAGCTCATATGAGATTGGCCAATGAAACTGCTGCTTTTTCTTAAATTATTCATCAACAGTGCAGCTCTGAGTGGCATCCCATGCATTTCAAAGTCACTTCAACCAACCGTTTATCCGCTCAAGGTACATGTTGGGAACAGATATCGGCATCTAATAACGTATTGCGCCCTGTCCCTCTCTGTCTCAAACCTCAGCATCAAACAGCTCCATGATATATTATCCCCCACCATTCCATTCAGCTGAATTAAAATGCCATATCACTCTCAATAGCACATACTGTATGGAGACGGATTGATATGCATCCAACATGGGGCATGTAATGAGAAGAGATGACAGAGTGCCTGGACTGCATGAGCACCTGCCACATAGTGCCGGCCAAGTCAGCAGGACGAGCGCCGAAGATGAAGATGAACAGGGCAAAAAGCAGCCCCCCCCCCCCGACACCTTCCCCACACCCCTCGCTGTGTGGTTGATTTACAAGTTATGGTCTTTTTCTCCTTCATTCCATTGTCATTGAAAAAGAGATTAGATGGGGCCGATTGCTTTAGACATCAAACATCATACAGTCGATCCGTCATAGCGGTCGCTCTCAGTGCAGCCTCTTATGTGAGAGCTTTCTGGATGCATTCACAGTAAGAAAAAAGGAAAGCACTCTGTGCCTTCCCAGCGTCCACTCTCTTCTCCAGCCTCTAACCTCCCTCGTTTCTCCATTCCACAGGCAACTGATGCTCACTGGGATGTAAGGGCACTATTTTCTCCCTTACCCCTCCCCCCCGGTTTTTCCCTCCCTTTGCTTTTCTTCCAATTTTTCTGTCTCCCTTTTCTTTATCGCTAACTTGTGAATGGCAGCCAATCAGGGGCAGAGTCGCCTCAGCCTCAGCCTCGGTGACATCCACCGCCAGAAGTGATGCACTGCTAGAGAAAGAGAGAGGAGGGGACAGAGAGGGGAGGGGGAGGGCGTGGGGGAGGAAAGGAAAGGGGGAGGGAGAGACAGAGAAAGAGAGAGAGAGAGGAGATGATAGAAAGAAAGTGTAGAGGAGGAAAGGGAGAGAAGCCAGAGAGCGGGGAGGAGAAATGGAGCGAGGGAGGGCACAGAGAAAGAGAGAGGCATAGAGCGAGGGAGGAAAGCAGGCAGGAGACTCTCTCTCTCTCTCTCTCTCTCTTGCACACACACGCACACACACACTCCCATACACATTTGCACCAGCTGTGCTGTTGTCAGTCTTGGAATGTAAGCACTGCCGTGAGGAGTCAGATTCTCTGCTGCTAAGCACTGCAAAGGAGTAGGGACACAGTCATCGTGCACTCAGTGACACAGATGGATGCTAAGCTGTGAAAATCAAAGGTAAGGGCTTTTTCTGATTAATGTTTAAGGATATATTTATATTTCCTCTGCCTCCAGACTCCAGGGGATGATCTGCTTCTTGCACTGTGACAAAGCCAGACTAATGCAGCAGTGTGGATATCTCACAAAAAGTGTTGCAACTTCAAAGAGGCTGATAACAGCTAAATCGACTGAACTAAGAAATGATTCGATTCGCTGTTCAATACTCTAATTCCAATTGGCCTCGACAATTTATTTATGTACAAGGTGTGCTTGAAAAGGAAACGAATGACATTTTATGTGGTATAGTACCAGAAGGGATTCTCAATATTTTGGCTTTTGACTAATTGGAACTTTAAGCTCATTAACGATGCCTAATAAATCAACCTATAAATGAGTACAAGTATTTTTAGCTTATGTTCATTCCCTTTAAATGCTATGATAATCAGCCGATGACACCTGTCACACAATGACCAACACAGTATATGTAACTTTACAGTTGGCTTATTGCTTGGGGCCATACTGTGCTATTATATATCCCAGCATTAACTTTGTCACACAACTCAAAGTGCCTCATCCAACTAAGTGTTATTCTGACTCCATACTTTGCACCACTGGATTCACATACGCCGGTGCATGCACATGTGTAGCTGCATGAATCTTTGTACGTGCACATGTGGAAAGTAGATGAGCATCTATAAGCATGAGAACATCTGCGTTTGTGTGTGCACCTGTTCAAATGTCCATGCCAAGCTCTGTACTCTGTGTGTGTGTGTGTGTGTGTGTGTGTGTGTGTAGGCATATTCGCTTGTCTGCTGAGAGGCAGTGGAGGAAAAATCATACTTGTGATGTGCTCTGGGCGGATTTGATGGAGAGGCACTGTACCATTCATATCTCTAAAAACGCATGGAGGTGTTTATCGTGGTGTTGGAGCAGTGCAGCGAGAGCAGTCAACAGTGTTGCCGAGTGTGTACATGTGCATATTCTCCACAGCACAAACTTAATCCACCCCTTACTCTTCCTCGCTCTTTCCAACTGCCTTGTTCTCGGCGAGCTGCCTTACACACCGACAGATTCACAGCCATCAAAGTCATATTTTAGGGTATAGCAGCATGCGCCAGGTCATCCATGTAACGCCATTATTGTTTGGTGCAAATTAGCCACTAACACGCTCCCTGAATTACTGTCAGTTATGGAGTGACCTTTCCTTGTTGAAATGAAAAGAGGTGGAAATCCATTCTCCCACACAGGCACAGAGGCTCTCATGAGCATCCACACTGCTGGCTTTAAAGGATTAAACATGGATACTGATTTGGAAAACACTGCATAATGTTAGGGAGAAAAATTGTAAACAGGAAGGAAGAAATTTGGGCATTTTCTTGACAACATAACGGAACTAATATGGACATTTTAGTCAATTTTCATTAAATTCAAGCATGTTAGTATTCTTACGTTTTCCTTTTCGAGTGTCTATTTTCTTACGGTTGGCTATGCTATCTGAGGAGACTTCCCTTCACATGATTCCTAGATCTTTAGCAAGACAGATGCTGAGAAGAACTGATTATTATTACCCTGTTAAAATCATACAATCTTCTAAAGGCATTCCAATACATTACATTTATTTTTTTTTAAACAACAGAGTGGGATTTGTGTTACATTTTCACTGTGAATGTACCCTTTTCAAGAATTAAGGCCCTACCTCCTCTCTGGAGTAGCTTTTCAACAAGGAAGTGTGCACTGTATCACACAATTGCTTAAAGAATTTGAAAACATGAGTAAAGCTTGCTGGGGTCTGTCAAAGACTGCAGCCAGTGGAGGCAGACTTGGGAAGGTCTAGGGCTCCACCAAGTGGAGGTTTGCACAGGTACTGCATCTTGGTGCATCAACGCCCCTTATGCTAGATTTACACTCTCTGTGCTGTTCTGACAACACCAGCAAGCAATCACTGGAGCTACTCAAACTGCCACTCACATTTCACCAGTTTCTTACACCTAACTCACATGCATCGTAAGTCTTTGTTGGTACAAAACTACTATATTTACAGTCGTAAATCGTGTGATTGTATGCAATGGTGCAAGTAAAAATGATCTCCAAGGCTAATCCAGTTTCATGACCTTACAACCCCTCCGTTGCCCTCTCTCCATCTTTGTCTTTTCCTCTCCCAATTAATGTATCTCTGTCTGTGTTAATTGTTCTAGTATAATATTGTCACTTGTCGAATTCCTCAACCGTACAACATAACACTATAAATAAAATGGTCTATGAATGCCAGTAAATTTAAATTTGGTTGACGTTAATGTAGTAGGTTAGAGGTTTTGGATGGTAGATGCTCAGGTGTGTGTTTCCACCGTGATGTGCACTAGTAGCACAAGGTAGATATTTATTTGAATGATTGATTTGAATTTATTGAAGGAAACCACTGACTATTTTAGATCTTTTTTGCCTTTGCAGTAAAAGTGTGT
Organism: Pempheris klunzingeri; assembly: GCF_042242105.1. Lineage (NCBI taxonomy): Eukaryota > Metazoa > Chordata > Actinopteri > Acropomatiformes > Pempheridae > Pempheris > Pempheris klunzingeri. Next base: position 18,401,319 of record NC_092032.1, on the reverse strand, counting down.
TTATTCAAGATGGTCTGGGTGAAAGAAGTGTTATGTTAGGACCATGCAAACAGATCGGGGTGTTTACAATAATCTCTCTGCCAAAGGTTGCAGCAACTTTGAGAACAGATGGTCAATTTAGGTATTTGTATTTTGCCACATATGGAGGATTATCAATTTCCTATGAAATACTAATACAACTATACAAGGTTTACCTACCAATCTGCATGATGCACCTTTAATTACTGTGCCACTAAAGTCAGAGAAGCCATAAAAATGCCTAGTTGCAGTGCTCAGTTTAACGTTTGCAGGGAAGCAGCATGTTCAATTTTGGAATGCATGGGCATACAAATTTATACAGACTAATGTGCGAGCCTGTGCTTTTCTAGGAGCATACTCTGATGAACAGCTAGCTTATATCTGATCAAAGATATTCTTATTCAGCAAAACAAGAATGTATAATTTTGCAGATTACAGAAATGGAGCACAGCCGAGCTCTTGCCAAAATATGTCTCAGCCAAGATTAAGAATAACAACCCTAGACAACACTTTAAAAGCGTATTTAACAATTTTGTCCCATCACATCTCTGTTTTTAATGCCAAGCCATATACGCTCGACAACTAAATCTAATCATAAACAACTTTTTTTTTTTAATAAACTCCACTATTTAATAGGCTGAAGAAGTTGAGATAATTCAGCTGAAGTCTATAGGAGCTGGCATGGATTCAGCATGCTCACTCATCCTTTAATGGAGTGTTTGGAAGTATTCTGAAAAGACACACTGGCCTAATGCTTGATAGGCGCGCCACATCAAAGATTAATATCCAGAATGCTATTAAAACTCAAGGACAGGCTGGAATGATAATTAGAAAATGCAATCACAAGCATCAGACTAGATTAATTGCAAGACGGCGTTTCCTGATTTGGGGAATGTACATGCCACACTCATGCCACATTACGGGCATGCACAAGAAAATACCATTAAAAAATGTAGCAGTGATCAGCAATTTACAGCATTATCAACATTCAACCATTTCTTCTATTATGGCTGTACTTTGACAAAAATAACATCGTGTGCTATTTTACGTTATCTGGTTCAACATGTTTGTTGAGGTTTGGGCCGGTTCTATCATGCTGCTGTAGCTGGAACCAACATATATTAAACAGCATCTCTGAGCTTTACTTTTTTAAGCACTGATACTTACGTTCCTCCAAAACCAACTTTGATCAACTCAGACAAAAAGTATTGTGAGTGTGGGTGTTTGATTTGAAAGTTATTGCTGATTAAACTGATTGAGTTAAGTTTAACTGTCTGAGTGACTAAGAACGAGCAGAGGGAGGAATGTTTTAAGTTGAGATCTCATTAGCTCAGTTATTTGATTTTCTGTTCAAAGGATTACATTCATTTATATTCCGTACTTCACTTTTACCAATGGAGCCACAATACTAATTTGTTCGTAGTGAATGCCTCCACTGACATGACACTCCTTGTTTGAGAGCGCTGAACAAAAGCAGAGGAACTGCTAAACTAGCATGTGCCTTTACACAGTGTTCCCTGAGGTGAGAGCTTGTCAGGACAACTCTGGTATTCTAACCTAATATGGGAACCCTACTAAACGAGCTCCATTAGAGAGAAAGGAGAAAGATTTATTAGGATTACCTTCCAAAGATCATAAATTATGCATGTATACCCAAATTACGTATCAGGACGAGCCGTGGTGTGGACACAGTATTAGCGAAGTATCGGAAGAAGACAACACAGCAGCAGGTAACTGGAAATAATTCTGAGGGTCTTGGCAATTTATCACATGTCTATAGAGATTTTCTCCTTTTCGAGTACATCATAATATCTTAAGTAAATAATCTATTGAGTTAATCACCCGTAGTGTTTGCATAGGCAATGTGACAGACTGAGTGTGAAACAGGACACTAGAATAAAAGCAGAGTTTCGGTAGAGCGTTTCACGGGGCTGCCTTTTGCTCATGTTAGGAGCATTCTGCTCCCAGAGACGCCGGTATTATGCTATTCAAACATACTCACCGGCTGTGAAGCACTGTTTGTGTATCCTCAGTAATGCAATTTATAATTAGCGAGGTGTCTTCATTACTCAAATACAGGGGGGAAAAAAGTCAAAAGAGACAAGATGGGGGGGGGGGGGGGGTTGTAGCTGCAGTGAATAAACTATTTGAATTTGAAATTCTCTGAGTTGCTAATGCACAATGATGACTGCAGTCTTTTGGTGATACATTTACATTGCATAGGCTTTTTTTTTTTATTTCTTTTGGTCATTAATCACTTTCTTAGAAGTTTGTGTAATGACTTCTATTGAAATAGCAGACATTATTATTAGATTTAGTTTTTCTGAAAATAAATAAATAAATATCTGAATAGGTTTTTAAATTGGGGTTGAATCATTTTTGGTTGTTAATTCATCATTTGTACTTTTAATTCCACAACCAGTAAATTTAGATATATTTTTGAGTTTACTCATTTTATCCCACCACTAAAATATGACTTGTAGTCCATACCTCACTCTCACAGTGCACGTAGGGGGAATTCCTATTTGCAGAATGCATAATTAGCCACTGCTCCGGTAAAGCGCTACTGGATAGAGACACAGCATACACAAATGAGTTTTTGTGTACATAAGCGCACCCTGTTGAACTCCACAAGTGGTCTCAGTGGTCTTCTACCCTGCAAGGATTTAACATCTACTAAAGTAGACACAGCAGCGTCATGAAAGTGGTTCTTGACTAAAGTTTCCTCTTTTCACAGGGATCCAAATGGCATCCAAGCGAGGAATACAATGTCTCCTCTGATGACACTGCCTTCCAGTGTTCATCCTATCAGAAGCTTATTACCATAATTGAGAAGTCATCCAGGACATTTCCCAGCTGATTGGATACCATGATCACCAATCAGGTTCTGCTCCTCCTGATGCTCTCTGTCCTGTGGCCCAGTACCGCCCTGCCTTTCACGCCTGGGAATATTGGGAATCTGTTTGGGATGCCAGAGAGTGATGGGAAGATTCTTCAGCGCTCCAAACGTGGATGGATGTGGAATCAATTCTTTCTGCTCGAGGAATACGCAGGAAATGACCATCAATATGTTGGCAAGGTAACGTGTCCAAACACATCGTCTGCAGACTAATTATAGAAGGTTTCGCTTGTTGAAGTGGAGTTTGATGTAATTGGCTCAAGACGAATGGGCTGTCAGAAATCTGGCTGTTACAGGCACAGTTAACTGGAGCTATCAGCTATCAGCAAGTGCACACATACTGCCCTCTCTGCCTCCAGCCTTCCACAGTTCTTTTGAACAGGGCTTTTTAATCACACTGTTTGTTCAGTGAAAAACATACAATTACATCCAAAATCAACATTTCAGTGATTTCTGGTTGGGCAGGTGCCATCAACGTCAAAAGAATGTGTAATTGTTAAGCAAAAATAACAACGTGTGGCAGTTTTAACAGTTAATGTGAAGTAATTTTTTGTCAGACTAGCCTCATAATCATTGCTTGGATCAGTCTATAACACCAAGTGTTCACAAGGTGTGAGCCAATTGAACAGAAACTTCCTGTTGGCAAGCACTGTTCGAAACCAGGGCAATGAAAGAAGTAGACTTTTCTTTATTCCAAACTGACCCACTGAGGAGGTACATGAGAGAAACGAAAAGGGACATAATAAAAAAAAAGAGTAGACAGCGACACCTATTGATCAGTAGATGAAATCAAACGGACACAGCTCACACTTATTAGGGCCAAACATCTATTTTTGTAGGAAGTCTACTTCACAAGGTATACGGGTTTGTCAAAGACTGTAATTCCCTGAGTGCGTTTAAAAACAGAAACACAGAGATAGTACATTGATAATCAATATCAGGTCATGACCCAGACAAGTCGGTCTCAAAACAGACAGGAGACTAAAACCAGTCTCAGATGTTGGAAACGTGGTTTGAGACCAAAGTCAAAAAGTAAAGCTCTTGCAACAGTTTTCACCTAGAAATCACAAAAAAGGGGGATAGTTTCAGGACAATGCTCCTCCTCCCCCACCCACCCAGATCAGAGAGGTTCTTGTCAGCTCACCCGTGCTAGCACTATAAAGACAGGTGTGATGGGGAACGCTACAGTTATCAACTCAAGGGAGGGAAATGAGGTGACTGTCGACAGCCAATTTTCTCAGAGGAAGCTGGCTTTCATCACACACCTCATTCTCCGGAGTAAACAAGTGTCTTGTGCAAGGTTGAGTAGGGGGATATGACAACTTCTTTTGCAGAAACCATCATCCTGATGTGGTGAAGAGAACGAAAAAGCAAAAATAAATGAAATAGGGAGAGAAGGAGGAGGAGGAAGAAAACATATCAATCAGGAAGGCCAATGAAATTCACCCTGTTGTGTTATGTGATGAGGCAGCAAAGCAAATGCTAACTATAAATGGGGCCATCCCTTGATATGTCACTGACTGGTGCGATGTGGCTTTCTTCTCAACTCTTTGATGCTTGCTGGCACCCAACTTCTGTGGCATGACAGCAATCGCATTCACCAGTTCCCTACTCTTCCTGTGTCCAATATCATTCACTATTAAACTGTCAGAAAAAACATGAGGCTGTAATAAATTACTGAGGGGGAGAAATGGGGCAGCCACATACTGCCACTCTGCTTTACAGGAGAAGCTGTGGTGATCCGTATCACCAGCACCATCAGTTTATCAGTGGAGTTTTAGATGGACAGACAGACTGTGGTGGCGACAGAGACTGATGTACAGAAAAGACATGAACAGGACAGATACTGTACTTAGCTAGGTGGACAACAAGTCATAGGATGGATGGGCAGACTGAAGACAAGCAGAGCTGCAGTGAACTGTTTCAGTCTGTTTTCAAGAAAAATGCAAAATATTCTCTGGTTTCAAATTTTCAATGTGCTGTTGTAGTTTATCATATATAATGCTAAACTGTATTTTATTATATTATATATATTAAAGCTTTACACTGTGAGGCAAAACATGACAATTTATATTATGAAAACATATTACTGTGGCCTCTGGGGAATTGGTGTGTCATTTTCTTCAAGCTGGCAAAATAGATACGATAGATATAAAGAAAAAAATATGTCTGGATAGAGCAATAAAAAAAGACAAATAGACAAGTAAATGGACAGACGCATAGACAGAGGTATAGACTAATATAAAGAGATACAATTACAGAAAGATAGAGAAATAGATTAGAGAAACAGAGAGGGAGAAGAAGAGATGGAAAGGCTGACCATGACCAAATGCAAAAAGCACTTTCATGGCCAGTACAAAGCCATCAAAGCCTTGTTGATCGTCCTTATAAAGATCATTTAATGGCCTATGCAGCGCCCTGTGGGAGACCTTGTTTATTTCACATTCAATCAAACCTCTCCAATCAACCCACACACACTCACTATCACTTGAGGTTGATTTCTTGATTACGGCAATCAAATCTGATGTAAAGAATGGTCACACTCTCTAATGGCTTGCTTCTTGGCTGAAAAGGAAGCACTACTGCAACTGCACCAAAGAATAAATGCAGCTTAGAGTATATTGCTTATCGAGGTGTTCAAAAGACAGTCTGCTTTGAAGCTTACTTCACTGAGTGGTGCTGACTGATACCTCACAGAATGATAAGAAAAAAAATAAACTGCTTTAGTGAAAGTAAGGTTTTGATCACTTATTCAGTATTGTCAACTGAAAAAAGCACAGTGCATTTTATGATTGTAAATACACTATGCAGCGGCTGTGCATTTATCAAGCGTAAAACCCTCAAATCTCATTTTCACTGACTTTCACGGGGCCATTAATGAGTGTGAGCACTCACTGTGTGCAGCTGTGGTGCCCTACTTCTTAAGCAGGGCTGTGAAGTGTGAACACTTGCAATGCTGAGCAATACAACCACAAACTTTGGATTCTGGAGCATTTGAGTGTCGTGTTTGAAGTGAACAAAATCCTATTAAATTCCTGGTACACTGTATTGTCTTGCGCCTTGTAAGGAAAATGTGCTGCCCCAAATTAGAATATTCAAGGTAGCTCACTTTGTTGTGTTAATATTTTGCCAATAAGTATCCTTGAGGTTTTGCAAGGCCTTGCTTAATACATCCCTGCATAAATTTTGCAGAACTTCTGTGAGGTTCGAAAAATACAAAGCATGCTAGAGATACTGTGAGCTATAACTTGAACCTGCATAACGCACATTATAGTACAGTGTTCCAATAGTAAAGAATTGTTGCCTATGTCTTAAGAGACAGAGGGAGAGAGAGAAGAAGAGTAATTATTCTGTATCCGTTCTGCACTCTATTTTGCTATCTCCTCTTTGCAGCACTGAGCAATGCTTACCAGAGACCTGACAAGAATTGCCAATGATTTTGCTGCTTTACTGACAATTCCTCAGTGTTTGTGCAAGGCGATTTAACTCATCAAGGCTCTCTTCTGTGCTTCTGTTGTAAGGCCTTGAAAAGGCTGTGTTTGTGCTGCAAGGCCTTGAAAGGAGAGCCACTAAATCCCTGCAAATATAGTGTGGTAGTGCTAACATTTGATTTTGTTAAGGCTGTTTGAAAACACTTTGTGCTGCACTTTGTCAAGAGTATCAATGCATTTTTCCTGCTGTGCTACACGAAATTGGTTTACACTACATTTTAAATGGAGAATTCACTGCACTTTGACATATTAAAAAGTCACCTCTGCAAAATGGCAATTAAAATCCATTCAGCTTAGTTTTTACACTTTAAGTCACAATGCTGTGTACATTAAATCTATTCCATTTGTATGGGACGTCCTTTGCAGAAGTTAAATCTTAAACCTCTATGTTGCTGGCACAGAGCCTCAATGATTTAGATGCACAGGAGAACTATTAGTCTTAGATGGCGTGCTACCTCAGAATAACTCAGCACAGCATTGCTTACTTCTGTAAAAACCTTTCCTTATTTGCTCTACCACTCGGAAAGAAATCTATATGCCCATGGGGAGAGGATCTGTTTAGCCATACGATTAGGAAACTGGCATAATGTAGGCATCCAATAATTAGTAAAAGTGCGTAAGGGCCTTGCATGCTCCCATGCCGATTAAGAGATATATGTAAAATGCATACCGCACAACTCTGCAAAGACTGTAAAACTCCTATTATCCTGTACACAGCTTGGCTGCAAAGGGTACGGGCTCCTATGACGGCTCGTTGTTTGTCATTTTGGCTTCTCAGGTGTCTTTTACAGGATTAACAACCAAGACTGGAAATATGGTAATGATCAGATGAAAACTTGTGGAGAACACAATCAAAAGATTTGGAAAAAGGGAATTCATGTGGTGGGAAATTGTAATAGCCTAATTATTACACTGGAAGCACAGAGGCGTGTTTGAACGGAAACATTTCTGAATATCAGCAATGAAATATGTTCTTATGTCACACTAGTTCAGCATTGGTTAGTCAGCATGTCCTAATGTCTCCTACAGCCAGTATTTCACTTCACAGATGATGAATGTCAAAGTAGAGAAAAGGTGGTTGTGCGACTACACAAGATTTTTAATGGGAGTAAATTCGCATACCACCCATTTAAAAACAGAAATTCATACAAGCACTCTCCTGCTCACCAAAATTAGCCTGTCATTCACAGTCAATAGCAGGAGCAGCTTTCACATCCATAACACATTATAAATCCTTGGTTCACTGGTCTACAGCTCAGGAGGGAATTTATATTCACAAACAATGAGTAGATTGGCCCAGAACACAAATATATGTGAAAATTCAAGCTGAGTGATAGTCCTCTCTAATAAACTTTGGGTAATGGAGTTCATCTGCATGGAAATATTTTCAAAACACAATGCCAAATACTGTGCATATTGTTCATTTGAACTTGACAGCATCTTGTTTTCACATGCGTCCTCATTTTTTAATTCTGCCTGAGAATAGCTAGCAGCCCGGCAATACATTTCTGATTTCCATTCAAAGTTGTACTGTTGACATCACTCTTCCAACTGCGGGAAAAAATAATTAGTTTCTTCACAGCATGCAGACATTAATATTAATAAGTTACTGACGTACATTCTGTGTCCCTAACTACATGTCATTTAAAATGTGAACCCATGAGATAGTGCTCTAAATATATCTGCTGACAGATCCAGTACAGTAATGAGCCTGAATCAAGTGTCTGTCACAGTACGCCACCATTACTCCTCCATGACACTTAGAGCCGCTTCAAGGTGATGGATAGGTCAGAGGTGACTAATTTTAGCAATTGTTGCTGTAGGTCAGGTTTTCATCATTTTTCAAAGGCACAATTTGGAAGAAAAATCTAAGACTAATTTGATCTGAACTAATGGAGTATGTCACACTTTGACAATGTGGGTGCCAAGGCCATGTTCTGTTCTGAAACAGATGGATATTCTCACTGGGTTTACACCATTATTTCTGTGTCACAAAGTTTTTATAAATGTAGACTATGGTGCAAATGTAGTTGAGCAAAAGACTATGTCTAATATATTCATTCCCAAGGAGCTCATATGGCATGTACTGTTTATCTGCTCCGTGTTCAGCAAATGAAGCCGAGGATGTAAAATACAAACTTACTTCTTGAGTGTCTATTAGGGCTTGTGTGTGTAAGTTTGATACTTGAATGCTTTAAATAGCTTGAGTAAAATGCTTTTTCAATTCCCAAGATCATAAATTTGACCTGGAAGATACAACATCATCGATTGGGGGAGAGTAGTAATGTAAGAGGGAAAAATATTGCAAAACAAAGGCTCAACTGGCCAACCTAAGAGGCAGATGAGGACAGTAGGGGGTCGACAATTCACAAACATTGCCTGGTGCCGAAGCCTGTAATAGATTTAAATTAATAAATAAATAAAAGAAAGAGAGAGAACTGGCAACCAGGGCATGAAGCTAAACTTGGAGATACGAGAAGGAAGCACATTTTTCTCACGAATGCCTACAGACAAAAGGCCCTTGGGAATACTCCTAAATTGGGAGACCCAGGGCTGGACAGATTTTTTTTTATTCTATTTTATTTCATGAATGTATGTTCAATTTTTCATCCACAGCCACAAAATAGTTCTTAGCATTGCAAAACAAACTTGATGTTAGCAACAAGGATTTGTGGTGGACTGAAGAGATGTTCAAGGCCAATGATTCGGACCTGTACATATTCTGCCAGTGGTTACACAAAATGTTCATCGTCTCTACTTTGACTTATATGAATAAAGCGTGTCTCTAATTTTCAGCTGCACTCCAACATGGACAAAGGTGATGGCAATGTGAAGTACGTTCTGAACGGAGATGGGGCAGGCACCCTTTTCCTGATAGATGAGAAGTCCGGGGATATTCATGCCACCAAGAGGCTGGACAGGGAAGAGAAAGCTATGTACACACTCCATGCAAAGGTGCTGGATCGGAACACCAACGCCGAGCTGGAGCCTGACACTGAGTTCAATATAAAGATTCACGACATCAACGACAATGAGCCGAGGTTTGCGAAGGAAATCTACTTTGCCAGTGTCCCTGAAATGTCTGAAGTTGGTAAGTTATGATTTGTTGTATTTTCAAGTTGAATGAATTAGTCAATTAATCAACTGGTCAACCGACACGAATGAATCGGCTACTAGTTTGATAAGTGGTTAACTTTTTTCAAGGAGAAATGTCCAACATTTACTGGTTCAAAATTCTCAACTACAAAATATGCTGCTTTTCTCTGCTTTATATCATTGTAAACTCTTTTCAGGGCAATTAGTTGAACAAAATTTACAATCTGAAGATGTCACCTTGGACTATGACACATCATATTGGATCAGCGCAAAATTTTAGAAGTTAAACAATCATTGGTTGCAGCCATACTACTTTTTCTTTCATTCATTAGTTGAGTATCAAAACTTTATTTATCTTTTTAAAAAATTATGGAATTATATAGTTAGTAGAATTTAACTACTTAAAAACGACTTGTGGGTAATGTAGAAAAACCATAACGTTGTTCATATCTCAGCTAAACTGGCATGTTGTGATGCTGGATTCAGTTCTTCAAAGTATTTATTCATTTTTTTTCATTTTGTTATTATTTATTTGGTCAGGCTCATTGGGCATTCATAAGAAGTGATGCCATTTGCCATTTTTTAATAGGCAGTAGAAATATTGAAAGTTTAGATTGTCACAGTCTTTCCAATTAAGGATTTGCTCCATTGCACTCCACTTCATTCCATTCAAGTAATATAAATAAACCAATTGGCACGAATATAAACAAAGCTTATGAAAATAATGTATGCAACTTGAAATCAATCCTCAATTATGCAACCACAAATTAATACACGGGAGCAATCAAGGGTAAATCAAAACCCAATTGCCTATTGGTGACAAATAACAATGGCCTATTTGGAATTCATAATGCACTATGCTTAGATTTCTCAGCTGCATGGATACTGGCAAAAGGTGGGTCAGGGTCACCACTACTTGTCTCCAGACTAATAAACTGCCTTATATGTTCAGACTCAACACACTGGTTAATCAAGCCAGCCAGCCATGAAAAATCAGCAGCTCCCTTTTATGCTATCAGTGCCGGGACTAAGTGGGACAGATGTTCAAGGGTTCATTAGTATGCACGGAGCCAGTCAGACCCAAACAGGACACGGCAGAGGTCTCCTGAATGCCAAGGACAGTATTTGTAATGGGGTGTTATTGAAACGCTTGGGTGGATTATGCAGGACTTAATATGGAAGTGACTCAATGACAGAATATCTGAAAGGAACTGAGCAAAGCCAATGCTTAAATATTTATTCATTTTACTATTTTAATTTACTTCATCGCTTGATTGTAGAGGCTTGTGTGCAATATGTGTTCCGGGTCCCTGTAGTTGGATTTTTAATGATATTTGAAAATGGAAAACAATATCACCTGACAGTTTCAGTTCAGGTTGCTGCGTCTAACTCCAGCTGCAAATACAAAAGGCGGTGTCCATTAGCACATGCATACAAATGTCGGACAGTGTCGATGTGCACAGTAATTCCAGCTCCTCGGTAGAAGCTTGTCATTTGTATTTACCTAATGGTGTCATACTTCTGGCTCTGGCAACAGAGGTAAGGAAACAATATGAATCAGTAATATGACCTTGCTAAACTAAAGGTAGAACTGGTTGCATTGAATTGATACATGCTAAATTAGTCTGCAAAGACAAATACATTTCCAACTTTAACTTGAGATGTAATATTTGCACATCTAACAAAAAACACAAAAAGCAAAGAACTTTGCAAATGTTGAAGTCGTATGAGCAGACAACATATTTAGTACTTATATGCATAATATGGTTTGTTCATATCAAACGTAAAAGCCAGTAAAGGTTTAATTTATCAGACCTATCACAGCCCCTAATAGTCACTGTCTTGATGATGTAGAACCTGATATTTAAGAGAACCATGTAAAAGGATACCTGTGGTTTAATCAAAGCAATAATGAGGTGCCAGACGACATCCAGCGGTACTCTGCAAGCCTATCAGGGAAGATAAATATAACCAATGCTTTGGTCCTGATTGATTTCACTAAGACATCACTGCCTTTTTGTAGCCTCCAATTTCATTTTTGCCTGTTGTTTGACATGAAAATTACAGATTTGCCAGTATGACTCATTGCATCGCTGAATAGTGCTGTTAGGTTTATCGTAAATTCTCAACACAGAAAGTAAATACAAATATATCTAGTCAGTTACTTGATCGTGTCTTGTGTAGTATCATACGGCTGTGACATTAAACTTGACTTTGCATCCTCTTTTTGCAGGAACGTCTGTTGTCACTGTAACTGCTACTGATGCTGATGATCAAACGTATGGGAACAGTGCCAAGCTTGTATATAGCATTCTACAGGGACAACCATATTTCTCTGTGGATTCTGAAAATGGTAAGCAAAACCCTGCAGGATCTCTTGATGCAGCAACTAATGTTATGCAAGGCTGTAATGCTGATCTGCAGACTGCTTGGTTAAGTGTTGTGTGTTCTGTAGAATAAGTGAATGAGACTCAAACAAGCACAAAGAGGATTTATCGGCCCGTCAGTGCTGCTTATCTTATAAACTGTAAGATATCTTAGAAAACGTAAGAGTTCACTTCACTTAAACTATAATATGCATAAGGAAGACATTCCTTTCAGCATCTTACAGACTACCACCCAGTTTCAAGCTAAGAAGGGGTTGCACCAGTCAAACAGGGATTTTTTTAGCAAGTAAAGAGTTGTTTGTTTGTTGCTATCTAACATATATAGCAGCGTCTAATCAGAGAGCATTCGGTATCCTAAAGAAGAAAGTCAAATGCAGAATCACGTTTCAGCAATAACATTTTCAACTGACATGTTAACAGTCTGTTAACACTGGTGATTTGCTCTTAAAGGTAATAAACAGGATCTGTATATGGATACATTTACGTTTTTTATTGTATATCATAGCATTATGTCACCAAATGGGTATTTACTGGTCAACTCTGTTTTTTTTACATTTGTATAACATTTTATTGAATTAGTAGCATAATCACATTTGTCATAACTGTTTGAGGTATGTTAGTGGTGCAAGTAGAAGACTGCAATTAACACCATAGTGTAAAAAGTTGGATCGCTCCTCTTGTCAAAATAGCATTAAGACATTAGAGTTGTGTGTCCAAAAGCCTTGTAGTTACTGTGATGAATTATGTGGCAATGTGGCAATAAAGCTTGTAGTTTGTGATATTTAGGGCTGAAAACTTGAAGACAAGCGTCAGGAAAAGAAAAAGCTTGACAGATAAGATCACGATATAACGTCTTGTGAAGGCAAGAAATCACTGCTTGAGGTTCGTAACAGCACCACCAACAGAAAGAAGCTTTAGACATGACAAAAGACAAACACATCCTTGATTTCAAAAGGAATTCAAGTTAGAAGTAGAAATGCCACTAAAGAAAAGGCAGTAGAGGACATTTTTCCAGCCAGAGGTGGGACCTTAGTCATCACTGGTGTTGGATGTAATTTGAGAGGTCTCACCCGCAGATGGAGGTATGGGAAGACTTGTCATCATGCTCTGAAGAGAATGGACATTGTCAGACCCCCAACCAGTCAACCATGGTGTCAGACAGCTAACCTGCAAGTAATTCAGCCAGTGTTTCTCTAATTCAGTCACCCAGCCATCCAGTCAGATGCCTCCGTGGGTCAGTAGGCTTATACAAGCACCTCCAAAAACCTCTCTCCCTCTGACCCATCAGCTGTTCCTCAGTCTCTCAGACGTCCTGTGAATCAAGAAGCTACAAGGAGCAGAAGCCACTTGGCGACACATTCAACACAATTGAAACAATTGAGGCTAATAAATTGCAATTAGTGTAGTCAAATGTTAAACATATTACAGTTTATTCAAAATATACTGTTCAAACATCTTAACATGTGAGGTTGAATGCAACGTTTTTTTTATTCTACTCAGTGTTAACTGCAGATTCATTTTGTACCTTTTGTATGATTTTGATCTTTATGCAAAATGGTGTTTAATATGTGTGATTGAATTGTTGTCTGCTCTGCATCCCTGCCACATACAGGCTCGTCTTTTCTCTCAAAGGGAACTCTCCATAACATGGCCATATTGTAAAGACACATGATCCAACCAATGTACAACTGCTAATAATAGGTGTCATCTTTACATCTGCGCTTTTTGAAGTAAATCGGTGCATTAGATATATAAGGTTAGTTAAAAGAGTTGGTGATGATTTGGTGATGATGAGGAATTAATTTTTCCCACATCTAATTTATTCTATTCAATTTCTTATTTTCTGTTTAAAGTCATAAAAAGGCCTTGATATCACCAAAAAACAATACTTCAATCAATAATTTCAAAAACATTTTCCACCAATTACTCTTGCACGCACTTAAACTATCTATTCCATCAAGCAGGATCAGCATGGCTTCTCCTCCAAACACTCATTCAGAGCTCAGAGGCATTTCTGGTCTTATTTTGTTGCACTCCTCAGCATCACTAACCAGGTGCAGAATAGGTGTCATCAGCCGCTGCCTGAGATGGTGCCCTGAGTCTCCCTTGAGCATCTCACGAGGTGTTGCCTGGATCCTGATGGCAGCTGAACATAGTTATTGACATTGCCTCATAATGAATGCTTTTATAACCTCTCTGCTTGACAATTGCAATGTTCTCTTGTTTGTTCTACCTAAAAATACTGTTGGCCGCCTACAACTTGTGCAGAATGCAGCAGACTGAGTACTGATGAAGACCAGCCAGTGAGCACATGTAATACCTATTTTAAAGTCTCTGCATTGGTTACCTGTCAGCTTTAGAATTGATTTTAAGATTTTCTTATTAGTTTTTACTGAATGGTCTGGCACCGGCCTATCCCTCAGACATGCTTCTTAAATATGTACGTAGCTGGTCCCTCAGATCCTCTGCAGCTGGCCTCCTAGTCATCACAAGGATTTCAAAAATACACAGGGAGTCAGCTTTTAGCCATTGTGGCCCTAGTCTCAGGAACAGTCTGCCAGAGGATCTGAGAGACTCTACGCCTGGGGACATTTATGAAAAAAAAAGGTATCCATTTACTGCTGTGTATTCTTGTTTTTAGTTGCGTTGAGTTCAGCTCGCAAATCATTAAAGGGCAAAAATCCAAATCATTTTGAAAATCAAGTGGGTGTAGCTTGTCAGATATTACACTGGTGGTGAAGATGTTCACCTTTATCACGTACATCCTGTAGTTCATCCAAATGGGACAAATGGGACTGTTACTACATGTAAATATTTAGTAAGGACTAGTTTGTGTGGTGCAATCCCCCTTCAAAGTTATTCAGAAATTTCAACTTACGCAAAACTCCTGCAACCAGTTCCTGCACCTCTATTGGTTTTTCATGGAGACTACAGGCTTGTAGTTACAACATGTTTTCTGCCCTTTTTCTTTGTACTTTGTAATGAATGTTTTACTTTGCGACACATGCAAGCTTTAAAGGCAAAACCTTTTAAAGCAATAATTTACATTATTTATTTGCAGCAGATCTAAAAGTACATTCAGGTAATACCTGACATTTTGGGAAGTGTGCTCATTTGCTGTCTCAACAAGAGGTAGATAAGATGATCAATGTCAGTTTCATCTCTGGGCACTCAGCACAAAGTAGCTCTGTGGCATTGGTAGCTGGAAGCAGAGGGCAAAAGATCGTCTAGCTCTGACAAAGGACCATTCCAACAAGTGCAAACTCTCTTCTGTGCATGTTGGATGTGTTTATACAATATGGGTCCATTCACATGAGAGGGGTCCTGTCGACATCTTGCAGGTGGTACAAAGATGCAGCACTTCTGACACTAGAAAATTGTTGGCAGGACAGAAATTACATTCCCCTTCAAAACATAATTGGCAAACCAAATTAGTAGTATATAAATGAAATTTTATTTCTCGTAGAAGATGGAATTGATCTTAATCTTATCTTGTTTTCAGTAAGACAGCAAATCAATTTCCCAAGATGAAGATTTCTTTTAAATTTTTTTTTTTTTTCCTCCAAGGCACCATCAAGACAGCCCTACCTGGCATGGACAGAGAAGTCAAGGAGAACTACCAGGTTGTGATCCAGGCTAAAGACATGGCTGGACAGATGGGTGGGCTTTCAGGAACCACTACAGTCAGCATCAGCCTCTCCGATGTGAACGATAGTCCACCACGATTTGCTAACCGTAAGAAGCCATTTCTCCCTCTGCAGTATTGATTTGTAATAGACTTTTAAACATGATTGAGCTTTTGCCACAAATCACTTACAAATACTCAGGACACAAACACACACTGTAATGAATTTATTTCATTCACTGTCACGTACAGATTCCTTTCGTTTGACTGCTGTGGAGTCTACAGAGGTTGGAGGTGCCATTGGCCGTATTAAGGCTGATGATCCCGACGTTGGGCGTAATGCAGAGATGGAGTACAGTATTGTCGGTGGTCATGACATGTTCAACATTATTACTGACCAAACCACACAGGAGGGAGTCATCATAATCAAAAGGGTAACTTAGATTTTGTTCATCTCCTTTTCTTTGCAATATCCTCGACTGATTTGTGCTCTGTAGTGTGCAACCAGCATCAAACTCTGTTTGTTAGCTGTCATGTAACTGAACTATTACTTGATTGATAATGGCTATGCAATCAGACAACACTTCATGTGGCAAGTGACATACAGCTGCAATGAACTGTTTTATTTTTTTTTTTTGAGGTTTTTTTTTTATCCTTGAGGGCTTCCTCTTCACTGCTCAATTTTTAGTGCATGTTTAAATTTAAACTTGTCTTTTTATCTTGTTAGTGGAAAGACATAATAGTAAGAGTTTCAGCTTCGAAGAAGCCACTTGACAACCTTTCTTCATGTAAGAAAGACATATGAAAGAATTCATTTTTGAACTGTAGTGTAAAATCAGATACCCTAAGCCTGTGAAATGAATAATATGAAGCAGAAACTCTTTTTAGTTTCCCCCTAAGGTCTCCTAGATCAAAATTCCTCCCTTGGATTTGTAACTTAGTATTTAGAGTATGAATAAGATAAAGGCAGACAAATGAAATGCAATGAATTGCCTATCAAAGTCCTCGAGGGGGCTGTTTTTTTCTGGAAAAGTCTATAGCTTGACATCTGATGCTCTTTTATCTCCAGGCACTGGATTACGAAAATAAGAGGGACTATGAGTTCAGAGTGGAGGTGAAAAACACATACTTAGACGCAAGGTTCATCCACGGTTTGCAATTCAAAGACTATGCCACAGTCAAGGTGACAGTAGAGGATGTGGATGAGCCTCCTGTTTTCACCAGGAACCCCTACATCATCGAGGTGCATGAGGACACAGCCGCTGGCAGCTTCGTTGGCGTCGTGTCGGCCAGGGACCCTGATGCTGACAACAAGCCAGTCAAGTATGTTTGGACCTTAAACAGTGCCAGACTGCTAGAGCCAACCGCCAAACCCCATCCCTACCTTTTTGAAACAAATTCATCCAACTGGGAATCAAATACTCCCATTTAGACATAGAAATTAATGAACAACGTGTTAAGCAAAGATTTCCTCACCAAACAAGGGGGTGTAATGCTTTATCATGGTAATTTGATTGTTTCAAAACGCATTGTTCCAAATTTAATTATACTAGTATATAATCAATAAGAAAAGAAGCAACACATGGTAGAAATCCAAAATCTCCTCTCATCAGTTTCTTAGAGGGAGAATGAAAATGTGCCTTCTTGACTAAATCTAATCCATTAGCCTTGCCATGTGTCAGTGTGGTGGGGGGAGAAAAGGATATTATTCATTTCTCCCCCCTGGTCATTTCCCAGTGGAAGGTGGCGGCAGTCCTGTGAAGTGAATACAGGCGCTGTTTATTTCCCAGAATTATGGAAGCCCTCTGTGGCACCGCACAAAGTCAAAGTGAAAGAGGCTAATTTACTGTATAGATTCACACAGCTTAGTGCCGCCATTCCACACATATGGCGCCTGCCCGTCTCTGACACAGAGATATGCCACTTTCGGCACATGCCACATGGCGTATTGTGTTGCATATTCAAATTTCAGTGCAATATGAAAGTTGACAATGACAAATGAGGAGCAGGAGGAAAGATATATCATCTTTCGTCAATGCAGAAAGAGAGGAATATATTTATTTTGAGAAACGAGGGATGTAATGTGGAAAACACATTTTTTAAGAAGTAAAGAAATACTTCAGTGTACTCGCCTGGTGAAGAAAGATCAATGTGAGCAGAAAGGATCATAAGTGCACTTCATTTTATAAGCAATTTGCCAGATATGCAAATGTAGTAGAGACTGACAGGTATTGAAAATAACCTGTTTGCGTGTTGTTAATGCAGATACTCCATCGATCGGCATACAGATCTAGAGAGGCTGTTCAACATTGATTCTGTGAATGGAACCATCACAACACTGAAAGCACTGGACAGAGAAATGTCCAAATGGCACAACATCTCAGTGGTGGCCACTGAAATAAGTAAGTTTCAACATTTAAAGTACTTCTGTATTTTATGTTACAGCCCATAACCTATGACACTTATTGACCTCTGTCGTGGTCATTTTGTATTTTCAATACTTCAAAATATCTTTTTTAAACCTTTGTATTTCAGATAACCCACGTCAGACGACTCGAGTGCCTGTGTTCATCAAGGTGTTAGACGTCAATGACAACGCCCCTGAGTTTGCAATGTCTTATGACACATTTGTCTGTGAGAATGTCAAAGCAGGACAGGTACTTACAAGTCATGATCTTCTATGAAATATTGAAATAAGAAATGATGTTGGCTATTGTTACCATTTTTGTATCGTTTCAGATTTCTTTAGATTCATTTTCTTGAGCAGTGTCCCGCTAACTTAGCCCGTGACATAATGATGTCAAATTATCAACCATATCTAACTGCTTTTATGAACAGGCTGCTATGTACTCTAGTTAAGCTGGTCATATTTCTGTACATACAGTAGCGATTCATTTTGCAGTGACGATGTATCTGCAAAGTGATGTTGCATGAATCAATTCAAAGTTAAAAGCATACACAGTGAGCAAACTCAGTAAGGCAGCTGACTCTTTCATGAGTCAGATTACAGTCCAAAGGGGATCCGTCACAATAGCATCTTTTAAGAGGAAATTGTGTGCCGGAGGAATATATATGAGTGCCTATATATTAGGTCTAATTAAATTAGCCTGGAAGCGGTTGATACATGTGGTTATTGCAGGACTACAGTGTTAAAATAACCATTTCCTATGTCAGGAAACATTTTGCAGTGTTATTGGGCAAAGAGCCAAACAGAAGCTGGCAGCGAACAACAAGGACAGTTTAGCTAAAAGACGAGGAGTCATCTACCAGCCACCTCCTGACATTTACAGGGGAATTGTCAGCACACACAGTGCTCACTACATGTGCACAGTGCATACTGACAGATATGTGTTGGAGGACAGTGATTCATGCTACAGTCATATGTGTTTATGGTTTTGAGAGACAACAAATCCCAAACCCTCCTCTCTAACTGCAGATTAGTTTATGTGTCTTATTCTCAGTGAATGTTTACTTTGTTTACAACAGAGAGTTTTCAAGGTGCAGTCTTTAATGCAACTATGCATTCAAATACATACATTTTGAATGTAACAAACAGATAGAAGAGAGGAATCTGCTTTGCTTTGTGTCACGTGTTTCAGAATAAACACTTGAGAATAACAAGTCTTTATGCATTTGCTCATGCTTTGTTCTGTTCTTCGCAGCTGATCCAGACAATAAGTGCTGTTGACACAGACGAGCCCCTTGTTGGACACAAGTTTGTCTTTAGCATAAGTGCCACCAACCCGAACTTCACTATTGTCGACAGGGAAGGTAGGATGTGCATCTTTGCATTTTTTTTTTTTTTGGAGCAATACAAAAACAAAAATTGTAATTCAATTGTGAAATTGTGACTTTCATTGTGAAAGTCAGCCATCAGGCAGCCGTCCCACATCCATCCCGTACTGTGTCAGACAGATTTTGATTTCTCTCTTGTACAATAAAGAAAAAACAAAACAAAACTTGTTGAGAGAGAAACGCAGTGGTACTTCAGCAAGCTTGCAGTACCAAGCTGAACAGCTTCAAATGCTGGATGTGTGTATTGTCTTTCTATCTAGTATAACTGCTTCACTTTGCCTAGGCCTAGTTTAACATTGACTCAGAGTAAATATTCGGCACAGCTCTTCAACTTCTGGATATGTATTGCAGTGTACAATGAAAAGACTACAGCAGAGACTTGAAATGGAGACTGGAAGTTCCACTCCGAGTTGAATTGTAACACCCAAACTTTGGACTTTAATTAGTTTTGCAAAAAAGTCTGGCCATGCGTGACCACCTTGCTTTGCTGAAGACTACAACATGATCAGTAATTAAGCTGTGTTTGAGTTTGTTTTTGACAAATATAGTTTTTTTTTTTTCTATTTTCTTTTTTATTTGAGCAAACAACAAGGTTGGTATTATTATAATTAGCGTTCAGCCTACTATTTAGACACCTTTAGCCAAGATGCCAGTGATTCTAAACGGCCATGCAAAGTTATTTTGAGCTGTCACAGGACACAGAGAGAAGGAAATAAAGATTGCAATTCCTTCCTCTAAGATTATTTAGCTAAGTGAAACATCTTCTCACTGACAAGCTTTTGCCCATTTGCATCTTTCCACAGATAACACTGCCAATATCCTGACACGGAGGGGAGGTTTCAGCCGCCGTGAGATGAGCATGTACTTCCTGCCTGTAGTGATCTCAGACAATGACTACCCCATTCAGAGCAGCACCAGCACGCTGATCGTACGCGTGTGTGCTTGTGACAGCCGTGGAAACATGCAGACATGTAACCCTGAGGTCCTGCCCTTCTCAGATGGTCTCACAACTGGAGCTCTGGTGGCCATACTGCTCTGTGTCATTATTCTCCTCAGTAAGTCCCCTTGTGTATGAGCATGTGTACGTGTGTGTGTTCGACCATGTATATTTGAACCCTCTTGTCATTCTGGCAATGCTTGTTTCTTTGTTCAGCAATGGTTGCCATTGCCGCTTGAAGTGACGACTTGGTCCGTCTATTCAAGCCCAGTTAGGTTTATTTTTCCATTTTTGTATATCTAACAATCAAACATCACAACTGGCCTCACATGTTTTTGATCTCTACATAATACTCTTTCTACTTAGACCTTCAAAGTATCATTTGCTGTGGCCCAGAGTGAGGTTCCTCGTTCAAATACGTGCTGCTAAATGCCTACATGGATGGGTGTAGGGGGAAAAGAATGAAAAAAAAAAAAAAAAACCTGACAAATGTCTCTGCTATAACAAGGTCTACAATTAGAAAAAGGACATCAAGTGAAACGCTTGCAGTTCCAAATCACTGCATTGATTAAATGTTACTGAAAATGTGCACTTCTGCCGCAAGTCACCACTCCGGCTGGCAGAAGCTTCACATCTTAATGTGTTAAAACCATTATTGTGACATAAAATACTCACAATTAGTGATACAAAAATATGTTGCCCTTAAACAGATCTTATTGTGTTAAACATAATGCACTGAAATGATTCCGTTTCCGTACAATCATTTGTATGACCACAATAGGTCGCTCATCCAGGAAACATTAAAGTTTGCTGTTTGTATGTTAAGGACACAGCTGAAATTATAAAAAAACGCCTGTTGCAAAGTGCTACAGGACGTTTTGGAAGTTTTTCACATGAGTGCCACCACTGGTAATTGAAGCAGGTCCAATCATAGACATGCTACTTTGCTCATTCAATTATATGCAGTTCTCTCATAGAAAACAGTAATGTCGTTCTCAACTCCATTCATTAGCAAATAAATTCGTTTAACAAAAAAGAGCTGCACATTTCTCTGGCAAAGTAGGTTGCATGTTACTTACTGACATCCAAAAGCACCACTTCAGCTGTCCTCTCCATCTAATGCAGCATGTAACAGCAAACGGGACACAACAGCAACAGTGCCTATCATTTTACCCACGAAATAGCAGAAATGTGTAGTGCTTATGGTCAAGGGCATATCAATAAATAATGGGTTTCAACTGCCACTGAAGTTTCCCTTGCATGGTTAAGGATAGTGAGGAGCATTTTTGACTCACTAGACATGGTGAATGTGGAGTGAGGGCAATGTGACTGAAAGATTGAGCAAATCTGTTCTCATGAATACATGCAAGAATATTATGGCACTTCAAAATGTGCTCATTTTGTTTTGTTGTGTCTCAAATTATGGAGGGCAGGAAGATGCACTAAATTGTGAAATGTATGTATGAAATTACCTACATTTGGATAAGAGATTTTGGTCATATCACAGAGCCATAATGCACATGTATGTGCACTGCCCTGTTTAAGAGCCT
Source organism: Pempheris klunzingeri (assembly GCF_042242105.1). Classification (NCBI taxonomy): domain Eukaryota; kingdom Metazoa; phylum Chordata; class Actinopteri; order Acropomatiformes; family Pempheridae; genus Pempheris; species Pempheris klunzingeri. The sequence goes on along the minus strand of NC_092032.1, from coordinate 18,379,521 downwards.
CCAACCTTTTCCATGTGCTAAATCTCTCATGTTTTGGGGATTGGTGTGCTATTTGATCTGCACCCTGACTAGACCGGTGATAGAAGCAAATTAGTATTGACCATCATTTCTTCCATCTGCTTGTGTTAACTCCAAAATTTAAAGTCTGTTTCTGGTGGTGGGCAGATTTTCTCCCACATATTGAGTGTACTGAAGGTTAAACTCCATGCTCTCCTCTTGAGCAAAATATCATGACATCTGCTCATTATCTGACGCTTTTCGCGCTTGAACCCCCTTGACAGACTGTCTCATTCACCTCTGCTTGACTCCGACAGGCAGGCGCTGAGCAGGAACGTCTCTCCCTATCTGGTCCTCTTCTTTGCAGCCCTCTGTGCTGTCTAAAAACGTGCCACTGGTCAGTCACAAATGTTCGTAAAGAACCTTATTAAAAGCCACCCACATCCCCATCCAACCCATGTTGAAGGCACTGTAATTAACACTCAGGTGGGAGGCAGGTAGAGAACTACAGTACCTGCTGATAGGACAAAAAGGGAAAGGAAGGAGCAGGAAGGAAAGGAGCATGGGTGAAGCAGTGTTTGTGCTTTTCTTAAATGAAAGATTGCTTCCTCTTTTTCTAAAGATTTATGGGTTTATTTAAAACTTCCTACCACTCAGGTGCCACTCTACCGAAACATGCTCACTTTGCTATCTCTGATTGTCTTTTACGGCTGAAAAAGGATGAAGGAGATGAGAGATGAGGCTGTGTGCTGGAAAGAAAAAAAACAAAAAAGATCCTCCAACCCACTGTGCGTTTTATACAGTGAATGTGCCGTTCAAGGGAAAAAGGAAGAAAAAGCTTTTTCATAAAATCTTTAATAATAGGAGGTGAATGCCTGAGGCAGTGTTAGGGATTTATCACTGGTAGCAAATGTGTCTCCCCTCTGCGCTTTTGCTCCCCTGTGCTCTTTAATGCATGACACATGTTAGGAGGCACACATCTTATGCTGAGCTTTCTGTCTCTGTATTTCCCACTGTTTTTGTGTAGTGATCGTGGTGCTGTTTGCTGCCCTGAGGAGACAGAGGAAGAAGGAGCCTCTGATCATCTCCAAAGAGGATGTCAGAGACAACGTCGTCAGCTACAACGATGAAGGGGGTGGAGAGGAGGACACTCAGGCCTTTGATATTGGCACACTGCGCAACCCAGAGGTGATGGATGCTAACAAGCTACGCAGGGACATCATACCTGAAATGCTGTTTCCCTTTCGGAGGACATCACCTATAAAGGATAACACGGATGTCAGAGACTTCATTAATGGGAGGCTTCAAGAGAACGATTCAGATCCCACAGCGCCCCCCTATGACTCCCTGGCCACGTATGCTTATGAGGGCAGTGGGTCGCTGGCAGAATCCCTCAGTTCCCTGGAGTCTGCTGCCACTGAGGGGGACCATGACTACGATTACCTCAGCAACTGGGGACCACAGTTCAAAAAGTTGGCAGAGATGTACATAGGGAAGAGCCCCGATAGAGAGACCTAGACAGAGCCACGGCTCTCTTTTGTTCCAGCCCATTTTTTCTGTCTGTTTATCCAGCTAGCTAGCCAGACAGCTATTTGTCTAGTTAGTTAGCTAGCCAGCTAGTTGACTGTCTGTCTACCTATCTATCAAGCTATCTATCTGTTTATCCGTCTAGTTTGCTAGCTAGCTCGCTGGTTAACTAGTAGTCCGTCTGATTCTCATAAATGTGCGTGCTAGCACACACGCACAAACCGAAAGTCCTGCAGTCCACCTGTGGATGCTGAAATGACAATTAAGACTTGAACGGAGTTGAGTTTCTCTCATTAATGGAGACAAAGTATAATTCTCAAAGTTTTACTGTTTTTGGTCATAATCAGTAAAGATGCCTTTGAATTTTAGGATTTTTTGTGAACAATGGTGTGGACAATGTGTTTTGTAATTGACCTGAGAGATAGTAGTATTGTATACTATCGATGTTTAATGGCACTGGACTGGGTTTGGGTGGGGTTGGGAAGGAGTCAAGTGGTTTTTCCAGCCACCTCCATTAAATACTGTACATGTACAAAGTGTTTTTAATGATGGACATCCTATATACTATTTGCTATCTTTGTTTGACAAGCAATGTTCATGTGAGTGGTTGGTGCAGTTTATTTGTCAAACTGTGAATTCATTTTCATCATATAGATGTAATATGTAATGGAAAGTGTATGTTGTAGGAAAACTGTCATACACTGAATTCATGCTGTTTGAATGCTGACTCATATTGTTTTATATTTATATTTTTATACTTATTTTCTTAATAAAATGATGTAAAGAAGAAGCAGCTATATTTCCAGTCCATTGCCTGCATGTGTGGTTGCTGTGGGGGTGATGCTGTAATGCCGAACACACTGATACTTTCCTCAAGGCAAGCAAGCACCCACATTTCATGCAGTTGCATGTTGGGAGCGCTGGTATAAAGACCAAAGCAGATGCAGTTTATAAAAAAATTTGTATGATTGTCTGTAAGTAATTGTCTGTAAATTAATTCAGACTATAAAGCATTTCAGGCCACGGTCACTGTACTTGGATTTTATAACAGCATGGCATTCCCAGTGGTTTCCTCTTTGGTGTTGATTACTAGCTGCCTTGTTAGAATAACAATGTTTGTCCTAAATTTGGCTTTGAAGGAAGAGTGTCACGCACAGAGGTGAACTGCAGTGAGTGATTTATGTGAAAGAACAGTACCATGTGTACTTTTAGGTAGCTGAAAGACGAGATGAATTATCTTTAGAGAACAAGTCACATTGTCCTCAACGTCTCATTTATACTTTTAATGAAATTAAGGAAGACAAAGCGAGTCGTTCTTTCAGGCTACTTGATTTGGTTTTTGAATTGGTTTTAGTTTTGGGTTTTGAGCGGAGATCATGTACTTACACAAATCTGTTGAAGGAAATGGCTGTTTGATGTTCTGGGCATCAATCTAGACATTACAAACAATACTTGTAGAGCAACAGTCTTTTCTGGGACTCTAATGAGTGAATCTCTTAATTATGTCTTCAATCTGTAAATTTGTAAAACCTCACACTACATTGTTATTTAAAAAATTACATTCTCCAACTTCCAGTATACCGAACTCCATGTGGTTAATTACACACTCATCTGGAAATGTCCTGTTATTCAGCACAGCACTTGCTGATTAGTGGGCAGCTGTGGAAATGACAATACCTCAAATCAATGCCCTTCTCACGTCGTTTCACTTGGTTTCAAATCTTCACAGCTGCCAGCTCACTGTTGCAATGCCACACATGTAGCTGCTGTCCGAATGTTTGATGTATGATTCCAGAAGTACTTCCAACATGTGTGCAATACCCAGAGGAATAATTTAAGTTAAATTGCTGTTCTGTTGTTAGATATCTACTCAGTCTGTCGATTTGCTACGATTTTATGTACCAGTCCATGCATGAGTCCAAGCACTTAGCTTCGCTGTCTGAATTGTTATAGTACAACGATCCAGATCACTAAAAACAGAATAACAGAAAGGAGGATTTCAGAGCTGGCTTTACAAAAGAGCTGAGACGAGTTCTACAGTTATTGCTTAATGAACAGCAGGTTCACTGGACCCACACCATTTAAAACTCAAGACCAAATGCCAACGATTTTGTTTAGAGTTTTGCAAAATCTTATGACATGTCTTACTATCTTGTGACATTATTTTACCAAATCTTTTTGGACAAGTAATTCACCATTGTTCACAAAGTTGAAGAGAAACTTAATAAATTGTAATTCATGGTGTTAAGTGGTGATTAATACACCTGTACAATCTAAAAATACATATATTTTTGTGACGCTTTTATTGTCCAGCCATGACAGAGAGCTTCTGACCAAACCCTGTTGTAAATGTTGAGGCCTTTGTTAGTGTTCGTGTATCTTTATTGACCCCTATTAGAAAATAATGCACTGAAATACAACAACAACACACACCAAGGCCTCAAAACTAGTTCACTCAACATCTCTCTGAAATGGTGTTTTTAAATGATGCATTATATTATGAAAGTGTAGAAAAGACATGAAAAAAAGATCCATTATTCTATTCTGTTAATTGTGTGTTCCAAGGTGAGCGAGCAGCAGCCCTGCTTCTTTCCATGGAACTGATTATGGTCAAAGTGAGCGGCGGCAGGAGATGCTGGACCTGATTCTGCGAAACCTCTCGAGTCTCTTGAGTTCAAGGCCTGTCCAGGCTGCAGCATACGAGCAGATTCTCCATGTCGCACAATTATAAATGACTGTCCTGCTTTCTTTCACCTGCCACAGCTTGTGGATTCTACTGCTAGACTGAACAGGGGAGTTTTATTGTGTTCCCCCTATTGATCATCTTTCAACTACTGATGATGTAAGTAATCTTATCAAAATGTTATTATCTCACAGCATAATAACTAGCTAGTGAATGATGTGGACAAAGGATGGTTTGAGAATCTGTTAAATAAATCAGTCAATTATGGTTGTTATGATTTTATTTGATTTAATTTTCCCCCCACTCCTCTTGATCTACTGGACTGATTCCACAACTTGTGTACCTACCAGGCATTTTGGGCCCCAAACAGGCTAAATGTGCATATATGGAGTTTAAAACGTGTGAGTGTGTGTGTGAGAGAGAGAGAGAGTCACAGATGATGAAAATGTATTAATGAATGTGAAATGATTTTGCTTGTCATTAAATAATTTGGTTTTCTGTCCAGTGGGATGAATCAAAGGAAGTGCCCTGAATTTGACCTGCTATCCAGGGACACATGCCCAGTGAGAGGTGATTATTGTTCCATCATTTCATCAACAGCGTTTCCCCGTTATGTTTCATGTCTTGCCACTAATTTGACCACAGCGACCTGTGCCGAGCCCGTCACACCGGCTTCTGTTCTCTATCAGGTCTCCATTGGAAGAAAGAGAGAATTTTCTCTTTGCTACCCCAAGTCACATGACTTGACACATGATTACAGCTTAAGTAAAACATCTTGTATCCTGTTTGATATAAGAAAGGCATTTGCATGTTGCATTGAATAATACATAACATGGCTGCTTTTTTCTCTGCTGGACAAGCTGCAGGATGTGACTACAGACCGACTGTAAAATGTAACAGTGTTGATTAGTTTTTAATGCATTTTTCTGTTGTGGTTCTTTGTTTTGCTTAGATTTGATGAGTCTTTAAAGAGATATCAGAAACTTCGTACATCCACGAAACACTGCTGAGCTCCAATTTGAAAAAGCAGATTGCAGCCAGCAGGTTGATGCCATAACTTCAAGACTTCAGTTTTAAGGATGTTTTTGTGCCCCCCGCCAGGCTCATAAGAAACAGGCCTTATGTCACGATTCATAATGCATAATGTTTTATATGAGTCTATTGTGGCTGGGAAAGACTAAAACATGCAAAGTGTTGTATTCAATAATGCAGGTGAAATATTGGTATGCAGACAAGATGTGACAGCACTGAGGCCACCTAAGGGTTTTTTTTTTTCTTTCTTATCCTGTGACTGGATTATTTAAAATCGTCCTTTCTAGGACAACATTTCCCCAAAACAGGTTGCAAGCAGATACCCAGCGTATCAGCTTAATGTGGAGAGAATGTAACTGAAAGGGAATTATTTTTAACACATATTGATTACATAACTGTCCATTTGGCTACTTGTGAAGCCGCTGCTAACCCACCGGAGTGGAGCATTGATTTTTCCATTAACTGACCTTTAGAATCTGAAACCCCCATGTGCCAATTATAGGCTGACTTCAGAAATGTGCTCTAAAATAGAAAACTACATCATGAAGAGCATTGGTATTTAAATCTACAACTGGAAACAAACCCACAGCTATAGTTACAGATAATAGACATCTATTATAGTTGTAATTTTTGTTTATTTTCTAAATCACTCAGCATCCATTGCATAGCCTGTAGCCACTTTATTTTAGGTCTGCCTATGGTTTGTCTACGCCAGGCCAGTTTTAGCCAGGTTGTGCACCTTAGGACAGACTGTCACATGTTTGTGAGCCAGACAAGTCACAGCATGGTCGGGCGAGCGCCAGTGAAAAGAAGAGAAAACTGTGAAGCTCGGTTGAATCCTGGGGTCTTGACATGTGGTGACACCTGCTTTGTCTCATACACCTTCTACGATGACACGTGCACCTTTTGGACGAGGAAAGCGTTACAAAACACGGGAATGAATTTTGTAGAATACAAAAAAAAAACAAAGCACGATAACCAGCGACTGCCTTGGTGATAAATGGCTCTGAACTAGCATGTTTCATCAATCAAGCTGAACTCAAAACTGCAATTTCAAGCTGGGAAGGCCTTTTATACATTTTTGGACTAACTCATAAAAATGATGAATGCCGTCGGCCATTAATAAAGCAAACAGAGGATGGCCATGACAGTCCCTGACATTAAAACCGATGACAAACTAAATTTCCAAAACTCAGATCAGAGGGAGAGCACTTTTGTAACCGTGTGGTCACAGTGCATGCCAGCCGGCAACCTTTCTGTCTTTATTAAAGAAAGGAAAAATGGCAAAAAACAGAAGGTAAGAAAAACTAAAAAGTAATCAATGACATTTCTCACTCAAAACTACACTACTCACAAAAAGTTAGGGATATTCAGCTTTCAGGTGAAATGTCAGGATGAACCACCACCAATACATTTCCTGCTTCAGGTAGAATTGGTATTTAAACAGTCCTCCTCATCCTGCTGTTCACATTCTGACATCATGAGACCAAGACGACACCATCAGCAGCACCTCAACACTGGAGGCTTCAAACAGGAAGTCCTCAGACGGAGGTGTTCACTGAGCTTAGAGGGTCACAGAGTGTCATCAGCAGGTTGCAACAGAGATACAGAGACTGGAAGAGTCACAGAAAGGAGAGGAGTGGACGTCCTTTGGCCACATCCCAATTTTACATTTACCCTCGTTTACCCCCCACTGTTGTTAGATTTTCTTTCAATAAATAGTTTAAGATGAATAAAACTACCAGTGCATGCTGATACTTAAATGCCCTACTTTCATGATATAATATCACTGTAGCATTAACTTTTTACATTTTCCATAAATTTCACCTGAAAGTCGAATATCCCTAACTTTTTGTGAACCCTGTATATATATGGCAGTTTTGGTTCACATCATATTGCAACTTCAAACGTGGAGCCTTTTTATTTCAAAATTCAAGAATCCATCCCTTTCAATGTCCACAGACATGATTATATTGTAGGCCGTGTGGGTAAAATCATGCAGCTCATCAAAATACAGCATTTTTTAATCAGTATTGTGTGGTCTAGAGACAAATAACACATTTGCTTTACTGTATACGTTCTACTGAATGTCCTGTGTCCCCTGTCCTACGTTCAAAGACAGGACAGTAACAAGGAGCATATTGAATGGAAACTGTAAAATACTACATCATAGAGCTAAATTTGGACAATCAGCTTTATCTATAATGGGCTCTCAAATGTGAAACACATTACCGACTGAATTCAAATCAATTTCAAACGTAAAATCTTTTACGATGAAGCTGAAGTGCTGGCTAAAACCAAACCAGAGCTGTAATCATTTTGGCTAATTGTCCTCTAAATCATTATTGATCTATGTGTTTTTTGTGGATTGTACATGTATTTTATTGTAATTCCATATTTGTAGTGTAATGTGATTTATACACTTTACATGTAAAAGCGAGAGCTATAAACTCTCACATCAGTTTCATGCTCTGTACTGGAACTGTGTTCAACTGTATCGTCCCCTATCAACAAAAAAAAAAAAAAGAAAAGTAAGAACAAAGTGCATGCTTAAGGGACAGAAGCTTCGAGGAACAACACACTCGCTGGTTTTCAGTCCTTAAGAGCACAATTCAAAACCTCCTTTAAAACAAGTGTTTTGTGATGGTGGCAATTTCATCCATTGCCTAATTCCTCAAAAAACAATTCACTTTTCACAGAATCCCTTTACTTCGTTTGTAATAAAACCCAGAACTTCACATGGAATTTTATAAAAAACAAAATCTTGGAGTGTCTCTTCCAGGTTTAAAGCGATTTCATTGCTCCACTGGCTAGTAGTCACAGACATGGGATGCACATTAAAAAAAACACAAGGCAGCTTTTTTCCTTTAGGAAAAGAAAATTACTTGTGAGCACAAAGGGAAAGCATCAGTGGCATGGCATACTGCCTAGTTTGTTATAATTACAAGCAAAAGCAGTTCTGAATAGGCATCTTAATGACCAAACAAATTGTTGCATATTTCAAACCCATCTGGATAATTTTCTTAGGGGAAATATAATTGCTGTTCAGAAATGGTGAATGCTATCTTTGTGTGTGCGCACATAAACATATACAGCACCTGAGATGATGCGTAATGTCACGTCTTTCGCTGCCAAAGGAATGTTATTCTGTCAGGTTTCATATAATGCAGGTGAACAATTGCCCGCCTTCTGCCTGTCAATTAGGTCTGTAATGGTCTATTAAAGCTTGATCTGCAGGCTGCTTTTACTTGTGTGTGTGTGTGTGTGTGTGTGTGTGGGACTGCGTTTTCAGTGGAAATGGTGCAGTTCCCATATTGAGGATAAGTATCAGCATGGAATCAGTTACAACATGCATGTTCCACACAGTTCAACATAGCTTTGTCAACTGCCTACTTCCAACATGTTGTGTGCATTAACAACGAGGAACCTTATCACAACAACAGTAGATTTATTTCATGAATATTTGGCTCCATCTTCTGGAGGCCGTAAACCACAACATGGAGATGCTGCAACACTTATGCTGCTCTAATTGTCAGATTCTTTCTTTCTTTATTTATTTCTCTCTTTTTCTTTCTTTCTTTAAAACATTCTTGAAGAATTAAGTAATATATGCAACATAACAATGTAATAATCTTTCTAAATGGTAACTTTGTTATATTTAGTTTGACATACTGCAGTTTTCTGTGCAGAAAATCTGTTGTGGTTAGGAAACGATATGGTATTCACTGAATTGGAGAGTTGGCTCTTTAATATGTGAACTATACAGTATTAAAGTCTCTTTTTTACACCTTACGTGTTCAACATAGACACTCTGAGGGCTGCTTGGTTTCATGTTCTTGGGTGGATCAACAGAGGGCAGCAGAGATCTTTGAACAGGTGGTGGGAAGCTGTGCCAAATGTTCTTGCTACACACGGACTTCCATGCAGTCGCCTCTACATCCAAAGAAAAAGTAAAAGTGACTGCAGTCATTTAAATAAGCACTAATGAGAGACCTAAGGCTTCTTCAGAGCCAGTTACATAGCATGAACATTATGGAATCTATCCACCTTAAAAGCACTGCATTACCCATCAACTCTCACCTTGTTCACGTTCACTCAGGTACATGTTAGCATGAGAACACTTGGAAATAAGCTAATACAGATGAATAATTAAAAGCTGGTGTAAACATGTATGCTGAATTGAATGTTAAATGTTCAATGAGAAAGGGGACGCTGGATGTGATGAACTCACAGAAAATCACCACCTGCAGCTCCCTTCTGCATCTTTCAGCTCATTGTTTTGGTTTTACAACCTACAGTTTTTCTTGCCTGGTAACCAGCCGTGTTTAGATTAAACAGATGAGATAAACCATGTTCATTATCCAGCTTTACAGGTATTGGTAAGCATATTAGGTTTCCTTAGGACAGAGCCAAGTCGTTTCTTTTTGTCTTCTTGGTAAGCTAAGATAAGTTTCTCCTGGCAAGAGCTACATATATTGATTTTCTATTGATGTTCTCATCTAAGTTGGAAAGAAAGCACGAGCGTATTTCCAAAAGGGTCCTTTAATGGATGACAGCCTTTTGTCAGCTTCAGGTGAGTCATGCCTACAAAGGTACACTAGCTTACCAAAAAATTGATTTAGTCCATTTGAGAATCTGCCTATTCAGACCATTTCTCCAGTTGTGTAACTGGCAGTGATCTCACCTATATCTCCTTTATTCACACTCCATTAAGGCAGTGTTCTGTTACCAAACAGTGATAAAACAATCCTCATATAGCGTAAAGTGTTGGAATTATTGCAGCAGTTATAGATGCTTTTTCATTAAGTGAGTTATACGAGTTGCAGCATTCAGCGTTTATGATCATAGACATTTTATTTTCATATTACACAGATGAAATGCTTCCAAAACCATACACCTCTCAATGGGTGATTACATTTCCTGATTTAGACTGTCCTTGCTTTCACCCTGCTTGCAATGAAAGTAAACAAAGAGATAGCCCACTTCCGTCAAAGAAAATCTGCATTAAATCTTCAAAATGTGTCACCTTTCATCTAACCTCTCTGAATCTGCCAAGAAAACAATCCCCACTGCCTCATATAGAATAATCAAACTAAATCAGCTCACGTGTGGGATCACGTATGATAGCCCAAACTTTGTAATGTGACCAAATCATGCAATATATAATGGTTCTGCATAGAGTACAGCACATTAGGAATGGCCATTGGGTTTCTCTACATGTATTTTTCAGTGCCAGCATTTGACAGATTACAAAATGTTCATACCACCCCCTTTAGATAATCTCTGCGACTGCAGCCTCTGGCTTTTGTGTATGGAGTGTGTTCCAGAGGTCAGCTCTGATCTCATCTTCTATTTTCTACGTTCGTTAAGCTCCATTCTGCTAAGCGTGTCCAAATAGGGTAATTCTGTGTTCAATTAAGCAGGGCAGACACAGGACATTCAACACAATGTCAATGAGATGCCACTAAGAGTGAGCTATCAATTTGATAGACAGTCAGAGAGGTGGATAATAAGCTGTTGTATGTCCCCTGATTCTGCACCACCCAAGGCCATCCCTACAATTGAATTACACCGGTGCCTTGGTAAGTCACAGCTGATAGGGCCTCATGCATTGCAAAGAGCCACCTTGCAGTGACTGACTGAGTGTGTTGTATAATTGTGCGGCTGTCTGTAGCTATCATGGCACTGTCTTCCTAGCAGCCATGGCCATGAAGCCAGTATAAAGAGACCCGCTAGGCCACACAAAGCACTGCAGTTGTCCTTCGGCAAGTGGCCAGTGAGAGAGAGAGAGAGAGAGAGAGAGAGAGAGAGAGAGTGAGGGAGAGAGAGAGAGAGAGAGAGAGAGAGGGAGGTAAAGTAGGGAATTAGGGGGATGGGGTGACTCTGCTATGCACAGTGAGCCAAATATCCCTGGGCCACAAGCCAAGTGGCCAGTCACAAGGATGGCGTGCCAAGAGAATGCCATCCGGCCAGGTTGCACAGCCAGATAAAAAGCTCCGCGGGTTGCCTGTAGCTCAACAGACATCCCATAATACAACAGTCTCTTCTCTTCTCCTCTCCTCTCTTCTCACTAACTAGCCTCTTTCCATAGTGCAGCTCACAGCAATGCGCATGTGCTGCAATCACGGAGAAGAGAACCCAACCTGAAACAGAACATTCCTGTGATCCGGAGAGAACTCCGTCCAGGTGTGAAAATAGTTAAAGTTTATCCCAAGGCTAGCAAAAAGAGAGACAGGATTCAAGGCTTTGTTTAGTCACAAAGCCTGGAGTCGATGCACTGACATTCCTTTTGTTGGGCTTTGCTAGCAAGCCTCTGAACAAAAGTTCTTTGGGGTGTTCAGTATCTACCTACTGTATATCAAAAGCTACAGTAGAGAGATGGATTAAATACTTTGGAGAAACTTTCAGCAGTGCTCAAGGTTCAGGACTCCATAGGCTGACAACTCCAGAAATGGTTAGCAAGTTCTCTTCATCCAAAATCCCTCTAGCTCAACGGAACTGTGATACGAACAATGCTAATGGCAGGTGCACAGTTATTAGTTATTTAGCTATAAGTTATTTAACTGTAAGTTAGGTAGCTGTGTGCTACTTAAGCTTAGTTAGTACAATAAACGCCACAGCTCTGACTCACTGAGCTACTTTTTCACCATAGTATTAAAAAACTATAACAAAAATTGCATGTTGCAGTCACACTTACTAGTACGCCTGCCCTCTGGTTTAAGGTTTGCTAAAAATGTCACTAGGTGAAGGGAACTTCTGCAGCAGGACTTTCCAGGGTGCACTGAATATATTGAAATATGATACAGAGTAAGCAATGAGACAGCAAGTTACACAATGAAATGAATAAACTAAATATAATAAAACAAAAAAGAACAGACGGTATGAAAATCACAAGTATTGTGTTCCAAAAAAACAACTGCCAGCTACCCACATATATAAAACAATTAGAAAGGGCAATTAATGGCAAAACAAAGTTGTTTTAATTATTTGATAAACACAGCAATGCTCTGTAAACCTTTTTATAGTAAAGGATAGCAGTAATTGAAAATGATAAATTGTTTCAATATGTCTCAAGTACTCTCATTACTGACTGTCAGCACATGTCGGATATTCTAATTTCTAATAGGTCTGCCTTTTTTTTTTATGTTTCTTTTAAAATTGCTTTTACTGTGAGCTTTCCAATTAATGAGCATTACTGTCACATTGAATATTAGTGGATGGGTTATCCTAAAAAAAAAAAACACTAACTGTAACACTATGTCCACAGCTTCGGTTCACAAGAGTGAAATGGAATACATAAGAAAGACATGGGGAAAAAGGAGGCCTGACGGGTAATCAGCGCCTCTTCACTATAAAATGTGTGTTTTGTTTCTTGCTGTTCGACTGCCAAAATGGCAAGCATGTTCAATCCTTTAGCACCACTGTTTTAGAAGGCTGTGCCTTAAGCCGGGGTATTTAGTTGGGACGCTTTACAGAAAAGTGCTTCATCTATTTTATGTTGTTTTCCTTGGAGTGAAAAAAAAGTTGGAAGATGAGCGCGAGGATGATGTCGAAAAAGCAGCTTGAGGATTGCAGGCGAGCCGCAGGAGGGTGTAATGACAAAATTCGGAATGACAGAAAAGTGACAAAGCGAGACAGCAGGGTGGCAGGACTGGGAGAAGACCATGGGAACTTCTTCTTCCTTTATTTTTTAGAAGTACACAACCACCATATGCTGCTTATGAGACTGGTCTCCTTAAAAAAAAAACATTGTATATGTGCTCAAAGTGAGAACACGTTCTCTCACTCTGAAAGGATTACACCAAGGAGATGTGACTAGAAACAGATGACAGCTAAATTGAGAAGCATCATGACAATATCAGCTTGTTCATTTCCTCACTCCCCTCCTGTGACTGAAGTTGTAATAATTAATTCATATACAGTAAATACAACTGCAAAGCCGACACCAGAGAAGTGCGGTGGATCATTTTGACACGAGGACGTCTTATATGTCAGTTTAACATTTGAAACAGAATTATTGCAGTTGCATTTTACTTGTAAACTGATGCTTTAACACTAATGCATGTAAAGGATTTTACTGTTCAACCATTTCTTTGTCCTCCCCTCACATCAGTCATTTCAGTAAGTCACCCAAAACAAAGTAAGTGACGTAGGAAGTAACGGAGGAGAGGAGGTGATGCTGTAATACAAAGTGTGTGTAGGAAGGAAGGGTGGATGCAAGGGACAACAGATTGTTCCACTTTAGCAGGAGAGATCACTGCCTGCTTTTCCTTTTCAACCTACACTCAACGTTACTGTTGGAATATTGTTGAAACCAACAGCAATTGTGTGGTTATTATTGTAACCTTGGCAACCCCCCTATTGCCCTATAAGGTGTAGATAAATAGGGGGTTCGGATCAGAAATGCTTCTGTATGTCATTCTTAAGGGCCATTACAATCGGCATTTAATTCAAATGGCTTCTCGGCTCGTGAACAGAATGCCATTGAACTAAAGGTAATAATTTCACCATTTTAATGTCAGTTTACCTGCAAGTCACAAAAAATAGACTTACTCCACTGCTTAAATACTTTAATTCCCCAATACAGAACAAGCAGCCTGCCGATACAGGACTAATGGTGGGCCTGAAAGTTGGAATTGTCATGATTGCTGCCTGCAGAGTACCACTGCTCGCCCTAGCCGGGTATTTTGTCTTGACTACACCACAAAAGCCAGATTATGTGACAGTACCAGATTGAGACTAATGTCACCCGTTTTCTTGCTAATTTATTAGCGACCGTATGTCCGTCTCGTGTGGCTGGTGGCGATGAAAACATAAAAGCCTCATGAAATAAAAGCTTCATGCTGCCTCTGACATCTGAATGCTTAGAATCACTTACCAGTAACTACTGGTGTCCACTGAGAGTTAAAATTGCATGCTGCCTTTGGTTGATGCTGAACTCTCACCTCCTTCCAGCATGTCAGTCTGTCAAATGCTCTCTTGAATTCTCTCTGAAAATGATGCATTTTAATTTAAAATGTACAATGTCAGATAAGTGGTGGACAAATCGGTGGTGGGGGGCCGTGATGGGTGGATTCCTTCCACAAACCATCACAGTGGCAACATGTTAAGTGCATGTTTTAAAGATGTTCTTAGGATTTTTAAGTTGTATTCTGAAGAATTCAGTGAAATGCTCCTTGCTTAACATTGGTGTGTCACTTGAAATGTGACTTGTAACATTTATTTTGATTTATAGGACTGGCAGTTAGTTTCTCTCAGGGGTTACAGGCACTGAGCTCTGTAACTAGAGTTTGTTTGTGGGCCATTAATCTGGTTTTACATGTACTCCCGTGAGTAAAGCAACTGTTTGCGACTGTGACTGGTCAGGAATCGTCTGGGCTGAGGAATGAAACTGCATCGATCCAGCTAACAATTATGTCTTGAAAGCAGCTCAAAAATCAAGGCAGCTCTTTGAATTCAAATTGAGCCATATTCCCTTTCCAATTAAAGCATATAGAACAAATGTCCAAGGGTTTTTTTGTTTTTACTGTTTGTGTTTGAAAGTCAGGATAAGTCACAATCAGTAGACAGCATTAGGCTGCTGCTTGCTGTTTACTGTATGAAAATAAGCACCTGGGTAAAATACTGTATGTCCAGGGAATCCACATGTTTTATTGCTGAGGGCGTTCTATGATGGTCGTTATGGAGAAAGCATGTGAAGCCATACATACAACACACTGAGGTACGGTTTATTGTTCCCTTATTTTGTTATTTTATTAAATAATCCTGTCCTTTAACTGCGATGATGGTGAGTTGCTTTTGGCAAAAGCCCAACATGAGCGGATTTCACCTTCCTAAGATGTGTGTGCAAATGTGACCTCCAGAGGTCCAACGAAGGGCAGAGATGATAAAGGACACTTGTCTGTTGTTTCACTGGAAGCTCTCCCGCTGATGACGGGTGCCAGCTTGGCTAGGCCTCGTCAATACAACTCATATGTTTCATATTTATAACCCCCTCTCCTTTTTACCCTAAGAGCCTGTAATGCATTATTTATGCCGCCAAGAAGATATATTGAATTTTGCTCTGACACTTCAATAAGATGTCTGTCCAACTTAAGAACGCTACGGCACCACATCATAACATCTGATTAGGAACATCAAACTCATGCTTGTGTTTTCATTTCACTTAAGCATTAATGTGTAACACTGTCACAAACCTCTATTCTGACATTGGCAGACAGGTTCTTAAACGCCTGGACAAGGATCCCAACACAAGTACTGCCACATTGTCGTTTGTCATGTTTAACATTAAAGGTCCATGAATTTTTAATCATCAACATGGTAACAGTTGAACCTCGGTATTGGCCAAGTGCTATCTTTAGCACTCAGCTCAGCCAGAGAGGCAGAAAGGTTGGAGGGAAGTAATATGACCTTAATGTGTCAGACCCAAAGACCTCGCCTGGCTCAGCGCCTGTCAATATTACATCAGAATCAGCACTTTTGAAACAACACAGCACCTCCCCACCTGAATCTCTGCAGCAGGAGGTAGAGAGCTGTCCTCATTTACTGTCTACAAGCACTGGCTTGTTTTCACCTCTGGTGTGATGCTGCTCTAAGTGTCTCTTTCAAGAGTAGTATGTGTGTTTCAGGTTGGACATGATAAGGCCATGTCAATATAAGATTTATATGAAAAGGGATGTAAAAGGTGGTGCAGCAAATAAGTCAGATGATGCAACTTGGCACACGCTATACATCATGTCCCAGTTATCTCTAACCACACTGAATTGCTTGTTAGATATTAAACTGGAATCCAATATTAGGACCTGCTCTACGGCACATATTTAAGGTTTGACCTTGGTTAAGTTTCAGGTATGTTCCTTTAATGCATATGTTATCTCCTAAAGTAATCAGAACATGAGCGATCTGGTCGGCTTTATATTCATGGACATGAGATGTACCCAGTAAATTCATTTCACCACCAAGTGACACACATGGACAGATTATGAATGCTAATGATCTTCTAGCCTTAGTCTCAGTAAATGTACTATGCTCCCTTGCACTCCTATCAATCTAAAAATATCTTGTTTTTAGGAAGTACAAAACGCTCTAGATGAAAATCTAACAGTATGTATGTGCACACAAAATGTTTGAAGATTTATACAGTGCCTCCTACAATGTTGCTGGTGATGAACGTAAAAGATAAGGCTGCATTTGTTTTAAGGTTGTGATGCTACTTTGCCAGCTGAAGACATTTCTAAATTTAAGCTTAAAAAAAACAGATTAAAAATAAGAATCACAGATAGAATACATACATGCACATACATTAGATATATCTAGACATAATGCTGACTGGTCTCACACATGAGAATGACAAAGGGCCCTTCACTTGGGGATATTTTGCCGAATTTGACAGCAAAAGGCTCCACGTAGCAGATTTAGCTGATTTCAGAACAGCAGTGTGCATCATGGGTCATTCAGGATCCAATATAGTGACTGTTGCCTGGGGTAAGGTTAATTCAAGGAACATATTTACTTATTTATTTGCAAAACAATAAAAAACTAATGAAAACAGAATATGAGACCTATGACAAAGTAGTCTATGTAAATTAATACCCATACTGTATTTCAACAAAACTGTATCTTGGGTATGTTTACCCAAGAAGGTATATTAAATGAGATATTATAGCAGTGCTACAGTGAAACAATGACTCTGAAGCGAAGACGCCTGTGGCAACAACACCCCCATCTGCACTAAGTATTAAAACAAATAACATCTGCTTATGTTAACACCACCTTCACTGCAGCTGTGTTGATTCCTCATAATCTTCAAAGAATATAAATGCCAGCAGTGCTTCCACCAACACAAAATGCATTATAGTGCTTTATAGTCGCAATATGGCAACAAGTTACTCGCCTGTTTTTCTTGCAGTGTTGTGGAAAATTCCCCCACGCAGCTGTTGTTCAGGACAGTTAACAATCACTGGCAGATTAAAGTCATATCTATACTTGAACAGCAAAGTGCTCTGAAGGTACTATGTGACTAATGCACTGACATTCAATGGCCGAGATCTTCAGTACAATAAGTAACCTCAGTGTTATTCCTCTTTTCTTATTGTGTAAAGCTTAGTGCAGAGGGAATGCAATTTCATGCCTGTGTATAGGGCGCACAGAGAGAATGGCAATAAGTTCTACCTTGAACCTTAAACTTCCAAAATTGGAAGAAACCAGTATTATGTTCACTTTAAACTTAAAAAGTTGATTTAAAAAAGATTTTTAAAGTTTAAAAGAAAAATATGTCTATGTTGGAATCGAGTTACTACTGTGTTGGAGACAATAAAAATGATGTTTAATAGGTAGACCAAGAAAGATCACTGATGTAATATCTGCCTCGGAGTCTATTCCATGGTCAAAACTGATTGCACTGGTAGACGTTTAATTCTAAAGTGAAAAAAGCCAATTGAATGTAAAGGGCACATGATATGTTGTAGACCTTCCATTTTCCAATTATTAAGTAGAAGTGAATCTGTTTTTTAAGAGATCACATTGAAACCATACATGTATTTATCTTCAAAGGTAAAATTGCACCTTATGACTAACAGTGTACAGTCAGTGACTATGTTTGTGAGTAATGTAGATCACACATTCAGTGGGGAGTACATAGTGTTATCAGACTGCATCAGGGGACTCTGAATTGTTCTTAGGCTCCATCTTGGTTCACTTACCTGAGCCACCGAAGGTTACTCGACTGTGACCTCCATTTTCACAATCTCTAAAGCATTTGGAATTTGCTCCTGCCACCAATGGGCCAACATAGCGTTCTATAAAATTCATCATCATCCGTGCCCAACACCGGAATAATTTAATGTGTGTGGATCCCAGCAAAGCTGATCTCTGATAAACTCATCTTTACCATCCCACCCTGTTAAGTGTGAAATATTATGAGCATCAGATAGGATATCCCATACTGGTATTGCCATGAGGCTGTATCTAAAAAGTCAGGTGGAAAATACCACTGTGTATTGTGATTCCCACTGCTGATTGCACCTAACGGAGCATTCACTCTGTATTTGTGATGCACTTTTGTACCTCAACTAACTGCGAGATCCCAGAGCACTCTGTAAATTGGACAATCAGTAATGGTATTTGATGGCATTAAGAGTGGAGATGAAAGGAAGGACACTTCAGTTATCAACAGGATAATGGGGCTGCTGCCTTGCACTTTGTGCCCACTGAAATGGGACTCAGTTAATTATCCTTGCCATTAATTAGGCCATCCTATCAAGGAGAAAGGGGTTACCCTTCATTGACAATACACCGTACTATATTGAATTATCAGCCTCAATAAATGTGCAGGGTTTTTTTTGTTTTTTGTTTTTACATTTGAATAGGTATGCCCTTTTAAAAAGTGCAATGACCAAATGTCTCGAGTGACCACACAAAGAAAATAAGATTTAAATCAAACCTTTTCTAACCAATAATCCACCACACTTGGGGGTGATGTGGTGGATCATCGGCTGTGCTGTTACGTTTTTGTCAGAAGAATTTGGTAGCCCAATTATACTTTTACTTTTTGCCTTTTAATGTATGTGCAGGATAGTATTCATCGTCACTGGTGACGGCATTCCTGCTTGGGTTTAAAATTATGCATACACACATGCAAGGCGTTCATATGACGATTGCAGTTTGTATTTGTGGTCGATACAATGATGAGGGATGCGGATGTGGCTCAGAGGTACAGTGGATCGTCCCTCCATCGGAAGGTCGGTGGTTCAATGAAATGACTAAAAAGACGCTGTGCAAATACGGAGCCTTTACCATGACCATAAATATAAGTGTGGGATGTGTCGTAACAAAACTCACTTGCAATCACCACCAACCGTAAATGAGAACTGCAATCTTTAGCACTAGAATGGTTCTGAAGTGTACTTTTATCCATCAGTTCGTCATAGTCCCACCTATCCATTTGCCTAACCTTTTCACAAGCTGTCTGCCTTGAAACAGCATCTCCTATTACGCTGAGGTGACATGACCCATTAATAGCATGTTGCAGGTCCTGTCTGCTGCACATTTAACTTTTTTCTTTATAGACACGGTGACTCTCCTGCAGAGTTATTCCTAGCTTCCCACTGACAACCACACTCAGCTCATCCAAATTGTGACAAAAAAGATTTTCCATTATTATTTCTCAAAAATATTTTCAAGCCAGCAGGTTAAAATGGAGTTGGCTGTAAAAAGAAGGTCGGTAGCCATCTGAATATCCAGTTGCATGCATGTAGAAAGATATCAGATGCATTTGTAGGACTTGTGTTCATAAGCCAATGGAAAATATGGACAGAAAACATGCTCCTCTACATATAAGAGCAAGTTGCGAAGAGGTTGCAGTAGGAAGTGTATCATGTTATTACACTGAGAGTCAAGAGATAATCCTATATATTAGTTAAAGGAAAAGAAAACCCTCAATGTGACACATCCGCAATTCTTGTCAGTTAAACCGATACGGGTTACACCAAAGCTGAATGTTAAATTCGCGTTGAGTGAATAATGCATAATATGACTCACTTCAAATTGAAATGTGCATATTTCCCAAGTTAAGTCTCATATAGTTGTACAATGTGAGATAATGCTCTTTTGGGAGTGCCCATGAGATGGACAGACATGGCAATTATAATAATGAAAAGCTCTTAGAGGACTCCAGCTCCTCCATTCTGAATCCACAGACGTGCAGACACGCAGGCCCAAGTGGGCTGCCGACCATGGGAGAATAATTCGTTTTTATTATCTGCTACCAAAAGGGGGTACTAAAGGTGTGTGCTTCAAAGACTCCCTTTATGTCTTTATTTTATTAGATAACACCACTGGGACACTGGTACACAGCTTAATGAAGAAAAATGCCAATGAAATAAAAGTACTGAAGAAACTTTAATTTGTGCATCACATAATGCACTTTGCAATATGAATTACAGTATTTGACAAGTTTCAACTAAGTTAGCCACACTTGCTTCAAACCGTCTCAAATCAGCGCCAGATTAATAATAATAATTTAAACTTAAATCTGCCTCAAGAAACATCATAGATTGTTTTTCTAATCTGTTCTGCAACACGCCATTTGAAAACCCCAGGTCACATTCCATCTTAATTTGGTTGCACAACAGAATCATAGTATTAATGAGGAAGATGGGAACAGCTACAGGCAAATAAGGGCAGATTTCCCACTATATGTCAAGTTTATTATTTCCTTTGCCAAGTAAAAACATGGCTCAAAGGCCATAACATATTTCATCCATGATTGCACTTGTGTAAACTTACAGTACTATTTTTTTTACAGCCTGCGGCGACGTAATGTTAATCAAAATGACATATCTGAGGTACCACAATAAACAAATGGCGTGGTCTTTGTAATCTAATGGAAAACAAGGATTAAGTACAGATGTGCTTCTGATATATGTTTCCCACAGAGCTTTACAGAGAACCTGAACCAAATACAAAACATTTCATAGAACAAATACACCTATCCAGACACAGCCCACCAATTTGTTATGTGTTGATGTGATGCACGAGTTAAGATTGGTGAAGTTATGAAAGCATCTATTTTAGTGCCATGGCCACTGAATAAAGATGGGCTCTGCTGTCAGAAAATGGAGATCTCTAAAAGCTGGGAAATAATTTGTTAGTGAAGCTGACCTTTCAGCGTCTTTATTGTGCAAACAAATGACCATTTGTAATTTCCTCTAAAGGGTGTGTGTGCTCTACTGCGCACTGCTGCAAATGCCCATTAACAGGCAGAAAACTGAATAAAAGGCAAATACAAAAACCTCAAAGTCAGCTGCCAAAGCAACAATAGAAGCAAACAAAAAAGAACACAGGATGCCATTTCCCTGAATTACTGATTTAGGAATCAAATTAAACTATGAAGTCAACCTTTTCTAGCTGTTCTGACAGCATGCATTTAGCAGTCATTGTTTGAAACGCAGGCATTACCATTCCTCATGGTAATAATTAATTAGCTGTTTATTTGAAGGTGATCTCAGCTCTCTGGCTCCCTAGTTGATCAGCTGCCTTAATTTGTTCTATGGAGAATGCAGTGATATTGGGCTACGTGATGCGCTAGTCAATATTTTCCAATCAACCACAGATGCAGCTTGTCATAAAAATACAAAAAGCCTGTGTTATTTAGTTGATATCCTGGTTTTGTGTCTATTTAATGGCATGGGGGGGACCAACGGCTCAGGAGGTCGTACATTTTTCAAAGGGTCTGTGGTTCATCCCCACGTCTCTACATGTTGAAGGGTAGGAGTCTGAACGCCAAATTGCTTCAACATTGATTGTTTTAATTTGCAACAATAATGACAACAAAGTCGCAGACAGAAATCTACTATCTAAGACGGCACTTCTAACTATTGAGAGTCTTGCTGAAGGGCATTCAGAGAGCATGTGAAACCTGTCTCTTAACGCTTGTATAAAGACTTGAAGCTGTAACCTAACCTCTCAAATTATTAAGCCTTCCAACTGCACCAACCCATATGGCATGGGTCACTGTAGCTGACTGTTCACATGGCCCAAACTTTTGCAGCTGCAGACTGCTCACAGGGTTTCACATTATCTTCTAGGCCTGATATATCCTTGAGGCAGCATACTAGTTAGTTTTTTTTAACGGCACAGGGCAGCCAGTTCTAGCATGGTTATGTTACTGCTGCTCTTGTCAAAAGCAGTGAATTGTGGAATACATTTACAACAGCTGACCCCTCTGTCAGTTCAGCTGCTACATTTATTCCACTAAATGGTGGTGAACGAATGCATCCTGCCATATTTTCTCTTGCTTCTGTACTATTTCAGTCTCTTTGCAAAAAACTATGTGCCACAGGGTGAAACAGTTGAAAGTGTCCTTGTTGCTCTGTTCACTGTGCAGACTTTGCACTAAATGCTCCACCATACCCCCATTATGTAAAATTATTTGCTTTTCTCCTAGGGATAGGTCTATAAACAACACCTCACATCACTATCACTGCATTGGTTGAAGTTAATGAAAGATTATCTTTGACATAAACCTGAAGATCCTGTAGGTTGTTGTTAAACCTGCAAATAGTGTCCCAGAAAGACAGGAAATCAGAGAGCACTGCGGAAGCGGGAAAAACCTGTCATATATATATATATATTTTCTTCTTTTATCATTTGTGTGCAACAAGCTATTCTGAAATACAATGTGTGAAATACAGGCGTTTGATTAAACATTGTTTTTAGAACGCAATAATAAGTACATTCTTTATTTTAGTGCATTCTAGTATTATTTCTAATGTTTTTCATATTGTTTTTGTTATTAATGTTTCAACAGTTTGGATCAATGCCACCTCCCTTGGTAGTATTCAAGAGGCACTGATATGGAGTGCCATTAGTCATCTCATTTGTGGGTTTATAAGGTATTGGTAGGTCTGAATGATACAAGAATATTTTGGTTACAGCGGCTTAAATTCAAAGCAAATTCTTTTATTTATTGGTGCATCTTTCTGCTGGTGAAAGCAATACGTTACCTTTGCTGATTATTAATATCAAAGGTCATGTTCTCAACATGTTTGTTTTTACAAGAATGTAGAAAGAAGACAGAAGAAAGTGCATGTTCAGAGCCCAGCAACCATCTGAGTGTAAAACCCATCCCACATCTGACTCCATGCCAATGGACACCAACATGAAACCACTTTCTGTTTTGTTGCCTCTCTCTCCACAGACAATTTTTAGTTGCTGTTAGAAAATGAAGTAACTTGATGACCCAAGTGGGTGAACACACACCTGCAATAGTGTGATACATAAGTCAGACTACCACAATGTACAGGCTAGACTGACAGGCCTCCCAAGGCCTCTGAAGGTCAACCAATAAATCCAAACTTTTGTCTTTGCTTCCCAGCGGTCTTTATACATTGCATCAGCTTGGTCTTGCTCATTCTCCTGTGCCATTGATTGAGGAGGACATTTGAGGGAAGGGCATCTTTAATTGTACACAAAATAAAGCTCCCAGGACTGTTTTTTCCCCCTCGCCCGTTGTTGGATGGGAAGGGATTAATTAAGTACATCTACAACAGGCACAGTTGACTGTGCAAGCAGTCAGTGATTATCTGTGATGGTTCTTTAAACTCAGGAGGGGAAAGGGCTGCATAGCTGTGCTGCTATCAAAATGTTGGCAACTTTCTTTCAAGAATCACTGCATGTTCGTTTCATGCTAATATTTCCCCTTATCCTTTTGTTCTGCAAGCTGTGCTTCATTAAAAATCTTTTTAAAAAGGTTAACCTTCAGCTTCATGCAATTACTTTGCCATCATTGTGCTATTGAGTCAGTGTACAGTATGAATGGCATAGTATATCTTTTGTCTAATCCACTCCATATAACCCAAAACTGGGTAAAGTTTTAACTAAAGTAGAACGTATGTGATAAAAGTCCCCAGGGTTGTGTTAAGTGACTACATGCCTTGATTTATAATCTAATAGGCTTCTGCTGAAACTTTTTTTTTTTTTGCTTAACCAATAAAGGATCATGATACTGTTATTTTTAATATCTTATTCTGACCTAACCTTTGCTTTAGACGGTTTTGCAAATCTCAGTTTGTTGGTGTGTCTAATACATATTTTAATCACAGAATCCCTGGATAATTTCAGTGGTGACATTCTATGGTTATTTGTAATTCCTTTTATCAAACAATGCATTAATTGTTTGTGGACAAAAAAATCCACAGCTATGTATTATTAATCACCACAACAAACTAGTCATAATAATCATATTAATATGTCTGACTTTTTTAGGTGGAAATTGCCTTTTTAGACATTCAGCTGAGACGGAACAACACCATCATCCCACCGTCTGATTCCCTGATATTGATGAATCTGTGGTGCATCGCCACCACTTTATCACGTCTGCCAAAGAGTCATGATGAGCATATAGTATGAGCATATAGTTCAGGGCTGGATCAGGCCTTAGACCAGCCCCTAGTTATGCTGCTATAGGCTCAGACTGCCAGGGGACTCCTATGGTGCACTGAGCTCCTCTATTCTCTCTCTTCCTCTTCCTCTCCATCGTTATGTCTCATGTCAGTCAAATGTCTGCCTCTAACTTGCTATCTTCCCCGGAGCCTTTCTGTGCTTTCTCATCTCTCAGGTTCCTGTGGATCCTGGTCCTGGCCCTGCTGATGTGGTTCTCAGGTTCCTGTGGGTCCTGGTCCTGGTCCCGCTGATGTGGTTCTCCATCAGCCAATGGATGTGCGTCTGTCCAAGGCTACAGCCTGTCCGTCCCTGGGAGCTGGATCTCTCCTTCACTGTGGTGCTCCTGGAGGTTTCTCTTTTCCCACTGGGTTTTTCCTTCCCGAAGAAGGAGGGTCTGATCCATGGGACTGATCCATTGGCCTCATCGACTGCTGGACTCTTTATTAGATTGTTCGTTCGCTTACACTTCTTGTTTATTTCAGTGAACTATGTAAAGCACTGTGAGACACTCTGTTGTGATATTGGGCTATACAAAATAAATTGAATTGAATGAATAACACACATCCATAATTTACCTGTAACATTTTTAATTTCAATGAGATTAACCACATGCACAGAAGCAGCACAACACACAACTACATTCTTTAAAAGCCCTGCTGTTGCAGGTACCAATCCAAACTCCAATCACTACATTATTTATAGACAATATGACACTGTAATACTATTCCTAAATTATATGAAAAGTTTCACATGTGTTTTATCTTTCATTTTATTAATATATATGTTGCACATTTTCTCTTTCCTGGTAGGATGTTAATGTCATGTCCTGACAGTCTGTCCTAATAAAACTGACAGAAACCAGACACCACCGCTGAGTGCTGGTGTTAAAGTCTGCCCTGCATGATTCATAACAAATCATTGTATTCCAACAGCTTTGATTCTCTGCTTGCCTGTCAATCTGCATTTACTCTAAAATATGTCATTCCTCTCCTGGCGACGGAATGATATGGCCTTGAAACTTCTACCCCACAGTCAAAACGCACGCCGTAATTCAAATCTCTGCATATACTAATGTTGTTTGACAAGCTATATGATAAGATTCACTTTATTTCATTTTCCTACTTTTCCCCCTTCTTTTTAATCTCAGGACGTTATGCCTGTGGCAACACCACAATATTTCACCTTGAGAGAGGCATTCTGAAAAAGACAAAAATGAAATTTCACAAGATGGACGATTTTGGCCTGCAAACCACCTCAAAGTCACATACCTTAACATGAAAAAATGAGGATGGTACCCTATCAGAGGAGGATGACTTATTGCTGCAAGGCAGCCTATAGACAATCTGTCCTGTGGTATAATATGTGTGTAAATGATAATGTTAAAGGTTATTGTCATGCTTCGCTAGTGACTCAAAATACATTGCCTCTCTGGAAGCTGACTGATCATTAACTCAAGGTGTCAGGAGACATACATTTGCTCAGTGGCATTCTCCGAAGCCAAAAAGGTATGTAATGCTTTTCCTCTGGAGAAAGGCACAAAAAAGATGCTCTCGTTGTCTGATGTATATCAGCCCTGGATATCTCAGAACCAACCTATTGAATATCTTAAGATTTTGCTTTCACCTTGAGAAGACACCCTTTTTTTCTTGTCATTTTTCTAACTACTTCTAACTTCCAGTAACACTCATTCTTCACAGCACAGTTCAATGTGATCTTAATATGAATCTCACTATCATTGATCTGGTGGCAACTCCATTTTGCAAGAACCCCCCCCCAAAAAAAACACAACAAATTAGTTATTAGTTTTTGAACTCATAGTTCCATGTCAAATACAAACATAGATTTTAAAGTCTAACAGGAACACTAATCGACATCCATGTAGGACACAGACAAGAATGTATTTGTCAAAATCAAGAGGCAATAATAGAACATGGCGGAAGGAACCAGGGACTTGTAATTACAGAGAACAATGTAGCTTTGAGCTTGACCTTACAGGGGTGATGAATGGTGCAAGTCCTATCCATGACATACAAGCACAGAATCATCAATGTTTGTGGGCAACTGCAAGGTATGAGGTAATTAATCATGCAACATGGGGCCAGGCCTGATTTTAATTAACAGCAAAACACATGTTCTTGCCTGTCTTTAGGGGAAGAGGGAAAGGACTGGTCTGAGCTCAACTGTCTCAGCCTTTGCAATATTTATGATCTGACCATTGCAGCTTTTCAACTGCAATCTGTTATACTTGACTGAGAGCTGTCTACACAGTTATGACATGAAAATCACTAAGGTCCTTCCACTTGCCACAGTTTTGAGATAGATGGATCTTTCTAACATAGGCTTAAAATTAAGGTAAGAAAAGGCTTATGGCAAATATCCCCAGGCAGGAAAATGACAGCAACTAGTGTAACTGGTACTTTTTACACTAAACTGCACCATCGCTTCTTAAGTTACAATTAAGTCAACTGTGACCAAACAAGAGAGTGATCTAGGGCATCATTCCAGTTATAAGGGAGAGAAAGCCAGACACCCACAAAAGACTAGAGAAAGAGAAAGTAACGTGTGAGGTCACTTGTGAACTAGCTAAGATGTAATAGATTGCATTTTGGTCCTTTACCATCATTAATAATTAATGATTTCTACAAAGGTGAGAACAGCTCAGTGGTCTTCTCTACTACTTCCATCGCAGCAAAAGGATTCAGCCAAAGTTGATATAAAAAAAAAAAATCACGCTTCAAGTAATGCAGCTAGATGTAATAAATGTAAATGAGCATAGTATGTCACTGGAAATGGTGCAACTAGTTTTAAACCAAGTGAAAGAGTCTCTGCCTCACACTGTTGGAAATGAACTACATTTGAACTTACCCAAAGCTGGTGCGACAGCCTGCAGATCCCTGGCAACAGTCTGGGGGGTTTGTAATGACTCAAAATGCTGTTCTCGACTTTTCGTTTTTTAAGTTTAGCTATTAAAAAAACAGAAATCTATTAATGAAGACAGTTGAAAGCTGTTAATTAGTACCATGCAATATATAAATGTATGTTTGTTTTTGTTTTGAGATGGCCTTTGTGGCTGCTCTCACGGTCCATGATCCATTGTCTCTAAAACATCTCTGCCAAAAAGATATGGGCCTGTTTAACACATTGATTTATCACTGTGGAGCTCCATTTGAGGGTGCACTTCTCAAAGAGAACTACATTACAACGGGTCAACTCATCACATCTATATAATCATTCATGTCATACTATTCCGGCACAGACGGTGAGTATTCCTGGAAGCACTGGGATGCCTCCCAGCCATGTTGTAGGTTAAGTTACAGAGCCAGGGGGATAATTGTATCAAGAATGAAGGTGTTTCGCATAGCTACGTTGACACCTGTCTCAAATACAGGCAGCTCGGCAGCTGGAGGAACAGAAGGCCTTGATATGAAGAGAAAGTAGATGCTCCTCGGTTGGCTGACCCCAAAGCTTGAGCCAAATTATTTACAATCAAAGCTCCATGTCATATCTGTTTAACATTCAGGATAGGAGTTCTATGCTGCAATGGCGCTGAATGTCAATTGGAAAGACATTCTGTTCCAAGCGTGAGAGCAACGAGTAAAATGCTGGCAAAAGTTGTGAGAAATATGAAAAGTAATAGAAGGCAGCAGATGTAGTACTATCTCAGGGCACCGAGGTGCCAAAATGAAACGTCTTGACTTTTGTTGTCAGGATGCACCAAATGTTACTTCATCAAATCATCTGGCAATGATGCAGCATATGAACTAATCAAGCTTGAAGAGGTGAAAAGAAGAAAAAAATAGAAAAGAAAAACCCACTTTTGCATCAAGTTTGTGCATCAAGTTATTTCATTGACTAAACAAAAAAAAAAAACAAGAAAGCGAGCGCAGCACGATGTCCTCAAATGTGTCTTTACTCAATTGTGGACTTTTAAGAACTACTAATGTTTTTTGCCATCCAACATGTTGCTGTTTGCCTCCACAATGTTCATTCTTTTGGAATAACCCTGTAGCCTTGGTCTCGCCAGCTTCTGTGACTCAGTGCAATCTCTTATTCAGTGCCTCCTCCATTGGTCTTTCTGACAAAATGTAATGTGTTCCCGGTGGATTCATTTATTCATATAAAAACAAACCCCTCCGTATCTATGATAGCCGCCCAAATTCTCATCTAATGTAATGTATCCCCCCTTTTTAACTGTAATCTGCCTTAAACCTCTCTGTCCCTCTATTATTGGAGTCGTGGCTAAACTGGAGCCTGGAAGCTCCTCTTTCACTTCTGCTCTCTGTGTTTCAAAGTCTTCAGCATCTATAACTGTTGTTTCAGCCATATGAAACACTCACATTCTTGTGTGTTTGGTTTCAAGTGAGACACCATTACACATAGACTGTATAAAAGAAGTGGACGTAGCTTCTGGGTTTGAAAAGGGAAGCCACTGCAGAAGTGCCTTAAACCTGCCCCAGCAGGGGGCAAAGACTATGAGAACATTAACCTGCTTTTCACTTGAGTTATTAACTCAGTAAACATTTTCATAATGAGGTTATGGTCTTATTGCTCATTTAAAGCATTCTTCAATAAAGCATGATGTTCATTTAGCAAATTATGGTCCCATGTAGAGTAAAATAGATGATAGACGCTTTAGAGCGTAACTACCCTGTGACTAATCCGAGACTGGTCATGTCTAATCCTAACAAATCAGAGGTCGGGTCCTCAGGGAATCTTGAGGCTTCAAAATGGCAGTCCCTAAACCAATGGGTGATGTCACCGTGGCTATGTTCACTTCTTATATACAATCTATGCCACTGCAGTCAAAGCACCCTCTGCCTACCTCTTGGAATTATTCTACAGGTTTAAGGTACCCTGTGGAATATTTGACGACTGTGTGCTGTGGACCAATGATTTGATACTGCAAGTAGGTCAATGTATTAATTGCATTGCATGCTCTACCAGCATACAAGAATACATGCACATGCCACAAACATGTGACACACATTCTTATATTAACACCTTTTTTTTCTTTTTGTTCATCTCTTTTGCTTCAGACAGCCGTGTTTGCTGAGGTTTGCACGTCAGCAACAGGAGAATGAAGCGGAATGGCTTTCATTCTTTGGTAAGGAGTTGTTTGGCTGTCCTTGTTCGGGGACGAGGGCAGCAGATGGAGGATGGAAGTGGTGAAAGAACATAACAGTATGTACCACAGAAAGCAAAAACAAGGGCTAAACAATAAGGTAAAAAGGTGGAAATGTTTCCTGGCATAGGAACTGTATTAATTGTGTATTTCCAACCTCCAAGACTCACTGGCTGAGAGTCAGTTTTACGCTCTGGTTGGGTTAGCTGTTAAGAAATGTGACATACAGAAACATTACTAGTGATGGTATAAACATCCAGCATAGTATTGGTATTGTTTTTTTTTAGGCTATTTCTGCCAAACGTTGTTATGAGGTCTATGCATTGCACATTATTTAAATATTCTTATATTTATATAATTTCTGAAAATTGTTTTCTATGATAAACTGGTATGTGTGCATGTAATCATTAAATGTATTGTTATGAGGCAGGCCATTTGCATTATATATAAAATGCCACTTCTTATGAACTTACGGCTTGATCCATAGTTGGTTTGCTGCAGTAGGATAACAATTTTGAATTTTTCCCATTACCCTATGCAAAATTTAGCCATTAGCGCTAACCGCAATTCATTCTGCAAAACATATGAAAGAGGCTGTTGCAGTTCATTAGCATAATATAGACACTCATCATGCATCAATCTGCAGCCATTACCATCCCTCCTCCCTGCCCCAGCTACTTACCCCCCCCGCCTCACAACAGTAAAGTGACCAATTGTGAAGAATATGACTGCTCTGCTCATCCAGTTTGAAACTGGGATGTTATGGCAGATGGTAGAGAGGGGAGAGGTGCATGACCCGGCATACTGATGAAACTAAACAGAATCAGCAGATAGATATTGACAGAGAGACAGAGATAAAGGTGAAAACAACATCAAAAAGGGGGGCTGTGTCCAGCAACAATCTGGACCGAGCACTGGCTTTATTTTACGTTATTCGATTATCTAGATTAAATTTGTTAATCTCTGTCTGCAGTCTCATACAATATCAGTTACATTCCTATCACATCTGGCCCTACACTAATACGAGGGCCTTGAGAGAGACACCATTGCACAGATGAAATTCAATAATGCAGTTTTAGGGCTTGAGTAGGATCTAATTTCATGCTAGGCCACTCATAAAATTGTTGTATAAGCTACTGTAATTTCAAAAGTACCATTTTCCTTTTTTACATAGCTTGCAGAAACATTCTCTGAACACCCTGTGAGACTCGCATCCTGATTCAATACAATTTCCTTTCATCGTGTACTGTTGATTACAACAACTACGGATAAATATTTTTTAGTTTATTGCATTTGCAAATAATGATAGCTTAAAAAAATATGTAAAATAAGTAACTAATTTCTAGAGCACATTTTATCACAGCTTATGTTGACCAGACAGTACAGCATCATGTAAAATATTAATTTAAATATATGAAAGGGAGCAAAATATTGGATGTATCTTTGAGGGTCCCCTCAACGGGGGGACGGGGCAGAGGAAGAGGCAAACTTACCTATAGCCACTGAGAGAGTCCTTTGTTTAAGACACCAGTTTAGTTCTGTAACCGTAATACCAACCTATTGTTTGAGACTTGTCAAAAGGACGTCATGATCCACAGTATTACAGGCAGCTCTAAGATCTACTAAAACTAGGATGGCATTTCCCCAGAGTCAAGAAATAACAGATCATTTGTCTGCCTTAACAGATCTGCTCCAGTGCTGTGGAGGGATATGAACCCTGATTGAAATGGGTCTAGGCTCTTGTTGGTATTCGGTTATGACAGGACAATTGCCGACATTATGTTTGAGACAAATGGCAATTTAGTGATGGGCTGAAAGGTTTTCAAACATTTAACATCAACATTATGATTTCTGAGCAGAGAATGGACAACTACATGTTTAAGACATGCTGGTGAGTATCCTTTATGATATGCGAGGACACGACATCATGGGAGGTGGTTGTGGATGTTATTTCAAAGAGAATAAATAAACTGGATGGAAAATAAACAAGAGCTATACGAACAAACAAAAATACAGTGATGCAGGAGCAGATGATGCTCTCTACCACACATCTGTAGAAGCAGGTCAGGACTGAGCTCCCAAGTCCAGCGTGCCTCAGCCTCCTGAGGAAGGAGAGGTGCCGGTAGGCCTTCCTGACCAGGCAGGAAGTGTTACAGCTCCAGGTGAGGTCCTCAGTGAGGTGTACGCCCAGGTACCTGAAGCTGGAGACCACTTCCACAGCTGCTCCTCCAATGTGAGGGGGGTTGTGTCGGCCCTTCCTGAAATCCATGATCATCTCCTTGGTCTTTTTCACGTCGATGCAGAGGTTGTTTTCTCTGCATCAACCCTCCAGGTGCTCCACCTCATGCTCATGACTTATCCCCTTAGCACACAAGGGGCTTAGCACACAGCCCCGGGGGGACCCAGTGCTGGGGATGATGGGTTAGGAGAGGATGTCTGTGGTCTGTTGGTTAGGAAATCCAGGACCCACTTTCCAAGGGAGGGGCTCAGTCCAAGTGCTGATAGTTTCTGTACCAGGGTGAGTGGGATGATTGTATTGAAGGCACATAAGACATAAGAGTTGTTGCTCTCCAGGTGGGCGAGGGCTCTGTGAGCCACAGACGAAAAGGCGACATCAGTGGAGTCTTTATGTGGGCCATAGCCACCCTACTGACACACTACATGACAATCGGAGTGAGGGCTACAGGCAGACAGTCATTCAGGCCTGTCACAGAGGAACTCTTGGGGATGGGGATGATAATGGCAGTCTTAGGGCAGGCTGGAATAGCTGCCTGTGAGAGTGAGGTGTTGAGGATGTTGTACATGTAGATTAATGTGTATGACTGTGTGCCACAAATCAGAAAAAGAACATTTAAAGAGATTTATTTAAGGTAGTCGGGGATAAACAACAGGGTGAGGACAGCGATCTAATGTTTTTGATTTTTTCAGTGAAAAATGTCTGTCTGTGGATGCTTCAACACTGTGAAAGATACGGAGATTGAGGACAATTTATGGCACTGAGAAGAATTTTAGGCCTATGACATTGTTTACTGATAATCTCAGATAAACATTAAGCCCTGTTTTTGACCGCTGTTTGGCAGTCACATTTCAAATGAAGCACGTCAATAACAGAGCACCAGCACCAGTCCTCTGTCAGTGTCTATACTGGATGAGTTAAACCACAGTATGGGTACAGGATCAGAAGCATGTTGACAGAGCTTCCAGCCCACAACACAATCATGTAGTGAATTTCAGGCTCGTTCTTTTATTTCCAAAAAGATCTTGGTTCTTGCCTTAAATCAAAGGAGACTGACCTCTCCATCCTTAGGCCCCAATGTTCCCAAGACAGATAATCTGAGACATATCATTTTACTATATCTGGGTCTGGTCTGGCAACATTTCACAGTTGGGTTGCACAGAGTTCACCTTGTGTGGGAGGAAGAGGTCTCAGGAAGACTATAACGCTTTCCTAATTTGACTGTCACAACAGATTACAATCCTTTTTTTGTTCAGATCAAAAGTTCTACAGTGATAAAAGTTCACTGTACATTATATAATGTAGGCCAGTGTGGTGTTAAGCTTAGAGCATGAAAACTTGTTCTTTTTAGTTAATAAAAACATGACCCATTCTTTCAGAAAACTGTTTTAGAATGCTTTTCTGACATAAAAAAAAAGAAAGAAAATCTAATTTAAATATGCCTGTGCATCAAAATGCATCCATGAACAAACCTGACATGCACTGACAAAGTTCCCAGCAGTGGTAGAGTGGTGACAACTCTTGCCGCCAGCACCACATGTGCCCCTTCCGTCCTTTGGCAGGATCCTGACACAATCTTTTTATTGTGAGATCTGCTCTGCTTTTCTACAGTGACAGTAAAAAAAAAAAAAACATACTATCATTGGGTGGCCTTATCTTTGAAAATACAGCAGGTGCTACAACATAAAAACATTCCAATTAACTGAACTTAGAAATGAATGCAGTGAGAAACAACTTTAGTGAATGAGTAATGGATGGACAGGACTGTTGTAATTCTGGCCTAAGAATTTGAATCAATCATGCCCGCCTCAGTGACAATAGTGTAGCACCATAGTAACAGCACAGCAGTGGTAGCTTTAGTTTTCTGTAGGTGATTCCTGGATGTATTCATGTGTATGTGGCTAGTTTGCTAAACTGTGGCACTGCTGACAGTCCAATGCATAACAATACAAAGGTAAGGCAGAGGAAGACACTCAAAACAGCCACTTTTGTAATGCATGCGTGACGGGTGACTGAACCACATCCGTGTATACAACCTGTAAGTGACCAAAACGCTCTGTACTGTGTCATCTTCTAATATTGAGGCGTATTATGCTTCCTCCTTGTGTACAGTTCCATCATCTACATGGCCACATTTGCATTTATAAAATATTATTGGAACTGCATGAAGAAGCATATTTACATACACATAAGTGAATGAATGCCCCCTCATTTGGTTAGACAACCTTCCTGGAACTGGCATCTGTGCTTCTATTAGCTAAATACTTACCACACACATTATTCTTCCTCTGTTAAAAATGAAATCTTGCACATCTTTATCCATTACTCTGGAAATAAGTAAATAAGCCTTACCCTTAAAATTTCAGGGTTAAAAATAAAACCAGATTAAAGTGACCTTGTTTGTGTATTAACAGCAAACTGACTGAACAGGAAGTGGCACAAATTACTGTACCCTCCAGCTTTTGAACTGTGAGCAGTGTCACAATTTAGCACTTGGGACAACATGCCCTGCTGCCACTTCCACTCTTTGAACAACAGGATCCCTAATAGCTGTAAATTAGTACGGCAGTATTTAGTTAGATGAGACCAGACAATAGAACTATGGGAGAAACTATTCAGTTTTTGTTCATACAAAATAACGATTTTATTGAAAACTGCAGGGTATTTAAAGTTCCTGGTTTGGCTTGGAGACTGCTGTCTGGTCAAGGCTGGTTGGAAAATATTTCTAGACAACGTTTTGTCATGAATCATGTTTACCACAACAAGCAACGTGTCCGTCTACATCAGTGACTCATGGTGAAGTATCCTTAAGCAAGAAACTGAGCTCTTTCTTTTCTTTTTTTCCTTTCCCCTCACTCATGTTAGACACTCTGGACAAAGCCATCAGCTTGATGTCTGTAAGTGCAAATATGTACAATCCAGATATGTGGAACATGAAGAGCCCTCATTAGGCCAAGCAAACACCAAGTTTATTTAAAAAGCATAATTTAAACACAAAGAAAATTCAGAAAGCTTGGATTTTGCACATACAACAAAAAAGTTGCTAAATGAGATATACTGAGTGAGACGTTAACGCCTGAGTTTCAGCAGTTACATGAAGAACGAAACAATTTTTGCATATGCTTGTGCACTTGATACTTTTGTTCTTACTCTTGTGAAATGTAGGTGAGCTTGAATCTGATATTTTAATTATGAAAATGCTGCCAGTCTGTACACTGAGGTACTCAACGAGATCAAAGTGAATCCAAGACCCACCTACACTCTCATTTCAGACAAGTTACAGAGTAAAATTGCAGGAGTAAGCAGTTCCTTTGTGTCAGAATCAGAACGTGTTTAATGGTATTGTTTTGACTGTCTAAACTTCAGCAACTTTAGAATTTGTTATACAACGCAATATTTTCACTGAAGGCATTCCTCAAAACACTTATATACCGTAAATAAAGATTTATTTCTATTCAAACAGGCGTAACCATGTGTTGCTCTGAAAATATGTCACACCACGACCATCACTTGAGGCCAGAAGAGGCCACATGGTGAACAGAGCAAAACGCCGCCCACCAAATTAAGGCTCGGTCGTGGAATACTAATGGTAAGCGTAATTAGGAAATTGAAACTCATGATAAGTTGACTGTTAAATGGAGGGACTGGCAAACGGTGAGTCAGTTAGTGGTTCGTTAGCGTGACCTTGGGTTGGCAGAATAATGAGGAGCCTAAAAATAACTGGCAAGAAAATTCCTATAAGATTAATTATCAAAACAACAAAAATAGCTAGTGTTTTACACACATTAGACACATCTCCCCTCTGTGGTCCGTCCATCCAATTAATTTACTGTAAGCTGCTATATCATCTCAGAGGACAACAATCTGCACACAATAATGCAATAACAGTGTTTTGTTTGGAAACATAATTGCTCTATAGATAGCCCAGAACAGAACAGAATGTAATTACACCCTTAAGAGCTGCGTTCACTTGCTACCACTGTATGTGCTATCTTTTGAATGAGGGGATCTGGCACATCTGAGCATATTTTCAGCAGAGAGATTACTCCACCCATGATGCCTCTGCAAGGCCAGCATTTATGAGGTTGCAGGGGTGAGCCCTTCCTCGCTGCTATGTGCATCGGTCTCTGAAGCGTGCAGTTGGGGGATATCTATCTCAGATCTGTCCTATCAGCACATCACAAACAGACAGCAACACTGGTGTGTGACAATCACTGCTGGAAAATGAAAAGTGCTGTGAGGCAAATAAACTCCATTAATACATATAGCA
The DNA here is from genome assembly GCF_042242105.1 of Pempheris klunzingeri. NCBI lineage: Eukaryota > Metazoa > Chordata > Actinopteri > Acropomatiformes > Pempheridae > Pempheris > Pempheris klunzingeri. The sequence continues at coordinate 18,343,712 of NC_092032.1, read as the reverse complement.
GCATGGAGCACTCGATGGACACAGATGTCAGAAAACATTGATTCAGATAGCCAGTTTTATTTTTTTACTGTCATGGCAAGGGGAATTTAGATTGCCTGTTATAGAAAAAAAAAAATGTCTCTCCTCAGGCTAATTCACTGTGAAAGATAATGGCTTCACTAAATTGAATCATTTTGTTGATTATTGACTAGTGACCACAGTAATGCTAATAGAAACTTTTTTTCCACGGCTAGTATGGTCCCTAAAAAGAGGATCCAGTGAAAGGATCAGTTACAATTACAACGTCAACAGAGGATGGGTATTTCATCATCAACAGATAATCCATGAAAAAAAATAACAATTTAAGCAAACTGCTTGTATCACTTCAGAGGCCAATGAACGTTTCACTCTTAAAACATATTAGTGACTGGGACATATATATTCGACTTCAAACTGATGGGCGGACAAACCTCCGTATAATGAAATGCAATAGAATCGTCACAAGTGCCAATTGTGAGGTTTAGTCTTTTATAAAGCGTGTGTCAGAGGTGTTGCTCTAAGTCTAAAGCAGTCTCTCATTCTTTGTCCTCTAAGTATCAAACATTAACTGGGATATTGTGCAATGTACTGCAAGTCTGCATATAAACAAAACCAAGCACAGGGTCACATGTTGAATTAACACCTCTCTAACTCATTTATTTAGTTACTTCCTAACGTTGGGGTTCTCTACTACAAATCATGACAGTAAAGAAAAGAACAAATGACGACATAGATTTGTTATCTCGAATTATTTAGAAATTATATTATAATTATAAAATAATGTTCTCTTGATTCTTTCAGACTTCTCAAATTCGTACAACTTCGACATGTCTGAAAATCAAATCACAATAAACAAGAAAGATAAAATTAACACCTTCAGCTTGGGAGGGGCTGTTCTCTCTGTTGATGCTGTGGTTTTTTGTTGCCAGGGAATAAATCTGACACAGAGTGTCCTTCTGCTCCAGCTGGCTGGCTGCCCAGAGGGCCACTGTGTCTTCTATGATTAGTCAAAAGTGAGAAATGCAATTAAAATGGCAGGTAGCTGCTTCTTCTTGTTACGACAACTGAAAAGAGATGTGTGGTGTCACAAGCTCTGGCGCATCCACTGCTGCACAGTTTGTGTCTCCTGAGAGGACAAGCAGTACTTCTGGAGGACTTAACTGTGTTAATGCCAATTGAGGAAGTGATTTCCTTGTTATTTAATCTGCAAGTCAACTGAAAAGTTTAAACTCAGAAACAATGCGGTTTCTGGAGTTCACTGTGTATACACGCAAGATGGCACAGTTAGAGGCTGCCGTACAGTTTAAGGTGACATTTGGCAACACTAACATCCCATTTTCATCACATGAGCATTAAAAATAATCACCATCATATTAAATTCTTAAAATGTATTGTGGTTTCAGTGCTTTTTAAAGTCCTATTTCAAGCAGATATGTCATTTATGGAAATAATTTGGCATTTTGGGAGATGTGCTGAATTGCTTCATTGCCAAAACTGAAATGAAAAAAAATCGATACTACTTTCATATCTGTCAATATGTAGCGTCAGGAAGCAGATGGTTGACAAAAAGACTTGAGACATAGCTAGATAATCTTGTCTGAAAGTAACTAAATCTGCCTATCAATACCTCTACAACTCTTCAATTCAAACACTGAATCCTCAGTTTAATCCAGACAAAAATCAAAGTATATTTGTCATTTAAAGCAGGTTTTGTGCTGAACGATTTCTCGGCCTACAGCAATAATTCCCAGTCTTTATGCTAAAATAAGCTTAACAGCTGCTGGTTGGAGTTTCATATTTTTCTTTCAGATATTAGACCGTTATTGATTCTCTCCTTGAAAGAGGACATATTATAAAACATTTTCAGGGCACATACATTTGGGTGTCTGCCTACGAACCCACTGTGAACTGTGAAATACAACGGCCCAGTCAGTTTTTTTGTGGACCACCAAGATCAGAAAACATGGGATTTAACGAGACTTTAAGATTTGGCTCCCTTTATTACATCTAGTTGAGACTCAGAATTATCTGAGTACAATCACCCACAGCTTGTGAACTACCTTTGCGAAGGTGCACCATTTCTTTACTCGCATGCACTGGACCTGCTAGCATTATGTCGAGGCTAAAAGCAAAGAATGGGAATTGCTCTGGTGTAGGCTGTACAGACCAGCACACGTTGCTACATTGGCCTCTGGCCTCAGAGGACTGAAGAGCTGAGTGGATAAAGTTTAGATTTGATGGCAACGTCCCAGCCACAGTCAGCAAAAACCTGTATGGGAACAAACCACTTTGTGACTGTTCCAACCTGTGTCAGTACAGTGCACGACTGGAGCAACACTTTTCCTAAAAAGGGATCAATATCAGACTTCAATTCAGAAGCAAAGGTTTGTTTCAACAGTTACTGCATCATGTGGTGCAATTCATTATGTTTCCATCGTTTTCATGAGTTGTAATAGCTCCTCGTTTTTTTAATTTAGCGTGATGTTGGTGTTGGCACCTCAACTGCAGCTTCACAACATATTCTAACATTAACACCAATAAAGACACCATGTAAGAGACCTTGTTTGAAACTGGAGGAGGAAGAGGAGAACCGTTTAGGAAGCAGCTAATCTATGGACATTTGAGATCCACAGGATTACATGTTTGATCCTGCAGACGCTGTCACAGCTTCGATTGAGTCAACAGATGTGACGAAAGTTACTCGCTATATAACCTAAACATTTTAATAATCCTCTACTTATTTCAGTTTTAGCAGTATGGAAATTGACATGTTTCTGTCTAATTTGCTTTGTTCCAATAGACTTGAATCTTCAAGCCCTGTCCGTAAGACATCTGCCGATTGCAGCTGTTTGAGGTGTGCCCTGTGTGGAAACATTCCTCTCTGCTGAACAGCAGTGTCAACATTGTCATTTCTCCAAAAAATGGGATAGTCAGCCTATTCTTGGAACCACTCCTGCTGGAAACCTTGAACTTTCAGCTGCAGCATATGCCACTGGTGCCTCTTTCCTCAAGCTTGTTACTACATTTTATATAGAAGGTGGAGAGAAATGAATATACCGCCCAAGTTTTTTTTTTTCTGAAAAAAGGGAACAGTGTAAAACAGTGCCTGTCCTGCGACTTTTTCTGAACTGAAGATTTTCCGGGAATTGCAATTGAAGATGTTCCAGTATGACAGCTTACGAAGGCGTGCCCGAATCTACATAGAGCCTGCGATCATGCACAGGTGCAATACAGCTGAGGGTGGCATGTTGGAGCAGCTTAGTCAACAGCAGAATGCCATCCTAGGTGGTGACTCAACTCAACCAGGCACATAACTCTCACTGTTACATTTATAATAATGTTTTTGGTTTAGAAAAGAAGCTGGAAATAATATATGAAATGTAATATATGTAAGGGCAATGTAAGGTAGATGAAAGAGTAATTTATTGTATTTTGTATTTAAATAAAAAACAGCTCCTAGTCTGCTTTATAGATGTTCTATAGATGCGCTCTGTTGTGTGAACACATTTAAACACACGTTCAAGGCCAGGGGGATCCAGGCATCATGGTTAGAAGCTGTTCTGAAGCTGCTGCGGTCTTCTTGTAACTTAGTAAATTTGAAAGAGTAATTGACACTGGATTACAGAAAGGGTAATGAATGCATACTTACAATTTCATTCACCAAGCATTGATACTATGTGTGCTATCTCCCTGCAGCAGGCATTCTCAGTTCTGTAGACATTGTTGCACAATTCCCACCAATACATCTATGCCAGGAAAGACTTTCAAAAAATGACAACATTGCAGGTGTAGTTTATTTGAATTTTTGTTCAAATAAAGATGCAGGTCAACAAATGCTGCAATTTAATAATGCTAACGTTAATAAGTACACATATAAGTATATATGGGGCTGAGCAGTGGCTTATTAGCAACTAAAGGAACAGGCACTCAAACCAGCTGTTCTGAACAGGGCTGTTTAGACAGGATGAGAAGGGTGCTGTCAGAGATTTCATGAAGAACCCAGGGAACTGTGTTAGCTTGTGGAGAAGCGGCGTAATGTCACCTTTAACTTGAAGCAAAAAAGCAACGTGCATATGTGCAAATTCTAATCATTTAAAATACAATGAGAACCGAACATTTCTAAAATCATTAAAAGCCTCTAGATCAAATTCTAGCACAGCCTCATCAACATCAGCTACCGACCTTGCACATGTTAGAAGCACTTCATGTCATGTTAATTTGACACAACAGCAGCATCAGTCATCATAACCTCCCATCAAATTCCCATTGACAAGGTGGGAAGCTGTGCCATGTTGTTTGAATGGATTGTCAATTGCGAGCTGAATCGATGCAGACACTCTTCAAGCAGGGTAAACGATGTTCTGGTTGACAGAGCTGCACTTGGGGGTCTAATATCTATAAGCAGACGAGACTGTCATATCTTTATTGGAATGCTATAGTCATCTGTTAAATCTCTCAGCCTTTCTCCCCATGTATGCTTTAAGAGAAAGTGCATTACTGAGAAAACCACCACTGTGTGTGTTTTATTTCTGTTTTAATCTTTGTTTCACACTGCTCACAAGCCGTCTCTGTGGCGTTCACCCTCCCCCGTTCTCTTGCACTGGCGGAGGATGTCGTTGGCGATTTATTAGGCTAATTCAACAGAGTGCTTCTTACTGGGGAAGCAGTTATGACAGTGCAGATATGGTTTGACCTCTGAATCGTGTAACCTCACTGAACAGTTCTGAAAAGCTTGCCAGGAAATAATGGTGTGCTATGCAGTGTGCGTACCCTTTTGGCTGCTGTCGAACTCATCATGTACAATGATCTGTTGTGTAGGTCCACTCCATAGGCGAACAGTATATTCTAGTCCTACATTAACACAAGAGGCTTCTATACAATCATGGTCATCTCTATGCAGCATCATAGATACATACATTACAGAGAAATAAATAACATTAGATCTCTCATTGAGTTTATTAATAGCCTTTATTTCTTTCTCCATTTGTATGTTCCCAAAATCTCCTTTTAGGTACAATACATTTAGCCAAAATACAGAAGCACCAAAATCACTTTGGAGCTCATTGCATTTTGTAACCTTTCAAAGAGACGTTACTGTAATCAAATCAGATACTAATTGTTGTAATTTGAAACAATATTTTTTTGTTTTTTATATTAGGAAACCAAACCATGACATCAAAGAATAAACAAACATAATAGTTGTCTTTTTTAATTCTACCATTAAACTACAACCAACACCTAAATATGACTCAGCAAACCTCATTTCCATACATGTCTGTCCAGACCTAAGATTTGTGTCACCAATTCAGTGTCTAACCAAATGTGAAATATTGTCATAACCCCCCGTCTGTGCAGAACATTATAATGTCACAGTGAAGTTAACCTATTTGCATATCAAATGTCACCAGTTCATATTTTTATCCTTTTGCACGTTTGTGTGAAATTTAGTCATAATTAGCGAATGAATTCTTCAGTTACAGCCAAGAATGTGTTTTGTGAGGTCACAGTAACCTTTGACCACCAAAATCAAAACCATTCATCCATCCTCGAGTCCCAGTGAACGTTTGTGCCTTTGATACCGAGTTCACCTGAACTGGAGGGACTAATGAACATGACTGTAAACACTGTAGAGCCTACAGTACACATAAGAGCACATTCATGTAAGACTGCATGTCCAATGTCCATGTCCTACTCTGCATGTGTAGTATCCTCTTAGAACTACTTATTGGACTGATCATTACTGGGCTGGTCATTACATATGTGGTGTGACAAGCAATTTACACTTCTGCTATATGGTAATGGTACCACACGAACACACAGCCACACACACACTAACATTAACTGTCAACATACGCCCACATCTGCTAAAGCAGCTCAACACAGATGAACACGAGCCAGCTATGAGTCTGTTCCCACAGCCAAATGGTTGGGCCGATCTCTTTAGTGTTCATCTCATTGCAGCAGGACAATGAATGAAGTTTCAGTGACCCACCAAACACACTATTTAAACTTAATATCTGCTCTCTTTCAAACTAGCTCACCTACCACTGATTTGAACTGTGTCCCTGCCTTTTGAATCATTCACAAATCCCCTACAGATGGTAGCAAAAAATATGTTGGGTTTGTTGTTCTTTAGTTTTGCCTACCTCTTGTGACTCCATTTGTATTAGTGGAGTCTTCACTCTACTATCTTGGTATTTCCATGTGACCGAACTGTAATTTCACTTCTACATTTAATTAGCATTTCAAACGCATTACAATCCCCTCTGCCAATCCATGTCTCATTAGTGGTCTCTATTGAAAAAACTCTGAAGTTGCTTCATTAACATAGGTACGTTCCTCTGAGCTCCCATGGTTCTTGTTGATGTTGTTTCTCTTCTGGTGTTAAACAGAATTAGAATACCATTAGTTGCTGGATAAGGTTGAAAGATGAAATGCTGTGTTTTTATCACTGTGCTTCCCCGAGGGACACTATGTCAGCAGGAGCAATAGTTGCCTGTGACTGCTTAAATACTCTGCTAAGACATCTCAAAAACCTTTTTGTGTCCTGACATTTCAGTGAAGGCTTATTGTCATATTTAAGGAATAATTGTATATTTGGAAGATTTAAGCCTCCATCACTGTTTTATTGAACAAAAGAAAAGAAAACAACAAGATTCAGCCTGTAACCGCTTCATGAAAAACCTTAAATTAACCATTAGCAGTCCACTACTCTAGTGGTGAGTCCAGCTATGTAACCCAGGTATTTTCACATTTTAAGCAGCTACACCTTCTGAAGAGGTGGCAATACGTCAGGGGTGGTAAAACATTGGATTTATCAGGGACTAAAAGGAGGAGGACGGGAAAGAATTTAGCAAAAGAAAAAAATAAAGATTAGAGGAAACATCTGTTTATAGAAAAAGACAGATGTCCCCAGAAAGTTTAATACTCATAATAGCATCTCTCATCATCTACTGATTTAGTAACAGATTACATTGTCAGTTTGAGGACAATGGAGTTTTTTTAATCTATTTTTTTTCCAGGGCAGACACAGAGGGATAAATATTGTGTAAAAGACTTGCACAACAGCATTTCACTGGATCAAGAGGCTGGATATTACAAGTGGATGCATTGCAAGTGATGGCACTGGCTGATGGGACTTGATAGAGGGATAAGTGTGCATATGTGCATTACATTTATTTATTTCCATTTGACTAAAAGGTATTTAAGATAAGAATCTTAATGGTAACTGTGTGGTGGACAGGTGTTTCCTCTACAACTGTCCTGTTAGGTTTTGTGAATGTAAAACATTTGGTCGTCAGTGAAAAGGTTTCACCCTATGACCCCTGGTGATAGTATGAAATCCTATATGCTTTTTTCCAGATGCTGTTCAATAAATCCTCTAAATTAAATGATAAGACATAGGTTATTCCTACTGATTTCATGTCACATATCAGAAAACTAGCTGGTAAACTAGCTGGTTACTAGTTGTTGTTGTGGTTAAAAGAATAATGAAGTGGTTGAGGTGAGAAAACGATAACAGTCACGGTCAAACAAAACTAACATCCACTGCCAGGAGGAAATGGACAATGAAAAGAAGTCCCCTGTGTCATCCGGTTCGTCCTGCAGATTCTGTGGTTCTTTAATGTCACACTGTTGCCTCCTTTGCTCCCAATGGACTGGAATCACAACTCCTATGGCAGCTAAAGGTGTTGTCTTTGGGCACTTGCTGAATCTAATCATGCTGTCTTTTTTCTTGAGAACAGTCTCTCCAACATGAAACTTGACCACTCGTCATCTGACTGAATTAGGGCCTCTGACCCCCAACGTTCAAACCAAAAACAAGATTTAAATCAGCATCCAGTCAGTGACATGTAGGTGCAATATCTTTAAGTGCTTCACGAATGATGATAAAATAACCAAGAGCATCAAGATGAGTAGTGTGAAATTTCAGTCTCATAAGCTATTTTACATATTGACTTAAGAGGAACTAGGTTTAAGAATGAACTTAGCAATAAACAATCATTTCCTTTTTAATTAGTCCAGTAAAAGTTTGCCTAGACATTAATCATAATATGTATTTAAGTTGGAGCCAAGAATGCATATTTCAGTGATGTACCTTGGAGAGACACTGCACTGTGCAGCTGTCATTTCTCATTTAAAACTTCCGTTAGTGTAAGTGAAGAGAAGTGTGATAAATTGCTAATGTTCCATTTAAATGTCTTTCTGCTTCCATGCTTGTATCTACTTCAAGTGTGAGTAAAGTTCTGACATAAAAGAGATGAGGATTTAAGAAGTTGTATCCCTGGAGTTCCTCAGCTTCTTCCAGCACTGTCACTCCAGTACTGTCTGGCTCTTTGCTTTTAAACCTAAGCTCATTATCCCAAAGACTTAAACTGGAATGTTATATTACCACTGGACCTCTTCTTCTACAGGCAGATTTAGAATTCACTCATCCCATTTTCTCCAGAGAAACCAGTGCCCATACAGGACTTGTAGTAGAAGGTAATTCAATTAAAACCAGTTCACTTAATGGTATGACTGAGGGGTGCCCTTGATAAAAGTTGTCGAGCTAATGACATGAGAGCCGGCATACATCCGATCCACTTGCAGGCAAAAAGAAAAGGAAGAGCTTTATGAACGGTGTGTTGCTAGTTAGTTATTCTGCCATATTTATATTTTCACAAACGGTCAAAGTTATACTACCAAAGGCTTTAAAGCCCATTATGCAGTGGAAACAGATTATAAGGATCACATCTGTCCGGGTCTAATTGATCACTATAAGCGGATAATGATAACTGATTTTTCTTTTTCTTTTTTTTCTACATTCATCATGCAGATTATCATCTAATCAACATTTGCCTATTAATTACATGAATATAAAGTAATGAAACTGACACCATTGGTATCTACTGAATGTCCAGTTGATGAGGGTGGCTTCAACCACTGGTGTTTCGCTGCACGCATTCCTTTTTCAGTCTCAAGCACTAGCAGCCACGACTGTTTCTTCTTGTTTGAGTAGACTACAGAGGGTCACTGCTGCAGTATGTCATAAGCTTTGAGGAGGCTAAGTTTTGACTTTCATGATTTCAGTGTCCATGGTTTACTGCAAGTCAAGTCACAGTACCATGGAAGTAAAGTGAAAATAAAAATATTAAAAAAAAAAGCCCATACTCCTTAAATTGTAACTTGTAACTTGATAAGTTAGATTGTTCGGTTGTTCTCTTTTTAAAAGTCCTGCTTTATTGGTAAATGTAAAAATAATCTTGCAGGAGTTTGCAAGTTAAAATGTTACAGTAGCTAATAAAATGTATCGCAACTAAAATGTGTCTAAAACATTTAACCCATGCACACATTTTATTTATTTTCTATGTAAAATCCTTTTCTTCCCTAATAAAGGTAAAATTGAGGCAAATGGCAGCCCTACTTACTGCAATCAGCAGGTATTTATTGACCGTTTCATCCCAGTTGAATTAGAGACAAAGAAAATAAATGATGCATTATTGATTTTGCCTGCAGTGTGTTGTAAAGCTCAACAGCAGGGAAATCATGGGCACCTTGCTGAAGCATCTAAATGACTTGAAGGAACTCTAACTAAGGATCAGCTTTGAACTGGTGTGTGTGTGTGTATTAGCAAAATCCAATAGTTTGGATTGACACTTGCTTTGGTCCTACTGAAAATAATGAATATGCATCATATAAAACATGATACGATTGCATACATGACTGCGGTGTTATAAATGAGTGATTATGAAAATAGCTCTATGGGTGATGACCCCTTTTGAAATGTCAAGAGCATATTACCACACTTGATGACAGAAAACAGTTATCAGAGCAATTTAGTTCTCATTTGGCCTGGAACAATATTATGTACATGTTTTTGCCAAACAGTATGCTGCCACTGTACACTAAAGTAATTAGTTCCCACGTGTCCATATCTCAAGATGACCGAGCTGACTTCTGTTATATTCTTAGTCATAGTTTCAGCTTGACTAAGTACACTAATTTGGTTGGAGATGACTCACATGTCCATGTATAACTGGAGAATATGAATAACACTGCCTCTCAGGCAGAATACTGTGCCAGGCCTGTTAGCATTTTGACAGTTCTGTGTATTAGACCACATGCTCTTGCCAAGATTTCTCTGTGTTCTCTGACAACGGGGTTCCCTCAGATTGAGAGCAAGTCACAAGCCACAACTAACACCCCCTTGCTCCCTGCTGGCTGCTAATATATTACAGTGCAAGTAGCTTTGGACGCTGGCATCTTGTCAGTGGCAGTTGCAAATGACTTTGACTCATACAGTGCAGGGTCTGTGTTATGATTCCAGTCTGTGCTTGTATTTCTTACACACATTAAACTGGAGCAAAACACAAGAACATTATAAAGAGAAGGACGACGCCACATGTCAATCTGTCAACTTACGCAGATCAGATGGTATGTGTGTGAACTCGAGAATGAATAGTAGTGATGAAAATGATAATGACATGAAGACATGACGTGTACAAGCATTCAAGAATATAATGAGAGTGTTAAAATGTGGATTACAGTATCTACTTGAATGACAAAACAAAACAGTTTAACACAGTGAAGTTGCCACACTATACTGTGTTTACACGGCTGATGGAGCAAGCTTCTATGAATTGCTTCAGTGCCCAAACAGAAATTACAATTCTTTTTCTCATTTCTTAACATTCTGTCCATGTATGTTGTGTATTTCGTCTGATTATGAAACTCAGTTGTTTGTTTGTTCCAAATCTAGATTAGTTAGAGTAGAAATCTGAAATTATCAGTCATGTTATCTACTCATTTCATGTCTGCAGGCCTGTAGCCTGAAATTCTACACTCTGTAATATATACTGGAGTGTGAGTTTACAAGGCTTTCACAAGGCAGCCTGAGGTGTTAGTACTGTATTTTCCACCTTTGGCATGTAATTATTTCCTGTTTTTTCTCTAACATACATTGCATTGCTCTTAATCCAGATCTCCCAACACAGATGGGGGTAACCTAATTGGATACAGAAAAAATAATGTGGAAAAGAAAAAGAGAAATGCTTAGAAATGAATACCTGACTGCTGTGAAATGATCTGTACTCTAATACCATCACTATGTCTTGGTGTGATCAGCTTTTCTGCTTTCTTTTGGTTCAAGTTTGGTTCTTGTTTATTGGCTTGACTGTCTGAAGAAAAACAGCCTTTCATACGTGGGCATGAAGCATAAATGGCATCGTTACTTGTTGTGTTGAGGTCAAATGTATTACAACATATAACCAAGATCAAAAGCTGTCTAATGACAAATCTATGCCAGGACTCAAGCAGCTGATGGTGGTCTTGGTCTGCAGTAGTCCATGTTTTATGCCCATTTGGATTCAGACTTGTCTTGATTTATTGATTTACACCAACCATGACATTTAATATTAAGGCCTACAGCTCAACTTTGGTCCCATCAGACAACAGAACCACGTTCCTCTTTATTTCAGTCTCTTAAGTGGCTTTTGGTAAACACCTTAGTCTAAATGTCAGATCAGGCTTGATGAGATTTTTTTTTGCATTGCTTTGTTTGTTTTTGTTATTCTTTTAACAACCATGAAGCTGGGGCTGTTGCCCTCACCTAAAATAACTTGTCACACAGATGGTCTCCTCTCTTAACGCAATTAAAAAATAAAAAATAAAAAACACACAAGATGATGAAACGATTATATATTTGTTCTGTGCTAGAACCTAAATGCATGCATATGATTCAAATGAGTGCACAGTGCTTGTTGTGCATTTGGATGGTAGGTTGCTTTGGTCAGAGATGAAGTAGTCTTAATTTGAGCCCTTGGCGGGACAGTCAGCCCTTTCACACACCTGGCCTAATACATTTCTAGCACTCTGTTTCTGGGGGGGGGGGCACTGGGATGGTATTTTTGCTATCCAGTGCAAAATATTTTTTTATCCTGACCCACACCCTTGAAGAATTTATTAGTGTCGTAGGGGGAGAGGGTATAATAAACTATATTAATAACAGTCATATTTGTTATTATATTACATTGATTTTGCACCACAAAATGCAAACCATGGCATTATTCAACATATCAATGCGTCTTGCTGGCATTTCATTAAATTCTACTCATTTATTTTAGTTGATGCTATGGTATGTCTTCAGTTAATGGCTGAGTGTACAATATATATGTTGGAAGGTATTTAAGAAAATCTGTGGACTAATTTTCCAGTCCTTCACTGAACTAAAATGTTCCTTTGCCAGATCAAAGCACGGCACAAACCAGTAGTTTCAGACAGTTATCCATCCGCCCATCTTCCATTGATTTTCTGAACGGGTTAATTGGTTGGTTAGTTGGTTTCTTCCATCACTTTTTCCATGACTGATGGTCAATAAATCACTAGTGTGTGCTTCTCTTGGTAAACATGACATATGATGATATTTAGAACCGATTAGTTGATTAATCAATCAATTGAGAGTAAATCAGTAATTTCAGGATTTGTGGGCTGCTGACCAGACAAAAACTATGTGGACACACACACTGGGCTTTAAGCATGTCTAATGGGTATTGTTTGGTAATAGATTGATGATGAAAATAATTATTACTTGTTTCCTAATGATGTTAAAAAGGACTTTTACGAGGCAGCCTGAGGAGGAGTTAACAACTCCTGCAGCATCTGGCAAGGTGCCCCATCAAACGCAAATGAAAACGACATACGGGAAAATAATTGAGGGAGCATGCTCTTGTCACGGCACTCCAACTGGTTGGATCTTCCTGTGGTTACTGCTGCAACATCCAGCCCTTTCCCACACTCGTTATGGCCTGCACCCTACTGTGTTCCTCCACCCAGGCAAAACAGCAAGAGTGCCAGGCTTCATCCATGGATCGTGGTCCCCTCCACTGGGGGAGGACCTAAAGATGATGCCCTCAATGTGTCCTCCTGTTCCTCCGGTCTTACTGTGCTCATCCATGGTCCACAACACAGAAGCCTTTTATTATCCTGGGGCTCAGGTACTCCACATTAATTCAGTGCTCTATGAACTGCTGCGGAATAATCCTTCTGCATCCTCAGTGGTCTCATGTGTTGTATCAAAGTTACAACAATCCAGAAAGTTGAAGGATGACTTTGAAACTCTGCATGGCACTGTCCTGGAGTCTGGCAGACAGCGTTTCATTTCCAGAGCCCTGCGTTCTCCTCGGTTTGGATATGTCTAATTCAGCTGGGAGTGCTGTATAAGGGGAATTCTTTTTGTGGAACTTCCATGTTTATAGGAAGCGACCCGACCTTTTTATGGAACTCACTTCATCTCAGCTGAGAAGATAAACAACTATTAGCCTATAAGACTGAATAGATAAACTCATGCTCCTGTTTCTATTACGCCTCTACAGTTGTGAATAGTGACATATTCTCCATCCCCATCATAGTTATCTGTCACAATAACACAAAGAAATACCAAAGTACTCTTCAAAACAGCTCCGTCTTGCACATTAATGTTGCATTGATCCTTCATTATGACACCAATGCACACAGCATAGTGAAGATTGGTCTCACAAAGTCAGCCTGTGTGAGGCCCATAGCAGAGCCGATACATTTAGCACTTCTGAATGAGCAAAACATCTAATATTCATTTATTTTTGAAAATTTTCTTTGCTTTTTATTTTCAACCAATGTCTGGCATAGTTAAACTGAGTGTTCTCGTCCTTATTTTACCTATTACTAATACTCAAGTAGGGAAAAAAAGGGATCAAATGGCATCACCACTATAGTATCTACTACACTTACCTGTACTTGATGTTCTTTTGGCAATTTCCTCACTGAATACGTAGCTTTGGTTACCAAAGCATAACAGTCTGTACTCACTATGACTGTACTTGCCCTCCAAACATAAAAGTAAGTTTTCATTTCAATTGTATGAGTTTATGTTCATTGTACTCTCCAGTCCTGATTAAATTATTTTACTTACTTTGTGATTTCAACCTTCACGTGAATGTCTACATGGATTTGAGTACTTTGAGGCAAACTTCAATGAGAAATCCAGTCTTGTTGTCATCTGTATTCATGGAAATACACTTGTTTTATTTAATTCAAGGGGTATTGATGTTGGCATTTTATAATAGCCAATGTCCATTTTCTGATCATTTTGTCTCAAGAAATCAAATCTGGATTACTCAGAGGTAAATAATTACAGACCTATTTCTAATCCTCACCTTTCTCTCATCAACTACTTACCAACAACAACGCACCACATCACAGAGAATGCTTTACTAGGAGTTGTGATCAATCTGATAAAAACTCAGATGCTTGTAATCTGTGATCTCAGCAACTGGATTACAACTAATATCACAAATTCAGGATTTTTCGACTCTGATCTATGTTTCAGCTCTTACTTTATCAATGTCATTCAAACAATGCTTCTGTTATCTTTGAAAGATCACCAAAGTCATAACTTTTCCCCCGGAAAGATGCTGAAATACTCAGTCTTTTATTACTAGCTGTTAAGACTAAATAATTACCTTCCACTGGAAAAAAGTCCTAAAAAGTTTATAAGGAAACTACAGCTAGTTAGAAAAGCTGGAGCCAATGTTTTTACAGAGACAAAGAACACATAAATTGGCTGAAATACCCACTCATGCTTTTATTACTAGCCCTTCATACATTGTAAATCCATTTTACTGGGTTACATGTAAAGTCTATAAGAAAACTGCAGTTCAGAATGCTGTGGCCAAAAACAAAGACAAGCGATCACATTACACCACTGCTTCAGATTCTGCACTGGCTACATATCTTTTGGAATTTATTTTAAAGGTTTCTTTTAAACTTGTTTATGAAGATTTAAATGACCTTGTTTTTCAATTTTATGCCCCAGCCAGATCACCGTGGTCCTCCTCCGTTTTCTTTCAAATGCTCCCTATGTGTCCCATAAAACTACCGGGGAGAGTGCAGGCTGCTTTTATGCCCCTAAACCGTTGAATTCACTGAATATTAAAATCTAGTTATAAGACCTATCTTTTTAATCTCTCTTTTAATTTGGGGAAATTTAATTTTAATTCTAATCTTTGGTACCTACATTATCCCTGGTGTTTCTTGTTTTATTTTACTGACTTATTTATTGGATTTTTATAAATTAATTGTTGTGCTTTTGCAATGAGAAACACTAAAGATTCAAAGATTCAAGATCAAAGATTCAAAGCGTTTATTGTCAAGTGTACAGTGCAGAAACAGGTTTCCCTGTACAATGAAAATCTTACTTTGCCATCCACACTGAATGCCAAAGAGTAAAAAAAGAAGAGGATAGAATAAAATATAAAAACATATAAAATATAAACTACTATTGCTAAATAAACTGCTATTGCTGAATATATTTACAAAATGTGCAACTTAACATAAAGTACAGTCAATGTACAGATGAATGCGCAAATCAAACTGAGTTGAGATTGACCCCCCTCATATGTGATGCCCTTCCAGTGAAGCTCCGCACTGGCAAGTGAGAACAAGCAGCTGACAAATCTGCATGCATCGAAAACATATGCTAGTGTTTACACTCCTGAAGTCAACAGAAGGTGTCAGTCGTAACAAGGACTGCAGCACATGGAAGACTGGCCACGAATTCTGTTGACGTACATGCCTAAAAAGGAAAGACACGTCCTTATGTGCCATAATTCACTGACCAGTCATTCTAACAGTTTGCCTTCCCAATGGCTCAGGCAAAAGGACGGCAATAATACAGAAGCCTGCTGACAAATGTCAAGTCTTGCAACCCTCCACTTTGGGCGATATGTCACTGAATGACGTGCTTGCTCTCTTTAAATATTGCTGGGCATTTTATATTTAAAAGGCCTCTCTCAACAAATCATTCTGTGGCAGGTTTAGTGTGTATGCCCTGAAAGCAGCATCTTAAAACCACGACATGTGTACGGCAATGCAAAGACTTGAGTGACAGAATAATTCTCCAATAATAGAGTGGGTCACTCAAGATCCTTTTTTTCCTCGAGGCTCAATGTAGACGTAAGATATGAAACAGGAGCAATGTGGAGTTATAAGTAACATAATTGTGGAAAAAGAGGATGCAGGATATAGGGTATTGTAGATATGGTGTATTTCACAACTTCTGACAGGCAAAGGTGGTGATTTAGCTTATGCAGCATTTCTAGAAGAAAGCATCTGCCTTTGTGGTCAACCATTCAGCAGTCAAGTGATTTCCTATTTTCTTTTCTTTTATTCCCATTACTAATGAGGCTTTACAATACTGATGTCAGTCACTCGATCACAGGACTGCCAAGTGCACAAAGACTCCTGAATTACTTACATTCAGGGCAAACTATTGTACATTCAAATTGAGACTAGGGCATCTGGAGCAGAGTTTGCATATATGAATCAGTGCCAGAGGCCTGTGCTGTGGGTCACAATATTTCCTCAGGCTGACAAAGTTGACTGCAGTGAGCTTCAATCACAGGCCAGCCATTTGTTAGGAGGACTACTGGTTATATTTAAAATAAATTAATATGAATTCTGTAATTATTGTACACCTGGCACGTTCTCTGTCTAAAA
The DNA here is from genome assembly GCF_042242105.1 of Pempheris klunzingeri. Classification (NCBI taxonomy): domain Eukaryota; kingdom Metazoa; phylum Chordata; class Actinopteri; order Acropomatiformes; family Pempheridae; genus Pempheris; species Pempheris klunzingeri. The sequence goes on along the minus strand of NC_092032.1, from coordinate 18,327,182 downwards.
CTAGATTGTTTCAGAAGATGATTGTTCGTTGATTTAAGTGATCCACCAGCCTTCAGTCAAGCATCGCTGTGAGGTCAGTTTTTCTGCTTGTTCAGCAGGTTGCTTCGTAAAAGATATTTTTTAAGAAAAGGGATGAATTTTCATTTGATATGCTGTTGTCTTTTTTGAACACAAAAAACCTAATCATTTTGGTGATGCATTGACCTTTCCTGTACCACAAACACATCTTCTACCACATCTAAATTTGCAAGACATTTCACCAGTAATCTCAGAGGCAGATTAGATTCAGGCCGTTCATTTTTTGAGCCATTTTTAAATTTACTCTTGATCCTAAGAGGACGGAGGTTTATCATATCGGGGTTGTCACATTTGGTCAACATCATCTTTTTGTGTTATTCTTAGTCAGATAAATCTCAGGACATTTAATTTATTTTTTTTGTCAACAAAAAGACAACATTTTATACATCAAACGATGTGTAGACAAAAATGTCAATAATGGCTTGCACTCCTGTTGAACAAACAGGATTCAATAAATAAAATAAAATACACATATTCACAATACAAACTGTTTGCAAACAGTCAGAAACTAAAGCTAATCCACACTGGTAATTCAATTCTGTCATGTTGTATTTGTTTCCATGAAGAAAGCTAAAACTAATATTTCTGGTGTTTTTGAGAGGTATTTGTGGATTTTGTGAAAGCAAAAGTGTGTCATGTCTCCAAAAACAGCCGGAGAACCGCTGGTTAGGGGCGGGATAATATGGAAATCTTATGGATGCTAGCTGTCAGACACTATATAGTAAGGAGACTGTTACTCAGAAAAGGTAAACAAAGGAAAAATTACATGGGACTCTGAATTCTAATTGAGAAAGATTTCCTTTTGATGTAACTTGCGAGATCTGAGAACTGCTTTATTGAGCTAATTACAGAGTCATGGCAGAGATCTAATTAGAGTGATGCTAATGAGCCTTGTTTATTCTTATCTGATGTCAAAATGAAATTGGTTGAAATTGAAATAATCAGGTGCTGGCATCTAAGCATCTCACCAAGAGGGACAACAAATGTCAGCATTACTATTGTTTTAAAGTGATGGATTTGTATGAGTATTGTGTGATTTCACATGGTGTACCTCCGAGAGACACGTGTTTCTTGATGATGTTGCCAATAGCAACAGACATTTAAGGTGTTTTTCCCCACCTGAACTGATTTCTTTTATAGCACAATGCTCAATTCAATATTGTGTGCAATGAATTCAATGTATCACATTTGCACAAACTTGCTTGCATCATGTAAAGGTCTATTTAAAAGAAAGAGAATAGGAGCAACTCACTTTGCTGATCTGCTTGTTCTGTGTGTGTGTGTGTGTGTGCGCGCATGTAATTGCACGTGTGTGTTTAGTTTTGGAGGGTTTGATTAAAATGCCCTCAGCAATCTGAAAGATGACTGCTGTGGGTTCTCAAGGGGTCTACAGATCAGGCAGAGCACCAACTCCAAGCTCCGGCCCCAGTCAATTTGAACATGACTTCAAAAGGAAAGTTTATATTCTCAATGACCTTGAGCGAACATGTGCACACGTCCTGTGTAATGAAGGCCCGGCTTTTCATTAAAGGAAAATAAGAGAAATTTGAGATTTCAGGCTAATATATTCAACTTTCAACTACGGTTTTGCAACTTCAGACATTGCATCATTTAAAAAGGGAATCAAAGGAAATATGTCCATGAAAATATACACTGAAGAGAGTTTTAGCCCTTTTGAGATGTACTGTAGGTACCCAATCATTCTCTTGCCTGGAAATCTTGCCACAAATTGGCAGTTTTGGTCTTCATCTGTTTTGATATGTGTTGTCAATCCTTTACAAGCACATTAAATAGAAAGAAAACCTTATTACTTTTACAATACGTGCTACTGTTTTTGACATGCACAGCAGTGGTACGATACAATAACCTCAACAACACTCACGTTATTCAAACAAAACCTATTCTGTTTCCCAAAGCTGGTAGTGATTGCAATATGAAGCAGTGTGAAGGAAATTACACACATCACACTGAATAAGTTAATTAAATATCTTTATTGCATGTTTGAACATTCTTACTAGTAATTTTCCTTTTTTTTAATAATTTTTCTGCGTGGCCAAGACTGACAGTGTGCAGAAAAAGAAGCAAATCGTTGACACTGAGATGGGAACGAGCCAGATAAGGATGTTTACTGGAGGAGACGGCCTTGAAGGGCAAACAGTTCCAATATATAAGAGGTGTGAAGCGTTTTTCATCTGTGTGCACACTACAAACCAACCTTTGTCTTGTGTAATATGCTCCGAGCATTAATAAAGTGCGACAATACAGCAAGAGAGTTTTGTCTTGATCCTCTTTGTCAGAGTGGAATTGCAAAATTTCCATGACAGCAGCCTATAAATAAGTGCAACACTAAAAGGCACATTTCGAAACACTTGAAAGGTGGCAAGTTCAATTCAGTGTTCATCAACATCCTGCCTTTCCTAAAGTGTCCTTGACCAACTGAACCCCTGGATAGGAAAAAGCATCATTTAGAAATGGTGATCACCACCCTGAGCGTAGGAGCTGTGAGCTTTGAAAGATGGCTGTCTTTATTTTGCTCCTTGGTTCTTGGAATTAGAGCTGAAGTTAGGCAAGTTGTGCCCCTAGCACATGATATACTTCAAAATGCCATTTTACAGTGTTTTATATGAGATGTCATCAACTTCTCTTTAAAACTTGTTGCTTGCTGTTTTCCAGTTTGTCTCACATAATGAATATGCCAACGAATTCACCTGGTTGGATGGAGGATGATGGAGAAATAAGGCATGATGTGATAAGATGAGACGTGAGTCATGTTTTACAAGAGCCTTAGATGGTTCCCAATTATTGACTGGAGCTTATTGACAAATTCAGCAAAGGTTGAGAATAAATATATAAAATAATGTCTTTACACAACCTCTGTTTTATGAATGAAAAAAAATAATCTGGGTAAGCCTTCTTTGACACAACATATTCCAGAACTAAATTAAATTATGCTGCTTGTTTAAAGATTTGTTCAGTGTTAATATTTTACATAATTTTCTTAAGGAACCGAAGAGTTTGTGTGTGTAGATAACCTTGCAACCCTGGCTGGTGTAAAGAAGCAGTGATTTATGGTATGCATAGGGCTGAGGAGCTGAAAATTCTTGCTATCTATACGTTGGAGTAAGACATGAACTGCAGTGATTTATACAACGCTTAGTCGTGGGCCTAAATAAATCAGAACATCTCATTTGTACAGGAGTGAAATACGAACAGTACACTCAGCCATTTCCTGTAACGGAGGCATGTGGCTACTATGGCTATAAAGAGATTACAGTGACATCCTTTACACTTTGGTGACAGCTAACCCGGACACAGCCTTGATGCTCCTCTAAGAAGGTGTCAATGTCGACATAAGAAATAGTTTATGAAGGTGAAAGCATTACTTGACACCAACTGGGGGAAAGAAAAAAAAAAAAAAAGAAAGATTAATTTCAAAAGGGCGGTGTGATCTCACCAGCATTTCAAATTGTTGCATACAAGGTTTTGGGGAAACTGAGGGAACTGCAGAACTCATATATCACAGTCAGGGATTACTGGCAATAAACATTCATCTTCTTACCCTCTTAAAGCGATATTTTAAAGTCAATGGATTAGGGCAGGGCATGCTTGTAATCACTAGTAGGAGATAAAACAAGTCACATCTTCAAATGCCTCCAATTAGAGCAGATATAGTACCTGTCAGGCATTTAGCTGCACTTATCATATAATTTATATTCAAGAGTTAAGAAATCCAAATAATGGGGTCATTTCATCAAAGTATGTAGTGCAACTTTAATAAAAGCTATCCTCATCCCTGGACTCTTATTTGCTGAACAGAATTTTGAACAGGTTGGCGTGTAAGGAATCCTTTGGTGATCCATCAGTGTCTCCAAAACAGTGTGTGTTCTTTATTCTATAAAGCTTGACAAAGAAAAACAAGAGCCAATGTTGCATAACAAACATGTGGTTTATCATGTCGAAGCAGTTGATGGATATCACACTCTGAGATAAAATCATCCCCCCCCCCCATTATCCAGTAAAACCCCCACAGTGCACTGCTCACTCAAGGGACGACGTTTCTTCTTATTTGTAACAGTGTTGGCTCAAAGGCATTGCAGATAACCAGTAAGGTCTAAAGCACACATCTTCAGTTCCCTCTGATGTGATTTAAGTACACACTTTGATGTGCAGAATGCAGACTGACATCCCTGAATGTGATAAATAGTGGGACTACGGATTAACATTTAATATTGGTATAGTGCGTTGGCATAAATCCCCAGCAATTACAGTTTGTCACACAAACAATGCTGGCTGATATCTGCTATTCTTATATTTCCACATTGTTTTCATTCATCGTAATAATCCTGAGTATAGCACACTGAGAAACATGTCGACTAAACCAAAGATAGACATGCATTTTTGCCATTTTCACTTTGGATCCCTGCTGCACATACAACGCCCTGTATTTTTGAAAGTGCATAGATACCCAATGAGAGGAACTTCCCAACAATTCTTTGAACAGGTGGAGTAGCACTCCTGCAATAATGCCTGCATCTGGCATCTGCATGTTGAGCAAACTGCCAGAATTTTTGTACAGATGGAAGCAATGAGGTGTAAGAAGCATTTCTGCTGACAGCACAATTGTTTTCTGGCATGAAGGCAATAGTGCTATAATACTGTATGCCATACATAGATTATACAGGGAGACATCTACTATCCTACTATTGACTAATTCCAGGCTTCTATGCAGGGTTGGGTCACTTTCCGGTCACTACACGGTGATTTCACAGCGCAAAACCCACAAACTAAGCAAGCAGACAAACCAGAGTTCCATACAAGATTTTACTCACTAAATCCTGTGTTGTTACCTGACCACACTTTAGACGCTATGTGTGGCAGACGCTAGCGTTAACACTGTTGCATCAGCCTCCGAGGCTAAAAATAATCAGCTGAGAGGATCAGACACAGGGTGGCAAATATCACTTTCTTCACAAGACTCCTAATTTGGCCTAATTCCTTGTTCCGTATTATACAGAGTAAAGCTAACTGAAAATGTGACCAGCATTCACCAACATGACAATACATGGATAATTCAATAAAACATAATGCGCACTCTTGTTCGGTGTCAAAGACAAATCCTACTAAAGCAGAAAAATGACCATTAATGTGAGATGGGTGTTCGTGGGTGCTTTTGAGACAAGCAGAAACAGAAATCTGTCATTTTATACTGAAAAAAAACACAAATGGCATTTAGTCTGGTATAGCCTATGGCACCGGCCAACCAGCTGTTCCAGCTGCCCAATTATCTGTGCTGTGTCTGCATGCAAAGACAGTCAGTGTAACCATGCCAACATGACCTTATTGCTAACACTCTGCGAAAATCGAAATAAACATGGTTACTTTATGTGATCACGTTCAGTATTTTTATAGAAAGGCCGATGTTAATTTTGTTTTACCCATTTTACCATATCTTTACATTGATTTGTGGCAGCATCAAACATTCCCAGAGACAGAGACAAACAGTTCCTAAATAAAAGTTGAGATTGGTACAAGTCACAAATATAACTCTGTATCATAATCTCTTCAATATCCAATCATTACTCACTCTAAGACAAATCAAATCCTCAGGCAGTTCACAGCACCCCGCTACACCATTCCCAGTCTTAATGTGCTCACTTATGCACAAACACATTAGTGGACCAGTAGACAGGCCATTCATATTTGATGTGCTGTCACTGGCTCTTTCCTTTTGGTGAATATTTACACACATTCTGGTTTTATTACTGTGGCCACCTCTCCCCTGGGAGATTGTTTTACGGGGCCGTGACAGGAAAGCGGCCGACAGGGCCATTAGGGGAGCAGTGAGGGGTCTGGAGGTTGGCCACCAGCTGCCCTGCCCACACTCTCAGCTGTTCCTTCAGGCCCTTCCACAGCGGGGGCTCTCAAGTGTTCCTAATATAATTTAAGCAAACCTCCAAGGCTAATGGACTCGAGATATCATTGCAATTGTTGGGAGGAACTGAAACACTTTAGACATTTCAATGTTGTATCAGAGATTTCCTGGCAGCCGGCAACAAGCACCACAGAGGCCCATTTGTGTATTGACTTTGCACAATAATGCTTGGATAAAGTGAAAGATGAAACACAAAACCCAAAAGACAAGAAAAAGAAATCATTAAAAAAAGATTTCTATGGGTGTTTGTTGGACACAGCAGTGATGCTTTGAGTACAATTTCTGGTAGCTGTAAGCTGTTTGGTTCAAGTGCTGCTGTTAAGCTCCAAACTTTATAATAAAACTATATGGTCTGTATTTTGAGGTAACGCTTTATTAGATGTGCCTACAGCACACTTCTAAATTATGATATTATATATGATATGAACCCAAATGTTATTAGACCCATGTGTTATTGCTGCTTGGTAACTAAATCTGCATGTCTGTTAGGACACCAAAGGGCAGTCTTTATAAAGTTTAAATACATTAGATCCAATTTAACAGATATGTGTTAAAAATCTAATCTAAACATCTGAAAGGTAGCTCCTGACAGGATATTACATTTTACAATGAACATTTTTTTTTTTTTTTTTTTTAACCAGACATGAGCTTTTTGGACTTTTAAAACCCGGAGGGAAGACTTATTTAGATCCAGGTTATAGTTGAGTTTGACAAAAAGGCAATACAGAAGGAGGTACACTCATTCATCACTGAAATGTCCTTCGGCACTTTCCTATTAGAACCTGTCAGGTGGGCTGGGCTCATTATTACATCATCATAATGGTGTCATCCTTGAACTTCATCAGAGTAATTGCTGCAATTTGTCACATTGAGGGAGATGTGCCTGTGGACAAGTATCTGCATGCACACGCGCCTCTAAAAATAAGACGATGCCGTCCCAAAAACCTAAGAAAACAAAACCTACTCCTCAAACCAAATGAAGTGGTTATGGCGAACGTATTAACAAAAGAAATTTCCTTCTATAAATCTATTCTGAACATAAAAGTACTGATAGTGTAGTTTTTATGTGTCTTTTGAGCTGCAGGAGAAAATCTTGAATCAAAATGTGCTTGTTATTAATCAAGTTAGAACTTTGTGCGTTTGTTTTTTGATAGATATAAATATATGTAATAACAAATGCATGTACTGTATGCTAAGCAATGTCATTTATACGTATTGTTAATAATTGAAATGGTAAATAATGGTGAGTTATCCAGGTTTTAAAGAAATAAATGGGAACTCTTCTTATAGTCAGTCGCTATGGTTGGTATAGCACTGTGGTCAGTGATCCTGATACACTAACAAAGAGCAAATGGAGGAAGCAATAATTGTCACAAAGGGACCGATGTGCCTCTTTAAACAAATCTACAGTGACAGGATGCCCTGAAGTGTGCAAAGGGAAAACGGGGGTTAGATGCACTTAAAGAGCCCATTCTGATATAGCCCCCCTGTCACCAAAAACACTTTTGTGCTCTCAAAAAAGAATAAATAATAAATGTTTTTCGATACAGACATATGGTAGATCTCTCCCCCATAAAAGGCTGCACAGAATTAAAGGCACGCACCTAATACAGCTAATGCATTTCAACCTTCATCATTCTAAAATACATGGCATAGCCATGTCTTTCAAAAAGAATGTGAAATGTGAAATAGGGGTTAAAACAAGTGCATTAAACTGGACACAGTTAAACTCGACACAACTGGAGCAATTTTAGAATGCATGCTATGAAACGCTATGAAAATACCATATACCTATTTCAATCAGAACTTTTCAAAGTTTTTTATTTGAGAGCTCTGATTCCGTTTAATCTAATATCAAAGAATATTTTCCTGAAAGTTAGTATTTTGTAGTATTTAATAAGTTGTCGCCTGATCTGTTTTAGTCAAAAATGTTTTAAAAATAATATAAAATGAAGCGTAAGAATAAGTATCTCACATTAATGATGGATTTTTTGTTTTGTTTTAGAAAGAAAATGGATACAAGCTATGTTGACTTCTCTGAATTGTGAATACCACAGACTTGGAATGATATGGTGGATGTTTCCTTGAACAAACTGTTAACTAAACATGCAGTTTTATTCCTGAAATAGAAGATCCAGTCTGCTGGACAATGGCACAAACATTTTCCAGATCGGTAAGTTTCACTATGCTTGGACAGGTTGATGTAAGTTAATCTGACAGCAGGGACAAGCCAAACTGGAGGCGTGTGCTTAAAGTTGTCATTACGCCACTGAGAGGACCATTTCAAGGGTGCTAGGTTGTCCAGTGTGTATTGCCCATGCCCAAAGCTGTAACTGCTGGTCTCATTTTAAGCAGAACAGCCAAAAGTCCACAATGAGAAAAACCAATTAGTTTGTTCCTTAGTTAATCAGCTTCTTGTGACATGAAACAATAGGATGGTTAAACAGTTCTGCATGTTGAAAAGTTTACACAAAAATTGTACCCCATGCTGAAGTCTTTATTGCCTTAGTGTCTCCAAAAGCAAATAACCTGTACCTTTAGTGCAGTATCATACTTTTTCTATCACCCCTAAGTGAAGATGAAAAACCAAGTGAGACAAAAGTTTAAATTGCTTCTCTCGATGAGTCTTTGAGATGTGTAGGAGAGGAGACAGCAGAAAAGCACCGATTGGCTTGGCTCGCTCAGGCAGCCCATATTGTAAGCATGCCAGCACATTTACAGCATTAGTCACATCACTGCTCTTGTGTCTGCCTGACGGAGAACCTGCAGAGAAGAATGCCGCCGACCCATTTCTTTTCTCTATCCCTTCTGTCTCTCTCACTCGCTATGACTCTCACCCTTTATAATAAGGTCAGCGGGGATGCAATCATACCAACATCTATTCAGAACAAAAAAAAAAAATACACGTTTGAGTTTCAGGTAAATGAAAATCCCCTTCGATCCCTCAAGTTGCATGTATGCAGACTGGAACAGGGAGAGGAGAGGTCGATAATGAGGAGGATCCAGGGAGTCCGTGGGTGGTGAGTAGGGGTAGGGTTTTTAAAGGTGGAATTTGTGATGGTGTGCATTCTCAGCACAGTCATAAAATCTGTTTACTTTGTGTATATGTATATATGTATGAGAGTCACCGTACTCCATCAAAGGTTACTCCAAAACTTTAGTTTCCATCAGGAACCAGTTTATGAGAATTATTTTAAAGTTTTTTGTTAAACTCGTAAGCATTTTTATAGCTGACACGCTGCTTGGCCCCTTTGGTTTATCAAATTGTTGCACAGTTAATCTGTCACACTGACAAAACAACCAGTATTTAGCTGCCAGTCGTACATTTTTAGACACTTTTTGTTCAGGAGTGAAAATAGTATTCTTAATTATTAACTATATTTGTATCAAGGTTTGTGGTTTGTTGGAAGTTGTATTTGTGTTTAAGGCGTGATACAAAAGATGTGTATGTGTTCAAGGTGTTCGCAGCAGAATATCCATAATAGTATAGTGAGTGTTGCTCCAAATGACAGTGAGGAAAAACTGCTAACATAGTACAAAAAGAGATGGGATAGTAAGTGAAGGGGTCACTTTCATACAGCAGAACTTTGGCTCTGCTGAGACAGAGGCTCCATTTTAGGCCTATTACCTCTCACTGCTTCTAATAAAGTGCAAGTGCCACGCTCAGCAAGTTTACCCATGTCATGTACAAATTCAAACGCATGCAATTGTCATGGATAAACCCCCTCATTAAACACATATGGCATCCAGAGCCAGAAGATTAACAAACAATGGACAGACAATGCCTGTTCAACTTGATTGGAATGAATGGTTCAAACACAGCGGTTTAGTTCTCCTATTGTACCGCGCTGATGAACAGAAGATCCAGAAAACAAACCGAGCACACTTAATTAAATCTTTGCTCTCTGGGAATTATCTCGTGAAAACATTTGCATTGAAGCATTCAGACATTAAACAGTCAAGAAATTGGCAGAAGGGAAGCTGCTTGTTCAGCAAATGCCTCGAGCAGAACAGACAGAGCACGGCAAACAATACAGGCGAGAGAAGGCCAACCGGTGAAGTGGGCATATGATTTACAGTTTGTCGACGGCCACATTTACACTGCAGATCAAGGCTTTACAAATCCTACCTTTATCTGATACATCTGATGGTTTCTGGTGTGAACACGTTGACAGGAAACACAGAATAGAATTGGATCCTGTTATTTAATATACTTGTCACAATAATCAACAAACCACCAGCTGACTGATAAGCTGACTGATAAGCTGACTGCACAGCCTTCCAATAACCTGAGCTTTCAGAAAGGTAGCAAACTTATTAAAGAGGTTGAAATACAGAAATACATAGTTCAAAGTTAAATGGAAGGGTCTCTCTGTCTCTAATTAGAAATGCTGTATATTTAAATTCTAAATAACCGTCAATACACACACACACACACACACACACAGAGGCTAGGATGGCAGTGGATTGTCTGCTGCAGCTGGGATGGAGACAGACGGTGATTCAGCTGGATGCTATGAACGTTAATGCATAGAATAAAGCTTTGTGAGCATGCATATGCAGAAAGGAGATGTACGGTCGTGTCAGACTGCAGTGCACTTAAACCACACCATGTTCTGTAAATGCACAGCACGGAGCAGATTATGGATTTTATATTCTACAAAAACTTGAGTTACTTAATGTTGTCAGGGGAAAAAAATTGGCAGAGATAGTCGCTTTGATCGGCACATGCCCAGTAGAAATGCAAACTTCACAAAGAAAAAGATATATAATTCCATTTTATAAAAACATTATCCACATGTAATTAAGGCGGTTTAATAGCATTACATTTAAAATCCTTTCCTATTAACTCATTTGAAACATGATGGGCTTTGATGGTTAGGGGTACTTGAGCTACATCTGATAGGGGTGGAGAGGTACTTGAGAGAAAAAAGTTGGAAAGCACTGTTTCACTGAGAAGTCCATTATATTTTTGGCTGAACATTTGCAGAAGAAGCAATCTGACACAGCAACGCTAAGAAAGTTCAGCAACTGGAATGATACTTCAAACTACAAAAAAAAAATTGCTGTAGGAATATATGCACAAGAAAAAGAAATTAAATAAGAACAAAATCAGACAATCAGATATTAGCAATACATGAAAGCCTGCTGCACAAAGTAAGAACCATTAAGAGAAGAATAGAGAAACACCTTCTTTGCCTGTCTGTCTTCAGCCCCCATGGTGATGTGCAAGAGCACTTAACCTGCCAGCAGGGTGCTCAGCAGGACTTCCACCTGAACACAGGGCCTGTCACGAGATGGAGTCCGAAGGGACTCAAAACAAAAGGCCATGGGCACGCAAGGCCAGGCACAATCTGTCCACCTCTGCACTTACACAAGAAGACAACAGTGACAGGCAAAGAAAGGTCCATGTTCTCAAAGAGTGCTGAGCTACACAAGAGACATGCCAGTGGCACATACAAACATCTGACCACAGCACTGGCTGATCTACAAACACACACAAAGGGTAAATGTCAGAGCCTCATGACAGCATATATAAGACGTATTCTTCTGACCCGTGTAAGTATGCTAAAGGAATATTCACAGAGGAAATCAAAGGCTAAGACAAAATGTAGAAACTCTTTTTAGGATTAAAACACAAAGGCAAAGCATGCACGCCTGAGGTAATGATACTAGCAGTGAGATTGTCCTAGAGAGACTTTAATCTCAATATGAATGACTAATTTAATAGAAAGCAGATAATTGTGTTATTCATATTTCAGCTTTGTTACATATTTTACATAATTGACAGTGAAAACTCTGAACTGAACTAACATTTCACATGTAATGAAAACAATTGTCTTGCTTCAGTGTCAATCAACAAGACAAAGGACATAAAGCTATTGTACAATACTGAACAACACACTCCTCCAAAAACGACCCATATGTCATCCTGATCCGGCTTGGCCTGATCACATCAGGCTAAACAGCCGGGATGACAATGTCGTAATAATGATTTAACCATCTTGGCCTTAGTAAGTGCTTCAACAAATCAAACCATCTACTAGGAAATCAATCAACGTAACACAAAAGGCTCAAGTGCCGGTGTTTCTGAGAGACAGGCAGAGATAGGTAACATCAACTGTCCCCTTCCTGCCAAGACTGCTGCAGTGCAGGGGACTCTGGGGAGGCTTGACGAGGCTATTCAATCGCTGAGGCCGACAACTGACAATAGGGATCATGTCCAGAGGATAGAAATAGAAATTAGAACAAAGGAAATGAAGCTAGAGCACAGCAGGCTATCTAGGGTTCCCCATAAGCCAGGTTAAAATGGCAAACTGCCTCAGAACTTATCACAACTTTATGATTCATTGTACGGTGGTTATTGGTATAATGGTTATTGATACAATTCCTGATATTAGGAACTGTAACAATATTAAACAGATGCCCTTTTTCTCCCTCTCTCTAACTTATGTGGTTGTAGATATATTTCAGTATTGCTGTTCATATAAAATCTAAATCCATATTTCAAGCACATGTAAGAGAATTAACCATCCATCATCATAGATCAACGCAATGGAGAAAATGTCAAACTCTTGGAGCTATATTTCAAATTCATATAAATTCAAATAGAGATAATTGTTTTAACAGATTCAGGGATTTGACGGAGATTTTTTTTTTCTTTTTGAATGATACAACTTCCATCCACAGCTTTTTATCAGATGGTGAACCAATTAAAATACTGCATATTTCAAATGGTATTGTGATATACAATCACTATATCGCTGACATTTTTGAAATTTAAATCTACTTTCAAACAGGCTTCAGAGTTCAACGGGTCAAGTGATGTAACCATTGACCCAGTAAAAGTAGTAACTGCAACAACAGCAGCAAAACGCGTCTCTTCCAACACATATCCTTCGTTCAGCCCTCTCCCATTCTGTCCCCTTGAGATATTGTAGCCTGTAACTGACAAAAGCACTTTTTTTTTTCCCACGAAAGGGATGAGTGAGACAGCTAATTAGTGACAAGATCCAACAAAAACATGCAATGACAAAGTATCATATCATGATGCAAAGTACTGTAATAACAATTCTGCTTTGTGAAGTAGCTTTCATGGCTTGAAAACGTGTTGTTTTGCTCATTGTACTATTGGCTTTCACAAATAAAAAGCCAGTACAATGAAAAGAAGGCAGTGCAGTATGGTACAGTTGGCCACAATTGTATTCAGTACAAGAATGGCCGACACTTGCGTAATAATAAACTGGAGACGGTGACGACTTCCCATAAGAATGGTATAAGACCTTCAGAATAGACTTGAAACCCTTTACTCTTACACTGATTTAAACTTCCCCCATCATGTAAAAATTCTATAATTTAAGTTACCCCAAAGGACAGCAGGGACAGGGAACACTGTGCTAATTTTAGACCCATATCATTTTTAAATGTAGATTCTAAACTATACACCTCTTACTTCCAAAAGGTGTGAGACATTAATGCCTGATATAATTGACAAAGTTAAAAAGGATTTAAACTATCTTGTTCTCGAAAGATTTAGTTTTAACAAAGAATCATTTTAATATATTAAAACTATATAAAGAATCAGCTGCTTGAGTTTAGAGAAATGAAAATCTGACCAACAGCATTAGCCTAAAGACTTTTACAAGGCAGGAACGCCACACGTCTCTTCCTCTCTTGGTATCTATATCAAACCCCTAGCTCAAGCTATTCGACAAAGGGTTAGGGGTTAGGTGGGGGACATGGAGCATATAATAGGACCTTTTGCAGATGACCCAATTGTATACTTCGAGGAACCTGATATAGTCTTACCTGAATTGATAAGTCTACTGGAATCTTATGGTCAGTTCGGTCAGTTCTTAGGATATAAACTCTCTCTCAGAATCAAAATCAAAGAAAAGTACATTCTCAAGTATGATTCAAAATAAGTTAAGTATTTAAAGGTTGCTTTCACCACGCAAATGTCAAAACTCTACATACAAACAAATTACAACCCTATCAATGAAGAAATCCCTAAAGATACAGAGAGATGCTCCACTCTCCTACTGGTCTGTAGTGCTGCAACAGAAACAGCTCAAAGGATCAGATGCCACTCTCCAACACAAGGAAGGCCTGGCATCACCAAATATTTGAAAATATTTTTATGCAGTAAAACACGGAAAAAGGAAATGTTATAATAATAAAGATATCCTGATTACAATATTAAGAAAGTTCAATATAAAGAATGATTCTTCAATGTGAATAAAATAGCATTCACAATAAGCTAATCAGTCTAGTCTCATCATTATGTTAAAATCCTCCTGTAATGAAGTTTCATGAGTCTAAAAATATCAGCCATGTTGCCCAGCTACCCCAGCCAAAGCAAATGTGATGTATTGTGCTGGAAATGATCCACAGTTTTAAATACAGTATGCACACAGGAAATAAGGGCCTGGACTGGTTTCCTGATTGCTCTCATACTTTCCAGGGATGTTATGGTCTCTCAGCCCCAGGAATTCCTAAGATCTGCAATTCTGTCAATGTTTTAAAGTAAATTTCTTGAATTTGGATGAAAGGGCAGAAATATCTCATTTTGAAACGTGGTCAAATGATTCATTCACATATAAATTCCCTGATCACTTCATAACTCAAAATAGAACCATATGGTGCAACTAATAAGACTAGTATTATTGTTTTAGTGGAGCAAGTGGAAATACGTTCATGAATGTGATAACTGGCCTCCCAGAGATGGCCTTCGTCACTCTTCTCATCAGATTTGCATGAATCATGTAGGTGACCTGTCTTGGATTCAAAACGACTTTGACTGTATTTACACAACCTTGAACATTTTTGCAATTTAAAAACAGTCTAATGAAGAGGCACTATGTAAACACAATGCAATTTCCATTCTGTGAATCCAATGGAAAAAAATTGATTCCTCCATGCACATTTTGAAGGGTGCCATATTGGAGGGCATTGTGCCCTAATAAGATGGATGATGCGCACAAATCTTGGCTAAGCATCACACAAAGGAGAGGAGGCTAGAGGGGTCGTAAGTGTGCAGCCAAGTCTGATTCATCAAGTTTCACAGTTCAAATAAAAGTGAGTGCAGCTTGCCAGCTTGATTATCAGATGGCTCCTGCTGCATTACAGAAGATGGCATGCTATATTTTCTCTGATGCACTGCCTGGGAACTGTTGGGTTTTTTATTTATTTATTTTTAGATGGGAAGCTACCATTATTATGGTGCACTCTCTGTCATGGTTAGCAGATGTATTACTATTAACCTGGATGTGAAGTGCAATTTCCCATAGGCACCTGATATGACATAAAGTGCTTTTCAGAAGTGCTTCTAGCATTTTATGAGTTCAAAATTTGTTTCTTAAGCTTGCTATGGACATTGTGGACAAAATATCCAAATAATTATAAATCACACAATTATTCCACTGGCAATATGTGTTATTGTTCAAGTTTTTTGTTGTCATTAACAATCACATAATCTTAATGTGACAACACATTTCACAATATATACACAACAATAAATAATAATAATAATAATAATAATAATAATAAGTTAAAGCCTAGCCCTAGCTAATGCAATACCCCATAAAATGTGTACTTATTACTTATTTTTTTAATTATATATACTTTTTGTATGTTTATTTTCAAATTTATTTATTTTTTCATTGTTTAATATACTTTTTTCTCTATTATGGAAAGACATGTATATATTATATATAGTATATTAATAATACACTGGAAATATGAGAATAGTGAAAAAAATGGACATCACAATTTTTTTTGTTTGAACAGTCAAAAAGCCAAAATAATCATGTGATTACTATTATTATTATTATCATTATCATTATTATTATTATTATTACAAAACACTAAGTAAAACCACCAAAAAAAATCACATTTGAGTGGCTGGAACCAGTAAGTTTCAAAATAATTACAAATAATCAAATGGCCTATTTGCTAAGTGATTTTCTGTCAGTCAACTCATCGTCTAAAACAGTAATCATTTAAGGTTTTTCCAACCACAAGAGTCCGATGAATGAGGCTTAAAGGACATGAAGTAAATACAAGCCTTTTTTGAAAATTACATTTTGTGACAGCTTTGATACAGAAGCAAAGCTGGGTTGTTGCTGTGACAGCACTTACTGCAGCAGAAAAACATAAACTTGACATGAGACCATTACGAGATCCTTAAGCACAGCACTTGTATGGATCACTGCCATAAATTAGCTATTAGCTATACTGAACATTATCTGGGCATATTGCCTCTAGATGGCTGAAGGTTGAATAGAAGAGGATTCTTAGCACCTGCTCAGGGTACCATATTAAAGCCCTGCACTATGGCTTGTATTAGTGTCTCCACAGGCATCCAAACCAAACACAGTGGGGACTTGAAAATCACAGCCCTGAAACCAATGCTTGTCCAGTGAAGGTCATGGAGCGGAGAGCATATCTGCTCCAAAGGCAGGCTAACTTGAATAGATGAATCACAAATGACCAGTGCAAAGTTTTCTTCTTTTTTTTTTTTTTTTCCTCTTTGCTTGCCAGCTAAGGTGAAACTTTTGTCATAGAAATCAGAGAATAAATACTGTCACAGATGTAGTTAGGGATGAGACCTTTACAAGAGCAATAAAGAAAAGTTCAAAAAGACCTTTTCATGCACTTACACATAACCACCACTGGATACAGTGGTGCTGTAGTGTTTTATTTTGTGAGAGACAACAAAAGCCTTTATATGTGTAAAATCACACCCATTCTTAAGAAAATATTGCTAACCCATGTAGTCCTCATAGTATTTTTGCACTTGCCAAAATGAAGGTGCAGTCTTTTGTGTACTGAACAGCACAATACATGACGATGCCATTTTATTTTAACTGTCTTCTGTATTGGAGGGAGACAGAAGAAGGACTGCTCTGGATTCAGAGGTAATCTCGTGGGAGGAACTCAGCACGTTGGCCCAAATATGCACTTTTCTTTCCTGAAAATTAGATCTGAACATGCCTGGGTCATCTCATATTCAAGGACTATACATTAATGTATTAACAAAAGCAAATATGACCTTTGAATGTAGCCAGAAAATACCTTGTGTTACACAGTGAAGGCTGGTACTTTAAGAGGGAGTTCTACTTTGGATTGTTTCGGCCTTAATGTTGCATATAACAGTCTGCCTGCATTAGGCAGCTGTATGTGTAACCTGCTTTGACATCATGCTAAGATGCATCAAAGTATCTCCCAACATCACTGCTGCAGAAATATAACAATGTAAGTAACATTATCACTGACTTCACACAAGAACATACTTAAATAGGCCATCTTCTTTATAATGCTGTACTGGAAGTGGAGGCTCATTCCAATGATTCTTTTTGAGACAGTAAACTGCTATTAGAAGAACCAATGGGCTGTAGTTTAGAATGATTGTTGGTTATTTGGTTCTTATTTTTGGTACTAACTATGTAAAAACATGCTTCTTTCTTGCTGTGAAGCGACAACTGATATTTATCCTCCTTCCATCAAAATGCAGCATTGTTAGACTCTACACTGATAAATTAAGAGGGGGCGATGAATAAGGCAATGCACTTAGCCGTTTCCCCTCTTGCTCAGTCAAGCTTGTAAACAACATGTAAAGCTCTCATTACATTTTATTTGTGTAGGTCAGATAATCCCATTATATGGGTATTAATGTACTCCCTGTGAACTGAAATCACTTGACAATTGAGCAAAGTATTGCACTAAATTAACTTCAAGCAACTTCATGTGAGGCGCACCAATCATAAAAAAAGAGAGAAAGAAGGAAAAAAAACAAGAAACACATGAACAACAGCATGACCATTCGTGCTCCGGCAGCACAGGAGTACATACTCTGCTATCTTGTCACCTTAATAATTGCAGGACAAACGCAATTGGAGCCAACACACCGATGGTCCCCAATCTCAGCAGCTCGTTATTAGAAAGAAGCCCAGTGGAGCTCGTTAGAGGATGAGGGGAGACGCTGTAAATAAGGTTAATTGGCCGATCTGTCAGACCCAGGAAGATGCTCACGCTGACACGAAACAACCGGAACATGATTTCACCCTTTGTGCCCACACCCGCCTCCTCCTGTTTGCCTTCATTAGCAATTTAAAGGGGTGTGACATGGTAGCTGTAGTGGTGGAGACTGTAGCCAAGGTGTGCAGTGTCGAAACCACAGGTGATAAGAAAACAATCTGGGCGCTGGAGCCCTTTGTGTTGTGTAAACAACACTGTGCCACATTCACTTAAGTAATGGTGTCTTTGGGATAAATAGCATGATCAGAGAATCATATTTACTGTAGCACCAACAATCTTTCTAAATTAAACAAAATTAGCACCTTGCAGGCTAAGACTAATAGTGTTATATTAAAGTTATGATGGTTATAGATGGTTTTAGTTTGTACTCACTGCGACCCAGTATACCGTCGGGAAAAATGAATAATAATGATAATAATACATAATAATACTATACAGAAAGCCCTCTTACCTGTTTTAGAGGAGTGGTTGAACTCTAAAACAGTTCAGCAGGCAAATGCATTAGAAAGAAACAGTCTCTGTATTAATGAGACTAATATGACAATTACTTCCAAGGGTAGCTCATTAGTTCTGAGTGAAAATGGAGGACAGAGTAGCACTGGGCTGGATGGTTTAATATGCATGACATCAGCATGCTCTGCTCTCTTTCTTCTTCATGCTCTCATTTGTTTTCCCATTCACTATTGTATGGGGACGGCATTGTTAAGGTCTTATGCAGGCTATAGTTTTGGGTGTCCTCACAAGCCATCAAGATTTTTGGTGGATTTCTGCTCCTGTTAATGACAAAAGGCAGTTAATTAAAGGTCTTGTCTTGTGGGAAATGTATCCATCAGCACGTTTACTGAACCAATCACAGCCCTGCAAGGGAAAAGGAATTCCAAAAGAATGCTGCTGCACATATGTCTTGATTAGCCGAATAATGCAGCACCAAGACAGTGATTGTGAAAATTGTCCATCATGGATTGCTTCTGATAGTAAAAGTAGAATAAAAGAAAATCACTTGAGATTATCTTCTCCGCTGCTGACCATGAAAAACAGTAAAAGTAAAACATTGTTTAGGTACAGTAACAGGAGCATTAAAATGTATTGTTCCTTTGAAGACCTGAAGCCCGATTCATAACTGTGCTCATGTGCTCATGCTCTAAAACCCACTGCAGTTAAAGAAAAATCTGTTCTAAGCTTTCGTGGGTTAAGAACGAAAAGCAAATACTTCAAGTGGAAGGAAAAATTATGTAATCTAAGTCAATAAAAGTCTTGGTGAGAAAACAATCCCCACTATTGATATTCCATGTCCTTGAGCAACACTTTGTGCTCCAACAGACTCACAGTCAAAGCCAGAGAAAGAAGGAAACTCTGTGGTTTGGTTTTGCACAGTAAAGATTTTAAGGACATGGCTGTGGGTGCAAGTGAGAGCAAACAAAAATTCTACAAGCACAAACTAGTAGCTGAATATTGGATGGAAATTGTTTTCCTCCCTCCCCAATACTGGGTCATTTGCCTAGTTAAGATATAGAGCGATTCTGTTACGGCATTGTCAAAGACAAACACTACAAAATAAGTTATGGTAATGGTTTTAACATTTGCATTTCCCTGAAAGCAGCTACGATCTCAAATATTGCAGGGAGGATTTCCTTAAATGAGCACTCCATAAGTAACCATGACCTAGTTATGATAATCAGATTGTAGTATATTCTCAAATATATTATATGCTCACATATACATTCAAGTGTATCATGTATCAACTCCATGTATAGTTCTAAACCCCTGAAAAATATCCACACTATATATTATGCACACAGAAATCCAGTGCTCTGGTTCATGTCAAGATGATTAAAAATCATGCCATAGCTAAATTATTCAAAAGAATAGAAACATGACATTTGTTGAATTTTAACACTCGCTTCAAGCCATGGTCTTGATTCTTGTAGAATAATTAAAACAGGTAAGTATTGATACAGTGAATTACTTTCTATGGGTATGGGGCTGGTAGACCTTTCCCCATTAGCTGATCTACCTTTGATGTTAATTTATACTGTTGGATCTCCTTTTCTCCACTGAGCCAAAGTAATGGATTTTGAACTGGCGATCAAAGCGCCCACTAGAGTTCTCTCGCCTTCTAGCATGAAATCCTTCTGCATTTAAGCAGTCCATGTTGAACAAACTACTTGGTTGAATTATAAACTCTGTGCTTTAGTTACAACCTCCAGAAGCTTGAATCTTGTGGCAAATATCATTCAAGTATCAAGTGTCAGACAGGCTGATGGAATAGGCTTCTGTTGATTTAATGTCAAAAAGATATTGGGTGACTTGGAGTTGGATACATGTGGTAGAAAATGCAAGATGACATGCCTATACTGAACAAACACAATCTTTCCACTTCAGTAGACACCTTCATCAGATGTCTTGTTCTGTTATGAAATATGCATCCACCAGCAGAAAAGTATAGTTTGACCTGTCATGTTCTCCAGACACTGACCCCCAACAAGATTAATCTAATTGATGAAAACCAATTAAAATGAGCGTGATTCAGAGGTCAACATGAGGGTTTAAGCCATGTAGTTAATTTACCTCACCACAGCATGTACAGCGAGTCATCCCAATGCATTTACCTCCTATAGGACCTTAATGTTTTAATACCTCCCATTATGTTGTATAGGAATAATGAACCAAGCTAAATGTCTCTCATTCCAGATCCAAATCTAAATCATTTTTTAATCAAGTGAGTGCCCACCCTAATAAACACTTGTGCTCAGGAGTGGTAGATTATGAGTGACCTTGGGTGGTAATGTATCTGTCAATGCTTTTATTTATGCACCCATCCCATGATTATGCACCAATAAATCCTGGGTTAAACTTCAGAGCACTCCTGTTCAAAGGACTAAACTGTCACCTGACAGGGGATGACAAGACTTTATGAGCAAGAGGAACAAAACCATATAAAATAGTCCATCATTTAATCTCTAGTGGATCGAGGGGGATGCATCAATAGGGCCATTATGGTTCCCACAAGGCAAGAGCTGCAAGACTGATAATAAATCAATAGTTTGCCATAAATTGGCTATACTAAATTCTTGGATGTCAGGGCTGTACACATAACACTTGAAATGTTTGGCCTTAAGCGCTTCAAAAGAAAAAAAAAACAAGATATGCTTTTCTGATTACTTGAGCAAATGTCATGAGTGTAAACAAATTGCAGCAAATGCCCAGACAAGTTTCTTGAGAGCACAGACTTGTATTTTGTGGTATGTTTCATGTCCCAAGGTGGTTTATACTCAAAACTCAAAATGTAATGGGGGAAAAACCCAAAACAAAACAAAAAAATGAGGTTTAAACGCAGGCATCACTGAAGTGCTCTAACAGCTATATGGAATATCTAGCAACATTTCAATACTACATTTGAAAATTATTCTCTAAACAACAGTATTGTTATTTCAAGACATTATTTCTCCCGGTTAGTTTCACTCTCAACATAAAGTTTTACTTTGAATAAAAATCTCGATTCTTTGTCAGTGTGTCAATCTTTCATACTGATACTGGAATTGGAAATTATGTAGCTCCATGCAGGAACCCTTGTTGTGAATCAAGAAGTAACAACTAAGTGATAATCCATCGCCATGCTGCCTCACGGCTTGCTATTAAAAAAAAGTCAAAGGTGTAAAAGATCCCGGCTGACTACAATGACTGGAAGACAGTCAAGGTCAGCTGCGTAAAATTGTGGCAAGTAGATGGATCTCACTCATTCCACTTAGAGGCTATTGTCGTTTTACATTCAACATTCCTGAATAGAGCCGTTTACCATCTACCCAATGGGTTAGCTAACACTGAATGCAAGTCAAGCATTAGGTTCTCTTTGGAAGCAAATTGTTGAAGGCAAGGTTCAAAGTGTTGAGTGAGCGAAGAGAAAGTAGAAAAATAGAGTGAAGAAAATCCCACTGAAATTTTAACACTATAAACTGGAAAAAATCCAATGAAACCCAGGGAGCGATCCACTTAAGATTTCCTACAGAACAGTTAAGTAGTATGCATTGTAAATACACAGTATATTTCCATTATCAGAGGTTTCAGTATATTTCTAAAAATATGCTGCAATAAGAGACTAAGTGAACCACAGCCTCCCGACCACATCCACAGCTTTGGCATTTATAATTATACTTTAGTCTCAATCATTGAATTCCAAAATGAGAAAATATTGCATTCACACAAACAAATAACTGGACAATATATGTTAGAAATTCTATAGGATCTATGTGATGCTGAAGTGCAACCGGTAAAAGTAGCCTGTGACTATAAATCCGGATTCCTTCTCAAGCGCTGGCTCTTGCAAATTGTCTTCTGTATTGAGATATATGGAGCTTGCTAGCTGGAAGAAAGCATTGGCTGATTGCAGATCCTGCCACTGTTTCCCAGTCAGCCTAAAATGGAACACCCTTGTGCTATTCATCATATGCTACTCAATTATGAATGTCTGAAAAGTTGAACGTGCTGCAGTAATATATTTGCAGGGGATAAGAGGGGAAAGAGCAGTGCTCGGAAAGACAGAGCAAGTCATGCTGCCGTTCTGATGCAGAAAGGATTCTTTGGAAACTACACTTTGAAATAAAACCCTTTGTCAACTTTAAAACATGCTTGCATTTACAGTAAATACAAATCACACACTCATCCACAGTATCTTAGGTTATTGATTTAATAGCCTCTAAAATGAATGCAAGAAACACTGCTTAGCCAGTGGGTGTGTCTAATAATACACTGGAAAGCTGATGCAGTACAGCACATGCAGCCCCCTGGTTAATTTTCTTTTTGAAGGTCTAAAATATGGCTAAATAATCAGAGCAGACTTATCATTCCAGTCATTGTCGTCTTGCAGGCCTAACTAATAATAGTGAATCAGCCAAAGCCATTGGGGCTCCCAGACTTAATTACCCAAGCTCTCTTTGTTTAAGGAAGCTCAATAGAAGATCTAAAGCAGCCTTAGATGTGTCCGATCTGATCTTCTAACTGTGATGAGATTTCACTTCCTTTATGACTCTAATTACTGAAATTAGATCTCCAGCAGAGAAGTCTACTGTACAGAAGAGCAATAGGAAGGCCCTTTATCTCTGTAACTGTAGCCAAGTCTCTTTGTTCTGGGTTACAAGGCTTCAGTTCTCTGAAACACACTCATTTTTGCTGACATAAGAATGGCGAATCCTCAGGTGAGACAAAACGTAAAAAAATTATGAATCAGTTGATACATTTGTTTTTTATTAATATTTCATTCTATTATTGATATTCCCTTTGGCTTCTCACTGGCTCCACTTTGTCCTACTTTCCAACATGAATAAGGAGAAGGCCTGGCTGGATCTGTATGGCTGTACTCGTCCTTGACCTACGGTAGTAAAACCTTGCCATAAGCTCAATCGCAGGGTCTCGTTATCTAGTACATACATAATTAAAGCCCGAAAACTCAGACGTCAGAAAAGGTTTGTCCTTGGAGGTTTAAAATTTTAATAAGATACTCAAAGGGCCAATCAGGGGCTTGCTCCCTGCTGACTTATATCCAAGAGTGACAGGATTTTGCATGACAACATTTCATTTAAAAGTGTACTTACAGATTAGTGGCTGATAAACAGCTGAAATGCTGGTTTACTAATGCTCTACAGTTTACCAACTCAACAGTCACACTGCTTAGTAAGCTCACCTTGTGTTTATAATCACTTAATAACGACTGCTACAGAGCATATTATACAGCTAAACTACAGGACTATACACTGAAAATGTTTATATGTGTCTATAATATATTACTGTGGCCAGACATTACACACATGTGAGTGCTGAATGAAGTCTGCACTGAACCTCCGACTGTGTGGAAAATGTCTGTATCCAGTTCATTTTGCTTAAGCTGAACAAGAGGTATGTCCAATCGTTTAGAATTTCAAATGAAATTTACCACAGGCATTTGAGAAAACAGCTACCAGCCTTGCCATCAGCCAATGCAACAATTTGAGAAATACATCTGGGAAAGCTATCAGAGAAATGTTTTGTTTTCTTTGAGGACAGTCCCTAATTGCAATGACTGCAAAATGGCACATGGGCAACACAGCAGCACACTAAGAATAGTAAATAGTAGCTTGTCATTAAAATACACATTGCAGTTCAATTTTGTGGGTCTGAAATGTATAGGGAGCTAGAGTTTTCCCTCAATGGCGATCCATCTTTAATAAAAGATCCATCTTTTACCAAAATCAGACCGAAAAACCATTTCATTATTTGATAATTGATTTAATGCTGCTTTCATCGGCTCCCCAAGCTGCTATTCAGAGATCATTATTTGCAGACACACTTGATTCAGCTATAGTGATGTTTGGATGGGAGTCAGTAAGATACGCTCAGCACTGATTCAATTTTAGAATTTTTAAAAGGCATTTTTGGGAGGAAGCACATTTATTCCAACTCTGGATTGTTTACTCCTTTAGTTAACAATGGTACTGAAACACAGGTGATAGCAAATAAGCACACTGAGACACCTGAAAATGTGAATGACTGTTCTCTTCCAAGAGAAGCTGTTCCATAAAGACATCCGAAGCTGCAAGAGTGCATTATCCCCCAAAAAGTGAGGTTTTACTAGAGTGACTGTTATGGTGAAAGCAGTTACAACCCCTGCTTGGAACTTGCATTAAAGAATAAACTGAGTCTTTGTGTAGTCTGAAAAAGTTATAAAAAGTTAACCTTCAGCTTTTTCTTTGTGTTCTTGAGTTGCACAAAACCCATAGAAGTTCGACTAAACCATAGACAGTGAAAATAAATGTTGGCAAGTGTAAGATGATTGGTGATAGCAGTTGAAATGTATGTATGTATGCAGTAGAATTAAATCATCATCACAGCTTTGTTAGGACTGAGTAAATATGCAGGACATATATAACCCAAGACTATTCACATCAATCGTATTCTTTTCACTTTGATAGTTTGCTGCTATTTTCTATCTTGGTATAAGATTAAAATCAACCAAATATTTATCTTTTTACTATGAAGAGTGAGCATATTTGCAATAAAAATGTTTACATGTTTACCTCAGCTGACTTACCATTCTGGCAACCAATAACAATACTGAAAATTGATATCAATATTAGAAGACTTTTTTCCCCCTTTTCCTCTCGAACTGAGTCAATACCATTTTCTCCTGAGCAAACAGTGTAGGTATGAAATTAAAGTGTCCCTGTTGAAGAGGTATCACAGGGAATAAGACGCCTCTTGGTCTAACCTGAGCAAAGTTATGCCTCAGTGCTGCGTCTCCCTTCAGCTCTATTTGCAAGCATGACCAGACACCCGTGACCTCCATGACACCATTGTGTCCGAGATCTTTTGATGAAAGCGGTTGGTTGACATTGGAAAGGAATCAAATAAGTTGGGTGGGTTTTGCTGTTGACGTGTTCGTGGGATTAATGCTGTTAGAGCTCTCAACAGGTTTTCAACCACAGGCAAGTGAAATGTACAGCAACCACTGTGCTTATCAGGACAAAGGCATCGTGTGGCACAAAACTCTGATTAAAAAGAAACATTTGAATAGTCTGGCAAGACTGTTTTGGTAATCAAGTAGCTTCAGGATTCATTTAATTAAAAATTAACAAAATTACTCACAGATTTTCTGGAATGAAAAGATTAGGCTTCAAACCTTGGGGCAGACATGCATAGCAAGTGAGGAGGAACCACATTTTAAGTCTTTTGATTGTGCACTCACACCAACAGCAACAGACAAAGTGCCTGATTGCAATTAGGTTGGAGTGAGTGCTAAGAGAACATTTAGCAGAAAAAGGTGCATCGAGGATAAAGAAAGAAAGAAAAAGACAATAAGTGAACCTTTCACCAGAATAGCAAAGCAAGAACAGAGGTGCAAGGTGGAGAAGTTGTTGAGAAGCTGTTGTTCAGCTGCTAACCTGTAATTAACAGGTATAAGCTCTCAGAATTTATTGAAAAGAGAAAATCCACTTGCAACCATATCTGTTATGAAGAACTTGCATTCACTGGAGAGACTATGAATAATAAGCAACGAAACAAAAGTAAAGTATCAACACCTTTTGATTTGTGTTTGGCCATGAAAGATGCAATCATAAACTGTATATGGCAGCCAGCGCCCTCTGAAGCAGCGCCAGCACCAAGTATGCTACATTACTAGCATGCTTGTCTCATACTCTAACTGCAAATAAGCCATAGAGGAAAAACCAGAGGCAAAGTGACAGCTTGGGCAGAATACGATTTATACAGAGGAACACAGGGTAGGCTTACAGCAAAATAAACTGACTAGGGCATGAGAGCATTAGAGCATATAACCTGTGTTTGTTTAGCAAGTGGAAAATAGTGTTGGTATTTATAGCTTGCCTGCACACACAGACATTCATCATACAAACGTATGAGTGAGGTGTGATTATGTGATACGGACGCATTTGGAGTTTTTTAATTTCATTTGTCACTTGAGATCATAGTGTACTTTCCATGAAGTTCAAACTTTCTTGGAAGGATTCTGTGACTTCTGAGTGTCAGTGACACAACAGGGCCACAGATAATGCCCCGTCTTCTCAAACACTCCTCTTCCAATATAACTTCACTTTGAAGTCCAGTCAAGGGATCAAGCAGAACATTTTAAGCAGTTAATCCCTAATTTTTAGTCAAATGCACAGCGTCCGCTTAATATTTACCGCAGAGATTTCTAATTGTCCTGCTTACTGGTTCAAACGTTAAGTACCATACTGATATTTCATGGGACCACGAGAGAGATAAAGGCTGTATGTTGAGAAATTGAGGAAGGGGTGGAAAATGCTTTCAAATGATGTAATTAGCATACCTTTGAAAGTAAAAAAATAGCATCTCTTTTTTTTTTTTTTTTTTAGTAAATGCAAGGTCATGGTGTTTAAGTACGGTAGTCTAATTAAATTTGCTGTCCATAAAGTTTTTGAGGAACATTATGCAAATAAGATTTTAATTATTGCCCATTCCAAGTGTCATCAAAGTGCTTGTCTGAAAGGGAACAGAATGCCTTCACCAGCCCTCTGTGATTTGCCCTACCCGCGTTTCCTCCCATAAAAAAGGAAAATTTAAAAAAATAAAATAAAGTGATGAATTGAATTAGTTCCACTTCATCACTACTGCAGAAACTTTTTTCCCCCAGATATTACCGTCTTGTCAACTGAAAATAACTCTAAATCACTTTAATGCCCACTGGGCCACTAAACTGTAAAGACAACCATCCATTCTGCTTTGTTCATTAGCACTTCAACTATGCTTGCATGAGTGCGTACATATAAAAAGATCCCCATGAGTTAAGTGTGTAAAAATGGGTCTCAATTTAAAAAAAATATATATACATATGACATTTGACAATTTATCATTTTCAGTATATTTGTATGTCATGTTAAAATATATTCAGTTTACATGGAAGTCGTGCATCTTGTTGACATTTTGATTGACAATGCGATAACAAGCGCTGATCGACTTTCCTCTTCATATTGCAGATGTGTGGGCTGATAAGTTGAATAGATTTAAACTCCACCATATTTGGCCATTAAAAGCTCATGGAGGCTACTCATGCCTGAAATGATACAGTTCAGAGGGCACTGATTGTGGTTGCACACTTAGAAAATCAAATATTGGCAAAAGCTGCCATCCCAGTTTAAGAGAATTACACAACTGGGGAGGGAATTAAAAGTTAAAACGGGGATGCATAGACTCTGATGACTGGGACCTTGATCAAATATTGATTGTGCGGCACAGTAGGGAAGGTGAAACTGCTGAGAAGTCCTAAATCTATACTGTGGTATTTGTGAGACGTGGGCTTCCATTATTTAATTATATTTTCCTTGAGGGAGATCAACTCAACCGTCAAGCCCTGACGGCTCCTCTTGAAGAGAACCTACCAGAGGAAGCAAGGACTTTAATTTGCAACTATTCTTTCATTTCCGCATTACTGGTCCACCCTGAAAGAGTTGATTCAATCCCTCTACAGTGAGGAACTCATGCCCATTCCAGCATGAGTAATAGGTGCTGGTATTGGGATTTATCACCAGAGGCAGAGTGTAAAGTGTAAGAAAATCCCCACTTCTGAAGCTCAGAGGTCACCGTTTAAAGACATTTGGAATTCAAATCAAAACATGTCATTGTCAGTGAATGTTGATACACCTCATTGTAGCAGCACCATACAATGTAGTGGGCTGCGTGGATCAGTGCACATTTTCCTAAACTTTGACAGTCCTAAGAATTTTACCCCCCTAGTGTTGGGAATATTTTGACGAGTCAATGACACTTTAAATTAAATACCAGATGAAAAATTTAGGTCACTGCTCGTTAGATCAAAAAAAAGTTGAGCAAAAAAAAAAAAAAATCTGCTTTAGTTAAGCAGTAATTCAACACTTTAGCCCTTGTGCTTGCATGTTTTCCATTTGTAAATGAAATGGTGGATGTAAATGAGAAAGGGCCCCCCCACAGTTAAAACGTTCTTTTTAAAATTATTTTTAATGTGTGTGTATGTGTGAATGCATATGTGTAAGGGAAATGTTTCAACGGAGGCAAGCCTTAAGCCCTGTTCTCAGGGGGCCTTCATTATGTGGGGACCTCAGGTAATTAATGAACTAACAACAACCTCTGTGGTGTGTGAATTACACAGTGAGACAATAAATGTTCACTAAAACCATCAGTGTACTGGATGCAACAATTCTACATTTGTCATTGTGTGATTTAACAGTAGGAAATGTCACTTTTTTCCTGCAAATATATTCAAAACCTTCCTTTCTTTCTCTGTGGCCTCACATTTCCATATTAGGATAAACATAGAGCACATCTGCAACATGAGGAAAAAGACACTGTCCAACAAAAACAAAAAGCAAGAACGTAGTTAGCAACACCAAGCTGTTGATGTTTCCACCCCTTACACTTCAGCTCATGTCTAATTCAAAGAGGATTAGAATTGTTATTCACTCAATATTTCTTTTGTTTTGGAAATGAAATCTTAGGCGTCAACTTGTCAATCACAGCAAAGGTCAGAATACATCGCATAAATCATCGAGGACATCTAGACCTGAAGAACAACTTTGGAGGAATCTGTAGACTCACACACTAGGAGATGCATTACTTTGTCGTCATCATTTAGCAGCTTTTCTTTTGAATTGTTCCATAAAGTTTGTCATTTTAGTCACTTCTACTGTAGTAATATAAACTTGATGCCAGCTGCCGATCCGATTTCAATAGGACGTAAAAAGTAATATTCAATTCCTAAAGGAGTTTTTCAAAGAGAAAGAAGTTACCCCTGGCGCAGAACACTTATTGCAGTTTATGAAATATCCTAACCCAAAAGGCTCAGATGTCTGTTCTGCACTTCCTGTGAACCGAGCCCTAAAAGAGTAAACACATGAAACAGATAAATAAGTCAACATACTCATCTTTATATTCTCCGTCTGTATACACCATCCTCCTTTCATATTGTTGGGACCAGCCTCAAAAAAGGTGAAAAGATATACCCTTCCAGACTTCAAAAGTGCATTTGATATCCCAAGCTGGACATTTGGCGCATTAATAATAGATGGTGTGATTTTATTATTTAAAAATGAATGGATGTCTCTTCTTTGAGGACTGTTTCCTTTTCATCATCTTTATGTGCAAGCAGGCCGAACACCAAGAAGGCAACGCGGGATGTTAGAAAGGGGAAACTGTTAAAGCACAACCTTTACTTCTTTAAAAGCCCTCCTCTGCTATATGCTGTGAGAGTCGTAATGCATTTGTTCCCCACCACTATGGAGGGGGGGAGGTGATCAAAGGGCAGTAATGGTGAGCGACTCAAAGCCATTCCCCACTCCCTCTGCACATATGTAAGTGGGATGGCCCACAATTCACCTGTGCTACCCATAACATTTTCTGCATAGAACAAAGACCTAAGCACCTGTCACGTACTATTTGTTTTCACTTTCATTACTAGAACCCTCTTAGACATGGACCTCTTTAGAAAAACACCCCTAAACAACTGGCCGTACTCCACATCCCTCCTCCCTCAGTAGAACAATGTAGGTACTGGACCACCTGAGGTGCAAACGGGTGTAACTGTATTCAACAGGCATATTCCTGCAAAAAAACATAAGTATGTGAGAGTGCCAGAAGAATAGAGCCTTTAAAATATTTAGTGGACTTGTGTTTTTAATCTATTGTGGGGGGGGCAACCAGTTTAGTTGCATTCATATCACAGTGACTGTGACTAAACATGCTTGTTTAAGCTGTTGTTCTGTTTGGCCCACAGCCATGTTGTATTATTTCATAGTAGTTTTTTCATTGTTCATGAATGATCATCAAAGGCAGATCATCATTTTTCCTGTCTCCTTTCACCAAGACTTTTGTTTTATTGATTTATTTTCATGTGATTACCTGCTCCCTCTGTTTGCCCGGGGAAGGAGTAGATTGCCCAGTTTGCAGCTTTGCACTCAAAAGCTCTGCTGGAATTAAGCATGTGTGGTTTTGTTCTGATGAAAGGAGCAGCAACACAATCATCCGAGACAAATAGCTATCAGCTGCGCAAAAGTCACCAGAAGTCACCATATAACTTAACACTGAGCTCCACTCCCCACACTGTTAGTGGAGCATGGAGGATTACAAAAGAAGTGAAGTGCTCTCAAGTTCAGACAAAAGCTTTGGGAACATTTTCTCCACTAAAACAGAATAGACTAACCCAGTATCGTGTTCAGCTTTTCAGGGAAAAAAAACAATACACATTGAGTGTGTGTGTGTGTGTGTGCGCTTTGTAGTGAGCAGAGACTGAAACACAACTGTACTGTGTTATGTTGAAATTTCCTGTTTTAGGGAATCAATATAATGATGCTTTTCCAATACAAATGTGCCAAATTATAATTTAAAAACTAAATTAATTTAGATATTTATTCAAATGTAAGCATAAACTAATATACTTACACTTACATGTGTTATGTTGACAAACCAAATCACAACTGTTTCAATTCTTTTGGTTGTCTTTTTACCGCTTTTGCTGTGCGTCTCCATCCCTCAGCTGTCCTACGACTCCCAGTCACCCATTTCTGGTGAGGGAAGGATGAGATATGATAAGGTTTTTTTTTTTTTTTTAAACCAGAAATGAAAAAAAAAACCCAGTACTTCCAGAGTTCCAGTTCAGATAAGATAAGATATGAATATAATATAAAGATATCAGGTCCAAACCCCATAAAAAAACAAGCAATATAAACATAGCAACTTTGGCTCTGGAAAGTTGGAGTCGAACTTCACTGGCTATACACATACAACAAATGTGATTTTGGTTTTAAGTCAAAGTATATACACAACAAACTATTTTCTTCAGGAAGATAGAAACATACAGCTGCACATGAGCACAACACAGCTGAGCAAAGACGGCTAAAACTAAAACAACAACTATGTATGTACAAGTAAGTATAAAATTGTTAGCAAATACAAATGAGTAAATACTGAGGGGGATAATTACTTGATAAATGTATTTACATGAAGTGGATGGTTATGTACTCTATATGCACATGTCTATATGCAGTACATACAGCATGCAGGAATACAGTGTGCATGTTAAATATTTAGTTGTTGTCATACACTTATGGTCATTAATATTCAGTATTGCATCTTGTAACCAGTACTTCTTTTTTCTCTCCTCATGCAATTGCCTTCCCTCCCTTTCTTAAATTTCTTCCATTACCAGAGCTCCTCCCTGAGCCTTGAACACTGTTGAACTGACACATTCTGGCCTTCCTGACAGAGAGCAATTAGAGAGCGTAAGGTTGAACAGCTTGAGGCCTAAGGCTGCCAACACTGGTCTTTAGAGCCTGTTGGACGAAACCATTTGATAATGATCCCAAACTCAACATCACCATAGCGGAGTCCAATAATGACCAGGCTCCTTATCGGGCAGAATGGACCCGTTCTTGACAGGTCATAGAAAAGTACGTGTTGAAATTCTCTACACTGACAACCATTCTTTAAACCCACACGAAGGTGTTGTGCACTGTCAGATAATAAGCCCCCAGCAGAGGCAGCGAGTACTCGCAGCAGAACCAATTTGTCTACTTCAGATGTACTGTGTATATGTGGTGTTTTGGATTTGTCTAAATAGGAAAACACATGCAGATTAAAATCGTTCAAGCAGGAACAGCATTATTTGTCCCGCACAAGCCTGTTGACGATAGTGAAGAATGTCTGTGATTTCCCTTGCCAAACAACACATAAAATGTGCAACATCTAAAAACTTGATTCTTTTGAGAAAATTGAAAATGCCCTTGCATGTAAGGAGATCACACACTGTATTTCCTCAAAGAACCTGATTCTACAGAAAATCAAAAGCTTGTTTCCTTCATACTATGATACACAAATGTGAGTCAGAAAGAAATGTACTATAAATTATGTTCACAGCCAAGGACCGTATCAAATGATATGCCACTATTAGCTTACACCATTCAGAGGCAACAGCAGCAGAGGCAAGTCCCAGTAGCCCGTGGTGGAGATTACAGAGGAAAAAAAAAAATGGGGTGGCATTTTTAGCAAACACCCCCTCCTTTTGTAGATTCAGATTTCCCTGTAGAAATTATATAAACACAGAATATGCCTTTATTTAATTTACCACACATGCTGACCACTGATA
This sequence comes from Pempheris klunzingeri, assembly GCF_042242105.1. NCBI lineage: Eukaryota > Metazoa > Chordata > Actinopteri > Acropomatiformes > Pempheridae > Pempheris > Pempheris klunzingeri. The sequence continues at coordinate 18,294,516 of NC_092032.1, read as the reverse complement.
AACCGTGTGTGTGCCAAATGAATGGGACAACTCATTTAGCCAATCTGCTAAATGACAGTAAAAAAGTGTGCCATGTGATGTGAAGTGTGCTTCCTGATGAATCTGAGGTAAAAGTGTGTTTGGGGACTTTAACAGCCACAAGGTTTTTATGGCCACAAGATGCAGCTCAGAATAAAAAACACAACAGCTGGAAGATTCAGTCGGTGGAAGAACTTCCTGCATGTACATACGAAGCGTTTATGAGTTGTACTCATGAAGTGAGCGATACGAGTTTATGAAGCACGGTATTTATTCCTTAAACTTTAAGGTGCCTTATCATTCACGGTGAAAACAGTTCCTGAAGGAGAAGGTGAGGGCGGTCGTTTGCTTGTACTGGCACCATCATTTTTAAATAATCTGCCTCCCGCTCTCTTTATCTGTCCCTCCCTGTGTGTGCATGTGTGTGCATGCATGCAAACCGGTCCAGCTGAATATTAATTTAAGCCCTGCTTGCCAAGAATGGTGGATGCAGCAGCGCTACAATGGCATCATTCTGGCTTTAATGACTCAGTGCCAAATGAATTAGACTGACAGCAATTTATTGACCCAATTTTGAAACAGAATTGCTGGAATCATCTTGTGCAGTAACAAATTAGTCTCTGGTAAGTGCTGCAGAGCTACCTTGTATGTGTCTAATATGCAAGCCACTCATGAATCATGTGCAGGCCTCATCACTTTCTTTTCTTTTATTCTAAAAAATGTATAAATAAGGGGCATAATTATGGTCTATCAGCCTATATAAAGTTTCTTAATTGAAATATTATATAGGTATTTATTTTGACCTCTTTTTTTAAAAACTTTTTTAACAAAATCAGCACCTAATTTTCTGTTTTACTCTTCAAGGGTGCTCATGTTTTGTTTTCTTTTTGTCCTATTGACCTATTTAAAGGGTGTCTACATTTGTCTTAGCCTTTAGGGGCCTTAAGGTATTGACAGTTCTGAAATCCCGAACAAATAAATCTACTTCAGCTGAATTGAATATTGGTACTACCATTAGCCACCATCATGATGACAAATCGCTGACAAAAGGAAGACAGTGTATTTTTTGAATAGTATAAAACTGTAATATGTACTGTTAAAAACAACACTGTTCATATCGTCACAACACCAAGACAAGACATAGCCTGCAGCTAAATGTTCTGGTATGATATTCTAACTGAAGGACGGAGCATTTGCTCAATGTCAATTACACGCAAACCTCATTTGCAAACAATACCTTGGCAATCACGATGAATTTGCCATGTTATGTTAGATGATAGAATATCGCTGGTTGTGGGGAAGGCTTGTTGGGAGGGAAGACAAATTCTGTTTAAACACATCTGTTGATTGGCCACACCGTGGGAATTCAGAGAATAATAACCCTGTGAAGGCAGTGGGAGAGAGCTGGGATGAAGGGATCTAAATCCTTGCTGTGGACAAACAGGAAAGCCGCTTCCCTGGCACCATCCCTCCCTCAGAGATTACATGTCTCTCGTTTTCATCATAACATCCAAGTTGGCTTGCCACCATTAACAGGACAGACCTCAGTACTTATCCCATCACATTGCAGTGGCCAGAAAAACAGACCGACGTGGAGCAACTGTGTCATCTACACACCATCGGGTCTTTATAAATGCACAACATGTAACGTCGCAACACGAGCATGCTGTGAGAAATTGAATGTGTTCCTTCTTTATAAAATCATTTTCACAACAGCAGGACGGAGGAAGAATTATGGAGCCTGAGTGAAATGCTAAAATACTCTCAATAGGTTCAAGTGTGAAGCTGTGGGCTGCATTCAGGTGGACAGCAGGAAAAGGTAATATACTGTAGCTGCAGAGCACAATTCAGAGCCTGTGGTGAGTTGAGGCAGTTTCTGCACCACAGCCCTCCTGGCTGCTCAGCCCGTCCTCGTTCACTCGTTCAATATACCTCCACCTCTGCAGGCTAAACCCCATATACTGGCCGCTTCATCTCTCCACAGTATTTAATGCGTTTCTTCCTTCCCACTCCCACTCCAAACCCTTGCCAAATGTTAGCCTGACAACACATCCCTCAGCCTTTGCAGCACACAAGTAATATGGGCTCATTTTGCAGCAGCCCATGGCACTGACAGGAGTGGGCTTGTGTCTGCCAGAACTGATTACTTACAAAATTTGCTGATCAAATTGTCAAATCATCCCAACTTTGAGTCAGTTTGCACTCTCACCTGCAGAAAATGTGACCCCATTTTATTTGTGGGGCAATTTCTGCGACATGCACATTTTACAGACAGAGCCTGACGTAACTCTAAATCAGACTGCATATGGATTCTTCTCCCCGACAACCAATTTGTTTCATCCATGAAAATGAATTCCGTGTTCAATATCTTAAATCCTGGTTGGGAATAACTCGCCCAGCATTATCACCTTGCTTTATCTTCAGTTGGAGGAAGAAAATCATCATCAGGGACACACGCGCTGGCCTCTCTCAAATAAGTGTTTTTAATCTCTTTCATTAGGTTGGCATTACAGCTTTCAGAAACTGATTAGATGTCTCAATCCTCGTGCCTCCGCTGATTATTGTTAATGGCAACCGGTATTCCAGGGGCATTGTCAGGCTGAGTGTTTGGCTTGCTCCATTCAAACAACTCTCGGAAACACACGGCTGCTTTAATTATTGCTCCATTTAGATCAATGTGGCATTGGTACTGTGATCAGTATTCAGTATTTGAGTGTTCCTTAAAAACTCTATCCTCGCTGTGCCTCAGGTCTTGATTGTGAAGAGCTTGTTTATGTGAGCACGCTTAATCAAAGATTCTTTTGCTCTGATTTAACACTTTGGAAGGGAATTAGTTTCCAGAGCCAAATACAACTATATTCACAGTACTGCTCTAACGGAGTTGTTCAAAAATGAGATGTTATTACTGGTTTCCAGCAGGTTCCCTCAAATAAGGACTCCTTTGTGTAACTGCATGATCACAATGGGGGGAATTGAATTACAGACATTGTGAGGAATGTTCCTCCTAAAAATCTTTACCATAACATACAGAAGCTTTATAATGAAGTAACCACACATTTTAAATCAGCTGGTCATTATTTCTTCCTTAAGACAGATGTGAAGATGTGCTGATGATACAAACAATGTAGTATCTTCTGAGAACAGAGAAAAAGTGATCAATAGGATCAACATCACAGCTTTCATTAGATATTATCATACTGGGTTAGGTACACTGTCAAGGGCTGTACCAATATGCTTATATTCAGTACTATCACAATAATTGGGTGCCAATTCTATATGTATACCAGTATCACAAGCTGATATTATGATTTTTTAAAGGTTTGTTTACTTTTCTTTAACCATGGGAAAAGTTTAATCATATACTTTTAGAGACTGTGCATTGCTTCAAATAAACTCTTTCTTTCTTTGATATGCAGTCAAGTAATGATGCTCCTGAAATTAAAGTTGTAAATAAAAGGATTTAAACTGTTACATGTAGTTGCTCCTGCTAGTGCGATAAGATTTAAGGGTAAGTCAACATTTTGCTTTGAGGGGAGTAATCAGCGAGCTCCTCCATGGCAGCAAACGGCCTCATTCGCAACAGCGAATATGGAAGTGCCTCGAAAAAACACAGTGGCGACTAACAGTGGCAATAGGAGCAAAGAGAGTATAAACTGGTGAGTAATGCTACCCTGGCAATAGCTCCGTACAGCTACTATGAGCTTATCGCCAAATGTACCCGCTGGCATGTCATTTTGCGCCCAGCATGGTGAGCGCACTCTGAGCGCAGCGAGGGCCAGCAGCGTTTGTGTGTGTTTAAATCCACATACTTCTGAGTTAAAATAAGAAGATGCAGATCGTATCCCTGTGGATCCGCGCTTTGGCATCTTTTTACTCATTGACTGAAAGCAGTAACTTCTCTCCACTAAATGAGCTAAGATGCAGATTCAGGCAATAAAAAGATGATTAAACAATCGTTAAAAAAAAAACAAAACACTAATACAAAAATTGTTTTTTGTTGTCCCACCTCTTCTGGCTACGAGCAACACTGAACCACAGAGGACCATATATGAAAATAAAAATCCAGTAGTTAAAGATAAATCTCTGTTATGCATTGGTTTAGAATTGCTCTTAAGTTAATTCAAAAACGAGGTACACTTGATTTAAATGACACCACGAGCAGAAAACATGATCCAGAGATTTGGTGTATGTGTTACAGGATAAAGCCTGTGCCTCTCCTGCCGGTAATTGCAGTAAGTCAGAGGAGAGGAGGCAGACTGAAGCTCCAGATGCCCACTTCTGGGCCAGACCTCCCTCAGGACAGGCTGGCCTTGTCTTGAGCTGCATGATCCGGAGAGAGGCAGGCTGGTGATTCCATTAGCTTAGCCACTAATAAGAAGTACACCTGGGTCCTTGTTGTCCTGAAACACATCCCCATCCATCCATCCCAGTCATGCCCCAGGAAAATAGCGAGCAGTGAGGAAAAAGAAGACAGAAACAAAGAATTTATAGTATTTAAAATTGTGAATAGAACAGCTAATCATAAATAAATAAATATATATATATTGTATATTAAATATACAGTAAAGAGACATTTTTACTAAACCTGTGTGACCAACAACATATAAATGTACAGACATGTATGAATACATACTTAAAGTATTCTAACGTGTACAGAGAAACCCTGAATGTTAAACCAACATGTTAGCTTCCTGGAACAATATTCAGGATGCACACGTTTGCTCCGTTTTCACGTTTGCACTCCTCCTGTAGCTTCCCATTGAAATTTTAAAGAAATTGAAATGAGCAATTGCACTCCTCTGGTGGCCAATTAAAGTTAACAGATAAATCAGACGCAATTAATTCTGAATTATTACTTTCCAATAGTTTTCTACTGTAAATACTCCCATTGCTTATTAACAATTCACAGATTGTTCATTATAATTCACTGCTGTTTTTTGATATTCGTAAGCAATATTTCCAGTATTTTAATCAAGTATGTGTAAGTAAGCTCTGTATTGTGAATTAAGGAAATCAATACTGCAATATTCTGAAAGTTACTATTAAGTTACCTATGTTTGACCACAAAACTTTCCTTTATCTTATCATTATCTTTATTATTTGGATCTAATTCTTTGCCCATTCTGAGAGCTTTAAATTGTCACAGACTTATTTTTCAGACATCAGTGACTATGATGAGTTTCAACAAAAACTTGAGACACAATTCCAACATTTGGGGACATTTATTTCAGTCTTTTCCCTCATCTACTTCTTTGTATAGGTGTTAAATTGCCATTTTACCCACTTTGAAGTGCATTTAAACAACGTGTTATAAACTATAACATAACTTCCAACCTCTATGAGATATGTAATATCGTTCTTGTTCTTGTTCTTGTAGGCAGGCTACATGTGATGTGTGCTATAGTACATTTTACCATCATCTGAACAAACAAATGATCTGTATCTGCTCTACAGCTCCATTAAATCAGCAGTTCGCCTACATGACAACCCATTAACAATGTATCACTTCAATTAGTGTCATTCAATCCTCCTTATGGACTGACGCTAATACAGTTTTTTCTCTCCATGCCCTGTTTGCGTACTTGTGAAAGACACTTTTGTGTCCCATACGGCAGTAGGCCAATCTGAAATGCCCTGATTGACGTCTGACTCTGAGCATCCATTCCACCTCTTGCTTAGCGGAGCCTGTGCCAAGAGGATTAAAAATGGAGTCCTCTAGGGCCATGCCATGCCATCTGGACAGGGTTGATCTGGGAGCAGGGTTGTCAGCCAGGACTGCTGAGTCTATAAAATGCTCCACAACTACATTCAAATACAGCTTTCAGCTTTTGAGTCATATTTTTAAAAAAGGGTCATGTTCACACAATTCAGCACTCCATTTTTTACATTGCTTTCTCTTTGCAATGCTTTCCTTGTGGAGAGGATACTCTTTGTATTTATTAGATTTTTTCACTTTCTGCTGACTGATTTTCACTCTCTGCTGACACTGTAAATCATAGGTTGTCAGAGGTAAATTCAGAAAATGTATAAGATCTCGACTACAGAAATTAAAGCAAACATTTTCTGCATCATTTAAAACAAAGGAGAAGAAAAGAAAGGGAATTTTGTTTGACTGTGAGACCTGTCCATCTTCAAGACAGTCAAAATGAAATACAGAGATGACTAAATGCTAATGCCTCAATAACCTTTTCCATAGAGTGATGTGTGCCACCTTTGATTTCCACACCATATCAAGGTCTAATTTTAAAGGTTAAAGCTGGTGGTTGCTCCTCAATATGTCAGCGAGAAGCTAGATGACGTCTGTGCTCTGTTCCAAGTAAGGCAAGTAGCAGTGCATTAAATCATGCAAAACATGAAAATAAGAGAATTTAGGTCACCAGCAGCGACAACTGCCAGACTTCAGAGAAACCCGTAAAGTTTTGATGTTTAGATGATGTAATTCTTTCTCTGTAGTGATCTCTATTGGGGATAGAGGGGGAGGTGTTGGGTTTCTTTATTAGCCATTTCTTTTTGAGAGTTTATGGGTATTAGCAGAAACCAGCTGATGCCTTCGCTTCCAAGTGGATTCCCCCGCCCCCGCTCCCTACCCCAATCCACCCTCCAACCCTTACCAACGTGACACCCTAGAATGTACTATATAACCCAGTTATTACAAAAACCTGACTATAAACTCATCCCAATTTTAACTCTATACTAATTTATACTCTATATAAATTACAATATACAAAGCTTTATGTAAGTTCACCCTAAATCAACCACAGAATTCACACTAATTTCCACAAATGTGAACAATGGAAGGACAACCTCAACATAGATGGTTTTCCTCAAGTGTGTCTCACAAAGAACATAGAATTGCAGGACCTTACTCATACACCATCTCCCCACTACTGCATTACCATGTAAGTAGAGTTAGGTTGCCACTTCAATATACTGCACATGCTGTATAACTCCCTTTAAGGACAGAAAATGAAATAAATGTGTACCTAAAAGCCAAAAAAATATATGTTTTTGGTTTAAGTAAGGCACCCCTGTATACCTGGCAGTAGGGTTCTCGACCTACTTGGACGAAGAACCAGTGTGTATAAACAGTGGCCAATCCAAACAGCATATCTTAAATCATATTAGCACAAAGCAGCAGTTATCATTTGCCTATTGCATCAAGATAGTGACACTAATAGTATTAGAATAGTAGTAGAATCAAAAGATATGTAGAAATCATCAAAACCACAAAGACTTGGCTAACAGAAAGCAAAATGAATGTCCCTACGGTGAAAATGCACTTGTCCAGGTCATTAGATAGACTACATAGTTAGAAGGTAGTCAGCTGTAGGTGCCTAAAGATTTAAAATAAGGTAATGATGTTGTGCAGTAATGTTACACAGAACATTACTGGATATATATATATTTTTTAAAAATCCCCTCAACCTTCAAAAAGCAAGAAGTTCTGTAATTTCAGCTGGACCTTTAAGAATCTGTAAACACATGAACTCTGGACAAAAGAAGCATGTCCAAGTGTCTCTTTGATTAGTAGATCCCCGGTGACCACAGCACACACCCCTGACTTAGAGTGAGAGTGTGTGTGTGTGTGTGTGTGTGTGTGTTACTGGGGGGTTTAGAGGTGGGGTGCTTGCTAGTTGGCTCTAATCTGCTTGATGATGAAGATCCCCCAGCACTCAGGGGATCTGACGAGAGAGAGAAAGAGAGGAAAGGGAGGGGGGGGGTTTGCGCTACTGCCTTACGCCAATGCAATCACGACTGTCGCTCGCCACTGAGCCAGCAGCGCTCACAAACCCGCTCACATTCCCTCTCGCTCTCTCTCTCTCTCTCTCCCTCCCTCCCTCCCTCTCTCCTTCACACACACTTCCTCTCTCACTCTCTGATGCATGTACGCGCACACACACAAGCTTCTTTCTCGCACTTGTCCTCTCACTCACTACCTTGCTTCTCAGTCGTCATTCTGTAACCGTGCGGAAACGCTCCACTTTGGTACAGCTCTCGTGTATTCTCCGGCTATTCTGAAGCTGTTGTCTTCTGCAACTCGCAGCGCAGCGTTCTGTTCCAGCGTGGGCTCAAAACTGTACACAGCGAGCGGGATAATGAAAGAAAGACACCACAGAGGAAAGCAGGGTGAGAGAGGGAATTAAAAGGAGCAGTAAAAGCAGCAAAAGGAGAGAGTCTGCTCTTGCAAAGAGGTGGGAGGACAGTTTGATTCAGTGAATATTTGGATTAAACTGGCTACGTCTCCGCTCTAAAGTGTCCCACTAAAGGTAAGCTTGTTTTCTCTTTCTGCCTCTAGGCAGTTTTTCCCTTTATAGAATTTAAACTGATTTCCAGCAACTCCACTGATACTTGGTCTGTGACATTTTCTATCTTATTGACAGAGGGTGCTTTACTGGACTGTGTTTTTGGTATCATTTCCAAAGCAAACATAGTTGAAACACTTCCAACAGCTGGTTAGAGGTGATTAAATGTGATTGAACAGCACAAGATGAGACAAAACAAGACCGCTGTTCAGGTCAGACTACGGCAGACACTTGGGCAGTTGAGTGGCTCGTGTTTTCCATCGTGGCTTGTGAAATGAAATGAGAATGCAGTAGGCGTCAATTAAAGCAGATTGGCTTACATGTCAGGCAACACTTCAGTCTGAATGTCCTGACCCCATTTGTAAGTTATTTTAGTTCATTTGCATATGAAAGGCTATGTAGTTTTTCAACTCTGTGTTAGAGAGTCTTCAACGCTGATTATCACACCGTTGCATGTCAAGTGGGTTTTGGTAAGTTGATCTGAGCTGTGGGCAGATAAGCCACCGAACTACAAGCCATTTCGACCGCATTTCATTTCTATAATTTTCATTTTATATATATATATATATATATGGAAATGACAGCCTCATGGACAGCCGTATGGATCCAGTTAAAATATAAGTGTAGTATCTGTTTACACAGTGCAGTACTGATTAAACCATTTTCAGTTGGGTGTAAGAGTACACAGGGTCTAAGGGCTCAATCACAAGCTTGAGATTATTCCTTTTGTTTGCACACAGTGTATCAGCAATATTATTGTTGAGTAAACCCATTCTTGCGGTGTGGAAAGAGATTATAGGGAACAATCTGAGAGGATATCAAAGAGGCTTGACAGAGTCTGATTTGCTGGGAAACACGGGATCACAGATGCAACCTTGCCCCCATTCTGCAGTAGCAGATGCTTATTTGAATGAGGCAGAAAGGAAATATAAGGACAAAAAATATAGAAGCGTACCCTCGAGCGATGCTGAGCTACAGCTGCTGTGAACTTATGCATTTGATTGTAACATCAGTGGTCCCACTGCAAGTTGTTATACCATCAACTTTGCATCTCTTCAAATATTCCAAGGCACAATTACTGAGGACTGTGTTGCATCAAATGGATCTGTGGCATCAGGCAGCAACATGGGCACAGACAGCCCTAATCCAGTGACTATCGCTACATTGTGGACTTTTAAACCAATGTGCATTATTACACTAGAAATAACTCACTCACCATTCTCAGTATGTGCGTAACATTATTTCAGCCCGACTGAAGAGATGCCTTTTGAATTCTAGCACAGGTTTTCAAAGTCAATCCCATCTCCTCTTACAGATTAGATACAAAAAAAGCTCTTGCCTTCCCCTACTTTAAGCACATCTAATGTAACTCACTTTAGTGTCAGAGGCACTGAGTCTTCTTATCAGCATTCAGCTGAAAACACCTGCTTTGGAATAATCAAATTACGCTCCAAGGAGTCCACTTTCCAGAGGAAAAGAGGAGCTGGACCCTTTGAGTACACAGAGGCTACTGTGCAGAAAATGAGCATTCAGGGCATGCAGCCACCATCTACTCAGGTATTATAACTGCATTAGAGGGGATAAATGAGGAGACAAGCAATATACTTGTGGTATATCAAGTGATGCCAGTGACACTACCTGGCTCAGGTGCATATCATGGCAAAAATCTAGTGACGAGTGAAGTGGGAGAATTATTTCTCTTTAATACCAGTTAACCTGCTGACAAACTTTTAATAACGGAAATGATGTCAGGTTTCCGAAATGCGCTTACCGTTACAGATGCACAGTTTCGGCGTTGCCCTTGATGGGTGAAACCTCTTCACGAGGACAGGAAGCAGCATCCTACCGTATTCAGTGGTGTCCCACCAGATTGCCTTGCTTCACACTGCCTTCGATTCGCACACAGATTTGATCAAGCCTCAATTCTCAAATGAAATGATCTGAGTGTGTGTAGTTTTTAAGCAACACATTTAATAAAACCACTCTGCAATCAAGCTTGATTAGTTTTTAGGATTTATGATTCATTTAACACTTTTTGCCAAAAAAAAAAAATCTCACCAGTTTAATACAACAGACACTAATGCTAGAATTGTTTTAGTATGAGCTCATAATTAAGTTTTTATTAAGCGATGGTGTGTGACCGACTGTATGTGTCACTTCCCTCTTAAGTGTTATTAAAGCTCATGTAGGACCAGAAATACCCTGAAATAGACAAAGTTTTTTTTTTTTTTTATCACTTGCCTTCATGGTCTGAAGACACACAGGCCACAACAAGAAAACAAGACGATCAGTCAGGATGAATATGAATAAAAGTCCACCTGCTCCTCATGCCTTTCTCCATCCTGACTATGTCCATGTAAATGTAATGGAAAGACTGAGTGCTTCGCGGTAAATTAAAGCACGTGTCCACTAAGCTGTCATCATATCTCCGCATCCGCTGCACTGTTTGATTAGGCGGAGTTGTTATTTATGGATGGTCCACAGCTTTTACCGTAAGCACAACTACAGTGATCAGTCATCAGGATATGGGACCTATCATCACATTTTGGAGTAAGTGTCCATCAAGAGCCTTAGTCTTAAACAGAATCAATACTTGAGATTATTTGGAGTCTCAGGACTCTCTTTACCGTGGACTCTTCAATCTCACCCCCCACTCCATGGACTCATTTTGACATCATTCCGCTCTAAATGAGGTGTGTCTGAGCACGCAGATGTGAATGTGTGTGTGCGCCTGTCTATGTGTGCGTGAGAGTGTGAAACCACGTCTGTCTATGTGCATTTCTAAAGCACCATAAGATGTAATAAGCTAACCGTCAGAAACTTGCTTGCACAGCGTATGTATGCTAATCAGATAGCGGGTTTGGTTGTTCTGGCTGCAGTCTCAAGGCCAGTGTCAGATGAATCTATTGTATTTGTATGAACACGCTCCTGTGTCAGGCAGCAATTTCTCCCACAGCAAGCTCCACTTTGCCGAGACCCCTGCAGACCTCTAAGACAGGGCTCTCCCCGGCTCTCAGACAATCACCAGCAAGAGTCCTAAACATCTCAAATTAAAGTCTTGCAGTGATGGATGACTGTAAATCTCCAGGAGATATTGCGCACGCTTCTGCTCTGAATGATGGGCATCTCCTCTTCACTCCACTTAGCAATTATTTATAGAGATTTGTCTCTGTTCGTTTGTCAGCTTTTTGGACATAGTGTTTCTTCCTCTCTGTGGTGGAAATACTCAGCAGAGGTAAAACCTTGCAGTTTCTGCAGCCTGCTGATGCGGAGGCTTTTTCAGGAAAGCAAAACAAATATAACTTTCCCTGTGGTATGCGCATGTTGTTTGAAGTACTGGTGAAAATAGAAGTACAAAGTGTGCGGATACCTGAAGATACCATTTTATATCGAGGACACAACTGTTTTTCTTTATGAACATACAAATCAGTGGGCGTAGTACGGTGTTTTTGTGCAGAGTCTGAACATTGATTATTACTCATATCTGAGCACTGCTGTGGCCCGTCTTAGAAAGGCCATCGTTGGAGAGGTCAAGTAAACTGACAAGAGTTGTTTGGACCCATCATTGACATTATTCAGCGGCCTCTTTAAGGTCTTACACACTTTGATGCAAATACATTTCCATTCACAACCATTTCACTCTGAGCAGACACTGAGGAAACTTGAAAGTGAGGTCAGCTCATTGTCTCTCCTTTTCTTAGAGTACTCTTTTTAGGAACTTTATATACATGTTTTGAATTCTGCAGAGCAAAGTCTTAAAATAGCCCAAGGAGACCCTGGGGCCTTTGTGCCTTTGAATACATTTGAGCCATCCTTTTGATAAATTCACCACAGATTCTCCGTAAATAATAGCGAGGAATGGTGGTGGTCACAGAAATCACTAGAGGCCATGTATAGGCACAAGTACAAGTGGATGATGGAAGGCGTTTCTTGTCAACCTGCCAATGCCTCAACCCTACTACTTACAAAGTTGTTCTCTGTTGTGTCTCCATGTTTGGCGAGCACTGAATAACAGGTTTGCATTGCCTCCCACTATCAGAAAGACAGACAATTGGCAGGCTATATACATAATCCCCATCCTTTGCATTTGTGATTAAATGGTTTCGATCGGACTCAAATTTAAATAATCAGGATCCATCCAAACAATAAACCATCATCTCTGGCTGGACTCAACTCTATAACCTTAAACACAACCTCACTGGTCCCCAATGGCAATTTGGGAAAGATTTCCTGTCACACAGGTGAATGACTATTAGTTTACTGACCCTAGAGGTAGAGGGAGATTGTAATGATTTCTAGAGAGGGTGCTGGGGGGCTTTTCATTATAGGACTGAGCAGCACTGGCACTCCTGCAGGAAAGTATGAGGTGGAAATAAATACGGAATACTCCATTCTAGTGAATTGATTAAATCTTGCTGGTGATTCCAATGCTGTTAGCATGCCATTTTTCATGAAATGGCTTTGTGGGATCATCTTGTTTATTTTCGCTTGAGTGGGGTTGTTAAAATTGTAAATCTTTTATGTGGTGGCAATCAGTAACTTGTTATTCGGATGATCAAATGACCCATTTTTAAATACAATCAGAGTTAGCACAAATTCCCAAAAACCAAGGTTACATCTTCAAAATGCTTCTTTGGACCAACAGCAGTCCAAAAGCCAAAGTTACTCTTGTTTTTAATGAATAAAGAAAGAAGAGGCAAATCCTCACATTTCAAGGATAGCTGCCTCTATCCTTAGACCCTCGATTTACATCAGATAAAAAAACTTAACAGGAAGAAAAATACCTCTGTTGCTCTACCTGAGCTCTCCCAGGATGAACAGAATAAATGTTGGCAAATGTTTGAAATATCAGCTTCATAAATGTTAGTATATAAACTATTTAAATAATCTATGAACTGCATTTTGGTGAAGAAGCAAAAAAAAAAAAAGGAATTTATTTCCTTAAAATCAGATATAGACACTGAGATACAGCAAATATAATTTTCTTAAGTCTGTAAAGTAAAAAGTCGGAATTAAAAATGTATGGTTGTCTTGGACACACGGAAACGGTCTCAAGCTAGTACATGTGGCAGCAGCATTCCCTTTTCCTCTTTTCAAGAAGCCTCTGCAATTAATTCCCTTCTCTACTGTATGCCACATAACATTTTCACTTTTATTCATCCATGTCAAAACTCATCTTCATTTCATTAAAAATAAAATTTTCTCCTTAAAGCGCATCATTCCCAGTGCAGCAGACACCCCCTTCCTGTGAAGTACCTCTCACACAGTGAAACATTTCACATTTTGCTTCACACACTCGAGCAAGTTATCCTCCCTCACACACAGACCATTTAAAACGCAACCAGTGCAGCATGCATGTTTTAGTCCATTTCCCATCTGTTCAGCAGTCCTATCACAGTATCCTACACCAAATTCATGTATCATTTCAATCTTGGATAGTGTGGTGCAAACTGTAGAAGGCTATTCTGCACAGGCATTTTAAGAGGAAGGGAATTAATTGCAAACTGGCACGACAACAAAGTATGCACACATTAGGAAAGTGCTCCATAAGAGTCACAATATCTGAGGTGTAATTTAAAGTCTGTGTGCATGGAACGGCTTGTGTAGGTGAGGAAGTTTAATTTTAAATATTTACCCAGGGAAGTCGCTGCTTTTGGTATCTCCTCCTCTTATCGTTATCATGGCAGAGAGGAAAATTACATCATAACTTACTGGAGTAGAACAGAGGCTGAGCTAGCACATCAGCAGGCAGCCGTTTGATGGGGAGGATGGGAGTTAACTGCAAAACTCTGCTGCACTTACCCATGAAATATCAACCTGCTGATTTATATTATTATCGTGTTCCGAGTATAAACTAGGGGAAGACTGCCAGTCTTGTCAGCCTCTGCAGATATGATGGAGGTTCCACTCTATAACCCCGGCTACATTAAAGTCTGCTAAACATGCCATGAGACTTTTTACCTTTGCTGTTTTTACTGATTCATATAATAACACCGAACTAAGATTTGTGCAATAAACTTCATCTTGTTGCTCATTTAAAAAGCAGAATTTAACACAGACCTGGACAGAATTTGCTCATGATGTCAACTATAGTTCTTTATACCAGCAGATTTTATGCAGTATATGATAGGAGAGATGTGCAGATCTCTTCTGTCATGAATTCAAATTTGCTAATGCACCTAGGGGCAGGCTGTAGCAAAACTTAGTGGGTTTGCATTAGATGACAGATATTTGAATTTTATCTAATGCAATGCAACTCCCACTACCAAAGGGGAAACATAAATGTCAAACCAGTCCAAAGCATTTGTTGGAGCTAAACAATCTGAACTGTTACTCTGAACTGTAGTCTTACATGATGGCGTTAAGACAAAAAACACTTCTCTCTGTGTTCATTCATGCTTATCTTCCAACAAACGCCTTAGTGGAAAATGTCATTTGAGGAGATAGGGGGACATTGTCACCTGTTTCTTAGTTTGCTATTCAGAAGAGTGGCGATTTAACATAAAATTACCCATCATTCTCCCGTTCTCCCGCCCCCCCCGCCCATTTGCACCTAAATCATTTTGACTAGTAAGGACATCTTTTTAGTGTACTGGGTTTTTTACTTAACAGCGTACCATTTCAAACGGGGTTGGCCCTTATGCCTTATATAAACCATGAACCTGGGGAGTGATAAAGTATTGCACTTCTTCCATTAAATAGAATAAGAAATCATCTTGACAGACCCTAGATCTTGGCCTGGGTGAGTCTTCTTATGAACGAGACTTCTTCAAGGTCAGTATGATTGTACTTTCCTCGGTGTGTGCTGTGTCTGTGATGAATAGGACGAGATGTAAGGAGGAGAGGAAGTGAGGGCCAGCGGAGGAAGGAGTGAAGATTCTGTGGGGGAGGGATGGAGGTTAACGTATTGTTTACCTGTAAATAGAGGCTACAGAGAGTTGCTGTCTTAACAACTTGGAAACACAAGAGACGTGTTACTTTTTGATTGTTAATGTCACAAGTTTTAATGGAAGACATAAAACTATGGCTGATCCAGACCAAAAGACAAGTCGAGTGACTCAAGTGATGAAAACACTGTAAAATGTGCATTAATTGTGTGTTAATTGTGGCGTTTGTGACAACAAAACAATTCCATATATTTAAGTCACAACAGCTGACAACAGTACATGTTTATTTCATAATTGAAAGGCTTATCAACCTTATTTAAGGTTAGGTAGACTTCACTCTTTTTTAGATATGAACTAATTTAAAGATATATCTATGCTTTAAGTTACAGAAAGTGTCATATTGAGGGGACGTTATTGAAATAGCACAGGCGAGGAAAGTCTACGGAGTTTGATAAGGTCATATGACAGCATCAAACTACAGGTATGCATCTCAAATTGACACCTTGGCTGCGATTTTTTTTTTTTGGTTCAGTTTTCAAGGTTACCATGAGAGTCTGTTTTTCCTCAAGTGAGAGCAAGTTGAGTACCAACACCGGACAAATCAAATTGTTCAAATATTACACATTACAAAACGGCAGCCCTACTATGAAGGACAGAAATGTCTTTCGAGTGTGCTTCAAAGGAAATCAGAAGGAGAAAATGGCATTTGAAAAGGAGAGGCTTGGAATAGAGAGAGTCTGGACTTTGACAACCAAATGCATTGGTCAGTGAAACAGAGAGATGAAAATGTGGCAAGAGCATCAAACAGCACCAACTGTAAAGGAAACCACAACTAGACATAACCGGTGCCAAGGCCCAAAAATGGAGCTGAACACAACCAAAATATGGACAGCTCAGAAGTAGTTACTAATCACATTTAGCCAGCGGAGTGAAACTTGTAGTTTCAGTAGCAGGCCTGCATTGTGTGCTTTGGGGGTGTCAGCAAACATGTGACAGCCTATGCAGATGATTGGGGAGGTATTGCACCACCTTTCGTATCCTGTATCTAAATTTTTTTTTGTGTTTTATGCAGTGCTATATTTTTACTGTATTTGAGATTCAACACTGTGCATCACCTCCACAGGCTCCCTCTGAAACACCTAGTATTTTATGTGCGATACAGTATCATACATCCTTACTGCTTGGGCTCAAAGTTAAAGTCATGAAGTGTCAGGGAGTAGATATCAGATCTTAGAAATACCTCTAAATGGAGCTGGATCCAGCACTGTCTACAAAATGAAAAAAAAAAAGTTTTGTATGTGATGGATGGCTGCTGATATGTACATTATTGGTTGTATTAATAGTGTGATGTGTAGTTTTGCTTGGCAGAAAGTATATTATGGATGCAAATGTTTAACTGGGTCAGTGCAACATCTGTGCAGTCCAAGTGCTAACACACATGGTACTAAGGCTGGATGTCATACAGGTCAGTTCGCTTTCTCAGTCCTAAATACTTTGAAAGTGGACACATGATGACGGGGGAGGCCGTCGTTCTTACTAAACTTCCTCAGGTTCAATTTTGTTTTTCTTCATCTGAACTGAGTCAGAGGAAGCAAAATTGAAGACAAACCCCAAAGGCTTGGGGCTCTGGATTTGACAGCTGTGACCTAGACTGCTGAGTTTTGCTGATGAGCAAGGGTCCTCTGACTTCATTGTGTAGAGCATAAACAACACTGTGTCGTGTCTTGCCTTGCTTACACAATACCCTTGTGCAAGCAAGGCATCCGCCAGCCCCATCTCTGATTGCCTACACAATCGACTGGACTGACAGATCTATCATCTTTCTTTTATAGAGCCATAAATCATTTGAGTTGTGTTTTGAGAAACATCTTAACTTTAAATTGGATAAGTGTTTGATTCAATAACTTGTGCTGCGACACAAGCTGCATGGTGTTGTTTCAAACGTCTAACGGGGCCATTCCTTAACTTAATTACCTGTATGTGAGGGAGATTAGATCCAAAATGGACCAAGCACCAGCAGTTAACCGCTGACAAAAGAAATGTGGCAGATGTGCAAATGTAATTTTACATCCCCAAATCTTGCAAACAAATTCTAATTTTGGTTAAAACCCAACTGAGCTGCTGTGCCAATTACATGAGTAAACATCTCATTGCTGTAAATAGTTTTACTGTGAAACTCAGGTACAAGAAGTTTTGAGTTTCTTTTAAATTTTGACTTGTTCGCAAAACGGGAAAAATCTGCTACAAGAGTGCTGATATACAATTTTAAAAACCCACATCTGCCACCTAATTAGGCGTTTGTTTTCCGATGACCATGATCTATATAATCTTAATTAAAAAAGGTGTCGTGTGGATTTTCTTGTGGAACAAACATAAGGCGTACTTTCATCCAGCGTTTCTCACCCAAACATAATTTGTTTATCTCCAGGGCTCTAACACATGACTTGAATGTATGTCCTTGTAAAATATTTGCATACTTGATTTTTTGCATTATTTACACCCCTGCTCACTTACTAGCAGTCTTATTCCCTGCCTTTGTTGGAACATGGCTGTGTTTCTTGGCACAGTACCACTATTGTACCTGTAGATCAGTAGAACAGTATCTAACTATTGGCTATATTACTATTGTATTTGACAAATTCAAGAAAACAGTGATAAGTGATGAAATGAGAGGCACACATGAAACGTTTTTAAAGTCACTCTAAACCAAAATGTTGGGCGTAGTTCCATGATTATTTTCTTGAAGATGAAAGTTTTTCCCAGAAGAAAGCAGTGCTTTGTGTTTCCTTATGCAGAACTCTCATGACATTTATTCTTTTTTTTATGTCTTTTTTATGGATTTTTGCCCAAAACCCATCTCAAATACACACAAACTATGTACACACCTGGGGGTGGGACTACAAAAAGAGATTCATCTTAACCACGAGGCACGTACACGCTCAAGCCATAATGCATTTACTGTACGTACAGACCACTCTTCAGAGGTCTGTGCTGCTTGATTATGGTTTTTACAAAAAAAAAACCACTGGGATACTAAAAAAAAACAAAACACACGTAATGCAATAAAAACGAGCCCCTGTGTATAAACTAATTTTCCAATAGACATTTTACATTCAGTATAATAACTTACTCTTTACTTCACACCTGTGGAAAACTATTTCACCTCGAATAAATATAATTAGAAACACACTGCAGATGTTATTTTGGGTGTGTGATGATTATGTCTCCACATGGAGATGCATATAATAGCATGACATTTATTTAGATATACACATCATGCATGATAACTGTGTAAAAGACAACAAAAAAAGATAAATAACTGGGACATGTGACTCATTCAAGCAACACATGGATGATCTGTTATCTTATCATGTGAGCATGAATTACATAATTAACAGTTGCTCTGGGGAAATCATGATTTGAGGCTTGAAGCTGATGGAAAAAAGAAGCAGCGTAGTGTCGTCACATTATACAGATGATGTCTCACAGTAGCTGCTCATCAACCCTTTATCACTTTTTCTCCTCACTTTGGAAATTCACGCATTGATTCATTTCTTCCCCACTTAATACAGCAAATTCTGTTAAAGGACCTGGTGCATGCACACTTTATTTTCTAGCATTTTATGGATCCAATTTCTAGTCATTGATAAAATAACTAAACGCTAACCTTTACACATGTTGGGGCATTTTGCTAATGCTGTATAACACAGTGAAGTCAATTTGAAATTTTAGATTATAAACATTGTTAATATCACAGATTATGCCATCGATAGCATTTCTATAATTCAACATTACACTCGTCTAGACGGGGTTTGAAGTCACACCAATACAACCAATATTACTTGAAACAAAAAGGTGAAAAGGTTATTTCTCTCTTTCATCGGTATGTGATTACCTGTGCATATTTTACAGCCTGCAATAAAGGGATGGATTTGAAAAAAATGCTTTATAGAATAGCTTTTATATCCACTTCAGCTCACAGAATTACGGATAAACAACTTCTATTTTCTGGGGAAGATTCCCCTCTTTTTAAGGAATTCACATTAACCTGCTCCAGTTTAAATACATGCCAATAGCTTTTCAGAGTTTACTTGCTAACTGGAACTGAATAATGTAGAGGGGGGAAAATGCAGAATGTGAAGTTATTCATAAGCCTTTTATAGTCATTGTCAGCATTAGACTCCATCTATTCAATATTTCAATACAGCTTGAAAAGAATAAAGTACAAATGGAGAGAGAGTCGGTGAGAAAGTTCCTCCCTATGGGACTTTTAGGACCAGTGTTGTTGCCACACCGACCAAAGATATTACACACTATGTGAAATACAGAATAATCCTTTCCAAAAGTCAGCCAGTACAGGATGAGAGTGGGGTTTCTATTTTTCTAAAATGTCATAAAAGTATTGTGCCATCTCTAATTCAGTAGTACTAAAGTATCGTAGTATATTTGATTATCAAACACAGGAGTTTCTATTGTCAGATTGTTAGTGAGCGGCTGTCACTTTGTCTCTACTTCATAAGGCAACAGACAGACGCATACAAACAGGCAATCAAGGATAAAGCTTCTAACAGGGGACACAAAGTGGCACAGACAGACCATCTGACAAAAGGAAATAGTTCCATTTATA
Organism: Pempheris klunzingeri; assembly: GCF_042242105.1. Classification (NCBI taxonomy): domain Eukaryota; kingdom Metazoa; phylum Chordata; class Actinopteri; order Acropomatiformes; family Pempheridae; genus Pempheris; species Pempheris klunzingeri. The sequence continues at coordinate 18,274,681 of NC_092032.1, read as the reverse complement.
AGCAGGCAAAACTGCTGTACCCTTTACTTTGCCACGTGCTGCATGGGACAAATAGTTTCCATTTTGTTCCCATCAGTGTGAGTCATGAAACCCCAGTGCACCATCTGCAGACCTTCTTTACCCCAATTTTGTATGCTATACCATTACCACCATTGACCCAGTGAGACAGAGTCATTGCAGAAAAGACTAATTCTTAATCTAGGATATTGCTTTCTCATTATTCTCTCCCCCCTGGCCTCTTGTGTGATAACTGTTTGATTAAGGCAGTTATGTCACTTGAGAGCCTGAAAGAGCCCACCTTTTAATATTACCTGGCTGACTGATTATGCCAGCACTGCTTGAGGCTAATAATGTTGAACTGTGAATGCTTGATTACGAATGTTGATGGGCCCTCTGTGACAAAGTAGCCTTCAGAACTCTCAAATACTAATCAATAAACAATGCAAATTAATTTTACCAATCACACCAAACTGGATGTGACTGCATGCAGATCGACACTGCTCATTTACCTTATTTGTTTAATTCTATTGCAGGCTTTGCAGGCAACTGACATTATTGCAGCAGCCTTTCAAAACTGCAAGTTTAATATTCTATCATTCGTCTGCACTGAAAACTGGAAAGTGAAGTACAGGAAAAGGAGTAGTCCACTTCAGTGAAATGAAGAGACTGTCATACCTTTGAGAATGCTTTGATTAAATACTCTGGGAATACTGCTCGTGTCACTTTAATTAAGTGCTGAAAAACACTAGTGCTTAAGTAGCTTTCAGGATGCCTTTGAGGTCAGACCACTCCACTTCAATCGTCAGCCTCAGTTGAGGGTCCATTAGATTATGTGTGATTTGAGATGGGGGCTTGACAGCCTGAAAGGGGAATCTCAGGATGGGGGAGAGCTGTGGCAGACAAACTGTGTGAAGATCCAGAAAACGTTAGTCGATAATAAATAAAGTCGACTGTAGTAACTTTATTTATGAAATCTTTTTTTGTCTTTTAGACAGGCATCAGACTTAGAAGCGTTACACTCCAGTGTGCTGAGTATATATTAAAAAAGATCCCTTTTAATTGAAAGCACATCACCCTGGCTTGTCCTAAAGCACTCTGTCAGCTTTGTGTCTCGTATTGTTTTCAGTAATCAGAGCCAGATGACAGCAGGTAGTGGAAGTGAGAAATAAATGAGATCACAAGCGTTTCAAAACCATAATCCCACAGAACATACACCTCAAAGTCAGTGACTCTAAAAGTGGCCCCTCTCTCCTATTTGCACAAAAGGTATCACAGGTTAAAGTGGACCTCTTTTTTCTGCTGGCACTTATCTGACAGTGATATTGCCCAGAGGTACAGAGGGCAATGCTGCAAACATCAATAGCTTGCAGTGCCGATTGCTAAAGGGGAGGAAGATGAGATTCCATGAGGCATATCGTTTTTATCACATACTGTGGTCACAGAGGGCTGCCTAAGGCAGAAATTCTCAACACATTCTCCTCTGCTTCCATTCTTTTGATCTGCATTGATTAATTGGATAATCATTACACTAAATTTCCAGTGTGTGCAATGTGCATAATGGCCCATTAGTTTGAGATGATATGACCAGACCACTGAGTTTCTAACATTCAGAAACTATGAGGAAATGTTCACTGTTTTGTGTGTCAGTCGTCTGAAGTTGACACGCTGTTGCACACTATGCTTCTCCTCACTCAGAGTGATAGAGTATAGAGTATATACACATATAAGCGCATATGTTCATACTGTAGATGAACATGTTGATGAACATGACCATGAGGGTAGCGTGCACGCACATGGAGAGCAGACAGCCATTAGCATAAGCAATGTGATGATCATAGCTATACATCAGTGAGTTCTAACCCTAATGCCTTTTGAGTTTCTTTGCCCTGATAATGAGGCTCAACTTAATGTGACTGTGTGCCTAATAACCCATAACGCCACGAAAAAAATATTTGCTTTTGTCTCTCTCTAGTTTTATTTTGCAGCACAGTTGAGCAGAAAATAGACAAAATGTAGGGGAAAATGGAGGAGACGTTAGGAGCAAGGTTAGAGTAGACCACGTTGAGGAGGGGCCGAGGTTGACTGGAGGCCACTGCATGGCAACCTGTCTGAGGTTGATTCACCCCACTCCCCTAACAGAGAGAGGAGACCAGAGAGTTCAACTGCATCATTTTAGGTTCACTGACTTGGCAAAATTTACCGTTTAATGAAATTAGGTGTAGAGTGCTTTGTCGGGAGGTTTCATTTCAAGGACATAACTCCAACGAAGGAGAAATCAGCTCTGTATTACCAAGATGATATTCTGGCTCAAGCTGCCACTTCGTATTTTTGTGTTTTCTTTAGCATTTAAAAAATTAAAGATGTTTTGTGTCTGGAAGGATTTTGCCAACCCAGATGACTAACAGACGAATAAAGAGTACAGCAAGTCAGAGTATCATGGCCTAAAGAATAGTACTTTTAAAAGCACATTTACAAGACAGTCTCAGAAAAAAGATGAGCCTCTTATTTAAATCAATTTGGCTGTTGACAATTATTCAGCTCTGTCTTATGTTACTTCAACCAGATCCATCTGTTTATGCTTTTGTCTGTTTTTAGTTCCACTAGAAGTGTCAACTATGAGATTTGTACACTTGATTACACAACACAATTGCCCAGTTAACCCCCAAAAAACAGATCTGAATCAATGTCAACAACTATGTGTGGTATGGATGGTTCTTCGATCAGCCAAATTTCCTGCTTTTGAAAAAATCCCAGTGCCCTTAGTAGAATTTTCCAGCTGGCCAAATAATTGGATAGACTTTCTGAAAATGTGACAGCTCTTCTCCAAAGTTTGGATACATTTTTTTTTTCTTCCCTTATTGTCTCATTTGGCTGAGTAACAGGAGAAGACAGCTAAAGAAAAACAACAAATCAGACTTCAGATGCGGAACCCTCTTAGCCCTGATCTACCACGATGCAATGCAAGGAATGAACTCTAAGAGGGAATTACTCTCCCTGGGATACCCCACACCCTTAAACAGTATGGAATATGCTCACACTGTTATCTATCACTATCACTGTTGGGTGTATTTCCTGTGATGAGCGAAGCTGAGACACTGTTTTGTTAATTTCTGGGACAACAGAGAGAGAGATGTCAAGGTAATATCATGGTGTGAAATGTTGAATTTTGTCAATGCTCTAACACGGGCCTTGTTCACACAGGTCTATTATATATATTATACAGTAGATGTACTAACCATGAACTCTAATTGTAAATTATTGCAATAAAGCAACCACTCAGTCATCTTTGGCAACCAATAATGGATGTCTAGCTCCCAGACACTGAGTCACTGAGTACTCAGCATGCTGTAGTTCGTAGAAAAGGTTTGACATGAAACAAGGCTTTGCATAGCCAATATCATTTGTCTGAAAGTACCAAAAGCCGCTACCTATTGTTGTCTACATTAGGTACACAGTGCATTAGGTACAGTGTCAATCACTTCAGTAGTTTGTTTCTTTTCTTTTATGGAATAAAAGGGACCTGAGCGACTCATGGGCAGACTCTCTGGTTTCAACAGGATTGTCAACACGGCTTTATTACAACAATATTTTCTGAGTAACACTGCTTACTGCGTGAATGTGTTATTGCACACTAAAGATCACACCAATATGATCCCTAGTTACACTCAGTGATGACATGACATTAACATCCATTTAGAAAGTGTTATTGTTTCCATATCTGACTTCATTTCTGTTCCCAGTTGAACATTGACACTAAAACACCAGCAGGATTGGAGCAGTTTGACTGGAATTCATGAAAACAGGAGAAGTGTGCGTTTTGAATTCTGCCATTAAAGAGCAGAGATGTGGTTAATGGTGTAAGACGTTAACATTTTACTGTGCTCATTGCAGGGTGTTCGCCTGTTTATTAGTTTCCAGAAAAGTTGTTTAAGTGCACAACAACACTCTCAGCATCTACCTAATTTCCGTTATACAGTCATCTGCAAAGGTTTTCTCATCTGAGTTAGTAGACAGGTGTTAAGTGTTGCTCATGCATCAAATAACGTCAAATAACAAAATTGATGCAACACACAAGTATTCAGTTGATTTCATTTGATTTCTTTGACACAAATTTGGTGTGCTGACATTCTGACGCTTTGAGCTGAGGGAAACATTGATTTACAGACTCTAGGGCCATTTGTTTAACCATCCATAGTGCAATTTAAAAAATCTATCAAAATTTAGAATGAAGAAAATGTATCTGTTTCTTAATCAAACAATTAGAGCCAAACCAGCAAAGCTTTATATTTCTGGCTGACATTGGACCTTTACTGCTCATTGGCCGAACAAGTCCTACACCTCAGATTCAAGGGAAATTTCATTGCGTTTGCAGCTATATGTCTAACTGCCTGTTGGTCCTGCACACTATTGTGATATTTATTTTTATTAACTGGTCATGAGGCCCAGAGTTTTTACTGCTACTGAAGAGTGGGTTTGGGTTTTATTGTGTACATTTATTTTTACATGTGCAATACACTTGACGTTATTATATATAAAGCTGGAGCTCCATCTACTACTGTAGGATAATGGTCCACTTTTCAGCGCTTGTGTGTGGAGAGGGGCACAGATCCACATGCTCGTGTTGATTAACACTATACTTTTGCTGCTTCATATTGTCTGTATACTTTTAACAAGCACTGGATGAGCATTTTTTCTACTTTTTGAAGGTATCAAAAAATGGTCAAAGTTGTTATTGACGGTTCACAGTTTAACAGTTAATCATTAGCAATCCTAATTTAACGCAAAACACAATTATCTGGGAGAGGAGACAGAGTGAATGTACTGAATTGTCCGTCACAGCTGTTGAGTGTATTATTCAGGTGCATGAATGCATAACTACTCCAGTAAAGAGATCAGGTTGAGCAAGCATGCAACTCTACAAGATCTATTGGTCGTTTAACAGCTTTGTGTCACAGCCAGCCCAGCAGTTTAGATTGTGACAACTGTTTCATGTCCCATCTATGTTTCAGATGGAAAATGTAGAAATTTGGTGTTGGAAGAGACACCAATCGTTGGCAGGTTTAGTCCAAAACAGGAAACTAGACACACTAATCCCACAGGTTGGGCCATCCACTACCAGCCAATAATCACACATCGGGTATGGTGAATCAACAGGAAAGGTGCAACAGCAGAATATCCTACTCAGTGACATGTTTGTGAGCTTGTATATCCATTTGGTCCCTGCTCATCTCTACTGGCAGTAATCCATCTTGGCTAACGTTTGCATTAGGTTATGAGGTCAGGGCCGTGTCTCTTGTCCATATGCTGCAGGCATCAGGTTGCCCTGCAGTAGAATATTTTACATTTGATCTATGCAATGCCCATGGATGGTTTAGTCACACACCAATTACAGTAAGAAACACACTGAACCTACGTGCACACAGAAGTGATGAACAGTTGTGTATAATAAATCTAAATGTTAATGTGCTGCTCTGTGTGCCAGGATCATAATGGACTCCCTGTTGTTCCTCTGCATCTTTGTCGTTATTTGCTGCAAAGGATGATGTCCAACAATAGCAGCACCTGTGGAGTTCGATAAGCTCTGACTATGTTTGAGTCTAACCATATTTTTAAAGATTCAGAGTAAGCACAGTTTACCTGTGTTGAATTTGCATGTGTATTATCATCATTTCCATTATTCTTTACAGTCACAACATAATTATAATGTATACATTTGAAAACACTTTATGAAGTCCTGTATTTCATTATTTAACATGCATATTTGTATAGAGAGAGTTTGTTTATCCTCCCAGGAATGTACTTCTGTACACTTGGACATTCAAAGAAAGTGAATATTAAGATAAAGTGATAACTGATGATGGGGACAATACGTTTTTTTGTCTGATGGAGTCCACGAGCTTAAGTCTTACCTACCTACAAAATTCAGCAGATTCAGCTGAGTTTAATTTAGAGTGGATGGGAAGTTCTGTGGTGGAATAATTGTGATCTCCTTATCCTCCTTTTGATGTTCAGCCATTTGATGTAGACTACTGAATCCATTTGAGGCATTAAATAATTAAGCAGACCTTTCTCTGAGTTAAAATTTTTCTCATTATTTATTCTAAATGCTTATTGAACTACAGCAGATGGGCTTTCAAACATAATTATCATCAGGAATGATTGAAATGTTTGTATAAATCCATTTCTCTTTCTAAAGGAAAGCTCAAAATGGTTATGCCAATATAGATTATTCGAATAGTCAAAAGCCGACAAAACCGAATATATCTGCAAGAAAAAAAAATTCAGAAGGTACCTTTACATACTACAGTTGCAGAGAGGGATGTTTTAGTTCATTCATTTTATTTACAAAATGTAAATAAAGATGCAAATGTACATTCAAGAACTGGCTGTTCCTTTTCTGCCTTTGAGTAATCTGGAGTTCATGAGGCTTTGGATAAAGGTATTTGTCAGTGCACCTTTAAGTGTTTTATGCCATTTCTGTGCCATTATTTGTGATTCTGTTCATGAGAATTCAATTTACACTATTTCTTGCCAGCTACCCATATACCCTCTAGCCACTGCCGCCCACTCCTACACCCTTATACCCTAGTGGCTCAGTGCCATGTCAGTTTTTATTTTTCTTTAGATTAAAAAAAAAAAAACATGTCCTCTAGTGTTCACGTGTAGTTTTACTCTGTAGGAGTAGTCTTGCATGCATTACCTAGTAGTACTTTAGTTCTTGTTACTGTACATCTTCCTCGGTTTTGATCCTTGCTTTTGAATTATTCTTGATCTGCTCCTTGCTGCCAATAAATGCCGAAATGTTAATTAAATCCAACTTTACGTTCCAGCAACACAAACACACAGACTAAGAAGTAGAATCAGACTGAATTGAGAGAGCTTCCTCGCGCTCAGTCTCTTTTCTGGTGCTTCTACCAGCACCGACAGCACCCAAAGTGTTTGCATTACTCAGGTATTTGACTCTCGTCTTTGTTTTAGAAGAAAATGTCAAGATGTTTTCAAATATGTCCTATTTAAACATCCTAGTAGAAGGTAAAAAGATTTAGATTTCACAGCCTAATCAATCATACCACCAGACTCATAATGCCAACAAAAGATTTCTTTTCTTTTTTTGCATTCTTTATTCTAATATTGAGCAATAACAGGTTTTCATTGGCAGGTAACAGGGGCAGAGGTAAAAGAAAAATAATAATATTTCAAAAATCACACACTGTAATCTGTAATTGTCATCACCCAAAACATTTAAACCTTGGATTCATCTATTCATTGTTATGCATATTTTGTTGCACGTTCAGCCTCCATAGATGAGTCCTGCTTTCTTTTGCCAGGCTTAGGCCAAGATTTGGTATTCAGTCTTAAACTCTTCAGTTTACAGCAACACTTCTTGTACAAAGCACAATTATTGACACCTAAAAAGTATTTGTACAACGGAAAAGGCTGTATAGGATGTAATAAAGGATGCAATAACTGTTGCAGGCTAACTTTGTGACTTAGACTCAAGAGAGGAGTGTTTCATTTTAGAAAAATGTTGTCTAGCTTTAAAAGAAAGTGAAGAAATTAATGATGTGGTCCCACATATTCCACAGTCTTCAGTCTTCTAATGAATAGGAGATGATAGAAAAGGCCACAGTGAGTGTCCCTGATCACAATGATAGAGTACAATTGAGCGGCAATGCTAAAGCAGCAATGTGTGGAAGAAGATTATTGGTATCAGACCACCAGCACGTGGGTTTAAAGTTACACGAGGACAGGCACGTTCAGCTCCTGCGCAATGGATGTATTTACAGTGCAGAGGAAGAGCAGAGATAGGAGAAAGCAACTCACTGGGTGTCACTCAGGACTATATCCAGGCAGGGAAAATTGATGGCAGGGGCAAGAAGGAAGGCAGGAATGATGAAGCCTTTCACTGCCACCAATCCATATCAGTGCATCCAGGATAGCTGCGGCATCACACTGTGTGTAGACAGTGTGTATAGTGTGCATTCCCCCATTCCCTGTGCAAGGAAAGTAACGGGTCTGACGCCCTCAGAGAGAAAAGTCTGTAGAGTTTCCGTTAAAGTCCAGATGGTAAACACAGCATTCCCTCAAGGATTACATTTAAACTTATTTAGAAAATGACTAGATGTTGACACGATTTTGAAAGTAATCAAATTATAAACATCTGGATCATCTAAGAGTAGCACCATGAATCCATAACTCAGCGACTGATGGCTCCCTGCAATATGATAATTTATGTTAGTATAATATATTCACCTCTTTAGGCATCCGTGTGGACTGGTTCAAAGATTTTCTCCTGTAAAATCCTTCAGTTTTACACAGTTAACTCAGTCAGGCTCTGTAGATGCAGACATACTGTCGGAATTTAACTACAAGGCATTATTTTTGTTCAATTAGTGATAGTTTTTACTGTTTTCTTTTACAATCCGTCAACATGATAAGCAGCCTTCAGTCAACATTAGGTGGGAGAGTTAGAAGAGAAGGGGAAAAACACGTCTCAATTCTATCGCACATGCTGTGCCAGAAGCATCATCCTGGTGGAAAAAGGGACAGTTAAAATTTGCATTTAGATTACTGTGGTAATAGAAAAACCATGGTGATGAATCTTGTTCTGAAAAGGAGACTAATGTGGTTGTATTTTGAATGGAATTGTAAAGTTAAACACTCAGGGTGAATCTGTATGAAAAGATGTGTAATGCAATCGTCACTCCATCATACTTAAACAATAGCAGCTAATACACGGTCATGAACATGTGGAAAACATCCCACAAACAGACACAAAGGTTAGGAATGTAACTGTATGCACTGTACATACTATACAATTACTGTTAGGGGGCATATTAGGTCTTCAAATGATGGCGTCATTAAACACTGACAAGCTATTCTGTTGTGGCGTAGTTAACGTAAAGGTTAGGCTTTTCATGTGTTCTCCTTCAAACGGAGCAATAACAAAACCAGGCTGTAATGTCTAAAGCATAAATCATTATATCTCCTAACGTCATTGTCTACATACGATATACATCCAAGAACAACACTATATTTAATACATATAACTTAGAGACATGGGGAATCATAAATCTCAGGCTTCTGCCTGACATCAACTCCTGATTTTCATATTCATGAGCACCACATTGTTTGTCGATAGTGCATACCAAAAGGGCTTAATTTGTTTTCAGTTCTCCCACTGTCCTCCGATCGCAGAAGTGACGGTTCTGCAGCATCAGAGCCACTTAATTAAGCATCAGCAAGCCTCTGCTCATACACACTTTTAAGGGCTGTCTCAAACAATCAAATAAGGCGTTCATCGGGTGAGAATTCCCCAGTCGACTGTAGTCATTACTGTGGTGGGGAAAATATAAACAAAAAGGAAAGAAATACAATTGAACGCAAGTTGGAGAAAATTCAGTCAGCATCAATTTATTCTTTACTTATTTTTCAAGCTGGAAAATATCTTCTTACTTACTCTTGCTGTATTATCGACTGGTGGTGATGCAAATACAAGTGGGAGGAGTTTTTAAGTTCTATACAGGGTGACAGACGGGTGGTGTAACTTGTAAATGGCACAACTCAAACTGTTGGTTTCCATTAGCATTCAATCAAGTGCAGGGGTGAAGATGTTAGCTCTATTTAAGCCTCAGCGAACAGCACTGTCAAGGAGCCTACATTCATATATCTGTTAGTACTCAAAATGAACAGGGTTTTTTTTCTCACCTCACCAAGCCCTGGAGAGAGCTTTATCACTTGATGCAGTGGACAGATAACTCATAACATCATTTCATAACAACATCAGGCTGCGGTTGATGTGAAGACCATTATTGTGTAAAAACCTTGCTCATCTAAAAGGTTGAATATAAGCCAGCAGTGCTATGCCACAGCTATTAAAAAGGTATGCTTTTAAGTATATAACCAAAACCTCAAATGACTAATTAAATCAACAGTGACAAAGGGGTGGGGGGGGGAAGAGGTGGAACTAGTCATAATAAAAGCTTTGCAGCTGTTGTGTAGAATAGAGACTGGCACCTTCAAAAATACCCAAGAAGCAAACATGGCAGGTTCTTTTTCTGCTACCAATAAAGGGGAATTGTTTCGACCACTGCCCATTCTCTCTCCGTCTCTCTCTCCGACTCTCTCTCTCTCTCTCTCATATCTAATTTATTGCCATCTGCTCAGCCTGGGTGTAAATCTGAACGCAGACTGACTTGCTCGCCCAAGCTTTATCTGTTAACATTTAGCAATGTCTAATTAAGCGAAAATGGGAAACGCGTTGGCTGAAAAATGCTGCGGCCGGATAATGACAGTCATAATAGTTTGGGATATATGTCTGTCACAGCAAGCAAATGCACTTATTAGATCAGGGTAATTAGAAGAAGACAACAGCTGTGTTAGGCAAAAGCTGTTCAGCTGTGATTAAAGAGGCCATCTTGCCGTACATCAATTGTTTCTCATAATGTTTCAGCTGTGCATATTGACTGATGAAGGTCACAGGGGCAAAATACCTAAAGAATTCTCCATTCACCATATCCACTGAAGGCTTGAAAAAAAAAAAACGTATAAATACTGCGAAGGCTTTTTCTTCGATAATCTGATAAAGACGACACTAATTAACTCTGCCAGATCAGCTCCACTATATTGAACCACTACTAAGTTCGCTCAATTCAGGGTTTTAAGGTGACGTTACATCCATCAGGAGACAGAAATGAGCAAGAGCAGCTGAACAGCTGATGGCTTTTCTATATGCATTACTTCTACCCTCAATAGAAATTAATAGAATTTCTGTGCCATATCCTGAATGAGTGCTGACTCAATATTTAGCTGCTGACACATATAAATCACATTTTGTTTTGCTAATAAGGCCATATTGTCTTCTAAATAACAGCATTATCTTGTCAGCAATCACCGCTCTGGTGCCAGGAACCGCACCGGCTGCTTTGCTGGTGTAAATCTATTAACTATAAGGTTACTGGCCGTTCTTTCTACGTCGCTAAAGCTATATTTAATGATAGGATGGCGGCTGTTGTCAGAAAGAGTCTGTTGGGAAGATAATCCTCGAATTTGAAACCGTAAAACTCCACTTATCTTACACAATGATTAAGGTGAGATGCTCACAATTGAATAAATAATTCAGGGGGAAAAAGAGATATGTGATACTTAACAGGCCAAAGGCAACCAATTAATGATGCTTTTGCTTCCAATTTTAACTCTTCCTTAAGGAATTTAACCCATGGCTAAATTTAATGCACTATTTTTTATGGGGTCCATCCTCTGCCCCATAAAGCATGGTGGTTACTGATGCATTGCATTACATTCAACAATTTAAGGGGTTAGATTACACTGAATTATGGATGATAAAGGCATTATAAATTCTTTTTTTTAGAAGACTGTCTGTCTCATATCAACTGCAGTATCTTCTGCATTTTTGGACCAAAGGAATTAATTTCATGTGTTGCAGGAGATTTGTGGTTCAGTTGACTGCATTGTTAATCTTTCTAGAAGAATCATGTATTTAGTGGGACAGCAACGCGTGTCTAACATATGTGGAAACAGAAAAGGGAAATTATTACGTTATTTAATTTTCCCCACAGGAAAGAGATGAGATGACCGCTCACCAACAAAAGCGCTCATCCACTGATTGTTAGACCATTTTCTCCTTGAAAAAGAAACTAAGGTACATTTACACAGCTGTCAATCCATCGTTTATTGTGGAAAAGGAAAATATTTTCTACAGTTTATTCAAGGATGTTTTGGGGGACTTTGAAGGTTTTTTGTTACTGAATCATGAAAAAGCCTTTTTATCCACAAGTAGGATTTAACTCAGACTAGAACAGTGGTACATTTTACAGAGGGGATTTTATTTCAGCATAACAGAGAATTGTTTTTATCTAAATGTCTCAAATTGATGTTAGTCTGTCTGGACTAAAATTTAGATAACCTAAAAGTGGTTGTATGAATCACAAGCTGATTATACCCCTAATTAATAATTTAACTATTGTGGGAAAAAGGAGACTGTTACTATTTTTGGATTTGCAGACACCAGGTGTTTTGATTGCACATGGTTTTATGTGACTTTACAGTTTATTTTCCTTTTCCATTGAGAAAAGAAACGGTACCTGACCACTTGCCAAATGCTATCTGTCTTGTTATAATCTGACTTGCCTTCTATAACCTCCTCTGTCAATAGTTGGCATTGCCTACAGCAGAATTTAATGACACAGTCTGTAACACAACAACAGGGCTCAAAATTCAGCTGTAGACTCTTTTCATAGTTCAAACTGAAGCAGCGGGGGCCAAAGCACCATCTGAGTTTGCCCTGCACACCCACAAGAAGCAGGTAAAACAAGATCACCCTACTGTCAGTTTGGCTTGTGGGCTCGTAGTCAAACTGCGTCTCCACATTCACACCTTTTATCTTAATGGACATTCATTTTGTTCAGATCAGAGAACAGCAGCAGCTTTGACTCAAGCAACAGGAACCAGGCTTCAGTTTTGAGCTGTTCCAACTTGACAGGCTTTTGTGTGTGTGTGTGTGTGTGTGTGTGTGTGTGTGTGTGTGTGTGTGTGTGCGCAGCATGGCACAGATTATAAATAGCATCTAAGAGTTAAGATTAATCCATAATTTACATCCTGGGAACCTATCAGAAGTCTTCTATACTGTACGTTTCCTTTATAATCATAACCTTTCTTTGGAGCCATATCTGTTGCATCATAGACTTCGTTGGCAGGGGATCCAGACGTGTTCACACGGGGGAGAGCTGAGTCAGTATGGTGCTTCTTTATTGCCTCAGGCAAGTTTTGTCTCTACAGTTAAGCCTTCCATATCTTCAGGGGGGAAAAGTTCAGTTTCTGGCAGAGAGGCAACCTTCGTTCAGTAGGACACACAGCTAATTTATTTTCCATCATCACTGGATTGTATTCAAGGTGGTATACCATCCCTGGAGTGCATGTACTCAATGATATGAAGGGCTCCTAAATGGAGAAAACATTGAACTGATGAAGCAATTTCTTGTTAGTCTCTAATGCAGTGTGGTTTTTTTCCCTGAATCACAGTCTGACGGATATGATTGTAAGGAGGAGTAACTCAGGGTTGCATGGTTGGTGCTGCAATGATAACGATACCAAAGTTTAAAAAAAAAAAGTTAGATTCCTAACACAACAGAATGGATCCATCAGCTGCGCTGGCACAGTCTGTCGAACAGGCTGTTTACACTGGACACATTTCAGCCTTGTTTTGTCCAGACACAAGTGTTACAGCACTGATATGCTTCATTTTAAAATCAATGTAGCTGTCTAACCAGTGACATAGCTTAACGTTGATAGCTGCCAGTGAAGCATAGTTTTTGAAGTCTCTTAGTGTCTGACACGCACATACAACTATAATAATTATGTATCGGGATCCCAGGAACTCAAAGTCCCCACTGAGAAGAGTCCCAACAAACAGTTTAAGTCAAGCAGAAGTCACAGGGTCAAATATGAGTTGCAGCCCGACTCGATTGCATACCGTCTGCCTGGATGACAGCAGTTGTCTGTGCACCAATGGTGCTCCACGGCTGCCTTGGGGCAACAGGGATGCTTCATTTGATCTGTGTAGCTGCCTGTCTTTCACTGCTCCAGAATAAGATCAGGCATGTCTCCTGACTCTGAATATTTGTATCTGTCAAAGTTTCAGATGTCAAAGACATGATAAAAGATAACTGAGCACTGCATTAGCAAGATACAGGAAACTTAAGGGGGGAAAATGACTTGTTGTTTTGATTCTTTACCGTTTGTGGTTTTATAACAAAACCTTGCAGTTATACCAGAGTTTGCTGAAAGCGCTAGAATAACTGTGGAAAAACTGTTTATTAAGCCAGAGTAAACTATCAGTCTGAATGTATTTTTGAAATTAAATTAGTTCAAAGTTTAAATATTACTTTGAAAAAAAATCCACTCGCTTCTTATTGTTCAGAGTTTAAACACAAACATTATTTTCTAATGAAAGAGGAAAGTCTATGTTCCTCCCTCTCTCGTTTGATTTGTGTTGATGCAGAATAAGCACTCCAGTGGTTTGGGTGCATGTTGATGCTACTGTCTGTGGCAGGAAGGAGGTGACAAACATTTTCTACACTTAAAAAAAGAAACTAAAAAGACAAGTTGACAACTGTTGCTCTTCTTGCTATGACAAACATAAACTTGTCTTACCAGAATCTGCTTTCTGACACTTATAAACCGTGTGCTAATCTAAAAACAGGGTATCCGGTAAAGGTTTTTTGCCTCATCCTGATCAGAGTCCTTTCGTAGATTCAGGGTCTGATCAGATACTTAAATGGACTTGAATTCTGATTAAATATGTATCCAGCACATTAATAATTTTGGCAGACCTCATGTTTTATAAGCTACCTGATTGAAATGCACTGATTAAAAAGCTGTAAGCTGATAACTTGAATTATTGCTCTATTATGAACAAACGTTTATCCAGCAGAAGGCCCCTCCTAAGTGACCAGCTACAGAGAACACATGTCACTCTGTAGGGAGGAAAGAACCAGGAAAAACACTTGTGATTGTACAGAGCATGCTAACAGACTGTGTTAACGGTCTCTTTTCTCACAGCGGACCTTTGACTTGCAGAGAAATCTTTAGCCAGATAAGAAACAAGTTTAATTTTAGCCTTAGTTGACATGTGCAGCAGTCTACAGCGTTTGCCTTTTTTAAACCAGGAAAAGTGACAAGCTAAGTCAGCACAAGCTAAAAATGAAAAGCTGCCACCTGAATGTTCTGTAAAGTGCTCTTTGCTAATGAGAAAGAGAGATTAGTGTGAGCTAAGCAAATCAGTGTGAGCTTATTTAGCCAATCCGGGTGTCACAACTCAAGAGTCGTGCTGGTGCACACAAATGCATCTGCACTCTCACACTCCGACACACACACACACACACACACACACACACACACTTTAACTGGCATAAAGCATCTGCAGGTGAAAAAAAATGTACCACTAAACACACATACTGATACATGGAATGATTTGTGTACTCGATACACATTAAATAAATGAAGATACCACTTGTGGCTGAAAGAAGAGGAGGAAGAGGAAGGGCAACATTTCTGTGTTCAAATATTAAGTAACTGGCAGCATGTTAAACTATAGGAGCTCCTCTAATACGGCCAAAACCCTCTGCTAAGTCTCTTTCCAGTCTTGGTTCTGCCGACATAGCACTTTAGTAAAGTAAGCATCAAGGCACATTTATCACTGGAAATAGCCTTGGCAATGTGGGTAGTTGCCATTTGTCACTATTAAAAGAATGTGTTTTGGCTTCCTGTCTTAGTCTTCTAATGAACTCAACGAACGATAGAGGTGTTCTTCAGCACGACAAATCTGCGGTTTAAAAAAACTCAGTGCTGGCGTTCAATAGTGTTATCATCTCTTTAAGAGTTATTTATGGCTGAATCACTTTTCAGCAAGGTGGCTAATTTTAAGGGTTTTGCTGCTGGTTAAAACCCTTGTAATGTGTAAACTGAGATGAGGGGGGGAGGACAAAATAAGAGAAACACCTTTGAATATATACAAAAACATCATCTGTAGTCGTCAGTGCTGTCCTACTATGAGTTAGTGTACTCTGTCTTTTACACAGACATTTACAAAACCACTTATTGTTTGAGGTACGGGTGGAAAATATAATGGGTGGTTAATTGTGTTGAAGATGGAAACAGCATCACTGACACACTAAGGGAACACTTTTGGGCGAACAGTAAAAAAAAAAATCATCATATTCCTTCTGAGCGCTCTCAGCACTTTCATAGCCACCAAACCACAAACAACAGCGCAGACTTAATGTGAGCAGAAGGCATCCTTTGGCTCTCCCCAAACAGTGTGTGTGGGATCTAAGAAAAAGTTTGGAGGACGATTCATCACATCGTATTAATGTTTCCATTGTTAAGGGAACCGAGTTCTGTGCTCTTTCAAGCTTTTGCGAACCAGACTTGCATGCAAACAGCCACCTGATGAACATCATGTAAAAGAAGAAAATGTAAAAATTCTAAATCTGTTAAAAATGCAGTGTTAGAAACAGTGAGCGTCAATGTTTTCAGACATGAATAACCCCAAAAGAAACAAAGCCAGAGCCATTTTGTTCAGTATTCATTACTTTGGCTGCGTTATAACCTACGCATGAGGTGTTCTTTGATAATTTAGCTTGACTGGCCAGCTGTGTTGTTACTCCCATTTTCATTACATTGCTTCCACCTACACTTCCCTCCTCCCACTCTTCCCCTGAAGGGCTTCAATGATATTACAATCTTCTTTGGCCTCAGCCCTGCAAAAACAATGTCTTCACAGTGATTTCCCTGACTGACTAACACTCTTTCCTTCATCTCCTCAGCTTTAGTGCACATATTGTCTCGTCACTCAGGGCAGTAGTTCAACTGGGGTCATGGTTTTGATCATTGTGGTGACAGCTCTGGATCTCAACACGTCTGTTTTTATGAGGAGAGCCTTTTCATAAAAACATTGACGTGTTGAAAACACTGGGAGAGACGTAACTATAGCCTCTTCTCCGTCTGTTTTTCTTTCTTTTAATTGCAGAGAATTGTTGATTGTTGGTTGAGCACATCAAATGTTTATGTCAGCCATATTCAAACAAGGGGGTGCACTCACATCGAAACTCACTGTACAAAAACAAACGTGTAAAAAGGGATACTTTGCAAATTTTCAACTGGCTTTGTATTATCACAGTGTGGGAAGTATATGCAAATAAACAAATGTTGCCTGCAGCCAGAGCTCCCCTCTTGTCATCCAGCTCGTTACCGGTTCTGGGCTGTTGTTCGATCGACTTTACAATAAAATTATTCCCGTTATTTTACTGTCAGTTAATCAATCGAATAGCAGCCCTTAAGCCAACGCATCATGTGGCAGAACACGAGCGGGGAGCAGGCGACACAGATGAAAGTTAATTTGCTACCCACACTGTATCGATACAAAGCTGACTGAAAGCCAAGTTTACCTTTAATATTAGTTTAAAAAAAGAAAAAACAGCTCTGCAGTACATTGTAGCTGCAGCTTCTTTAGATGTTTCTTAAACACTTTTAAGATACCAATCACCTTCCTCCACCTTCTGAGTTTCTGCTACTAATTATTACACTGTTGGATGGTGGAACTATTGAATGACCTCTTTGATAGAAACAAAAGAAGTAGATAATAGAGTGTGATCTACAGCTGGGTTTGTATACAAATATTCAAGAAATATTCTGATACAGGGAACCAATTTTAAACAAGTAATTTGCACCACTTCAGATAAGATCCCAGATCAGTTCCTAAAAAGGCAGCTGGACTGGCAACACAGCATCCAGGATGCCTCAACACAAGTCCACAGTTCCACATCCATACTTCCCCCCCTCTCAGTTACTAAATGTAAAAGCGGCAGGATTTAAGCACAATGCACCTAGATATCAAATTATCTACATTCTATGACTGCATTGTTCTCTGTGCTGCACTTTGTACAGTGAATTGTACTTGCGTTGGTTGTATCAAATGAGATATAGTGCGAGTAGAGTGAAACACGGCTGTATAAACAGACCAAAAGAGTGATGACTCAATACATGTAGAACATACTACCGATTTACACATGAAGTAATTTAATCAAAATGACATACATTTTTACATTTCTACTCCACATGTGTATCAACACCCAATTTCAAAATCTTTTTTGAAAACTCCTTGATGATTAATTGCTGCCTGAATCACGAGTAGGGAGGTTTATTACTTTGTCAAAACAGTGACTTCTTCATGTCTCTGAACAAATCACTCCCAAATTAAAAACTCTACATTTGTTTAAGAACAAATGAAAAAAAAGAAGAAGTGAAAATGCAAAACAAGAACTTGATCCACATGACTAACTTGTCCCCTCTATTCCAGAAGTCAATGCCTACTTATTTGTTTGTCATGTTTATGGCAGCCTTTGACGACTAATAACTTTCTGTGGGAGCCTCCTGTGGGTGGTAATCTGCACCAGCAGATCGGGTAGCCATATGTTCTTTGATTATTGAAGGTGATGTGTGAGAACGCTGTCAGCCTAGTGCATCGTGTTATCTGAAGTAGACACACGGGTCAAGGCTCACAACCGAATCCCGACACATGCTAATGAACTTATCTCATAAAATATGCATCAAGCCCTCCCAGGGCCGTACAGTGGCAGAGGCGTGATTTTGCAGGAATTATGGGAACAGTCATTTTCCATTATGTCAATGCTAAATGAGGAGTGACCTGCAGGAGAAGCATGTCTGACCTGTGTCAGGATAGTTCCTGCCAATTTTGCATGGAGAACTTTGCAGATCAGTTTTGACTTTTAAGATACTGTGGCGACAGAGAGAATAAATGGATCTGGGTGCACGGCATAACCTTGTTGAAGTAATCTTCCTCTGAAGCCGATGTACCAAGTCTGTATAATTAATCAAAGACAATGATGTCAATGAGGGCTCTGGTTATGAAATTAGAGGCACGCTGTCTTCCATTACTGTGCAGCTTATAAGTGCATTAGGAGGGAAAGAGGAACAATAAACCAGGTGTAGAAACCATTAGATCCATTCTTCATTCCAGCCATTTATGGTTCCTGTCTCGTAACAAGGCCGGCGCGGGTTGCCTGAGCGTTAGGATAGCAAACAAGGTGTCAACAGCAATAGGGCAATAGTTTCTTGCTCATGTGTTTTTCTCTATGCATCAGGGTGTAATGCATACAAAATCAGCTTTTAGTTAATTATAAAAATGTGCTACATAACTCACCTGAAATCAACACAGGTGAACAACAATACATTCTGTGGATTCAAAGGATAATTCCAATATTTTCACATCTGAGTTCCATGTTCTTTTGGGTTCAAAATGACTGGAAGCCACTGGAAGCCTCAAACAGGCGGTGAACAAGCTACAATGGCTGTAATGTAATCGGACAATTGCACCACATCACAGTATGTTCGCTGAAAGGCTCAGATCGTCATTTCAAGAGTCTGAAAAAGTTACAGGAAGAATCTCTATAGAGACAGGACTGTAAGGTCCTTCTTGTTTGACCAGAGATAGCTATTATGTTGCTTGACCTTACTCCATTCACAATAACAGCAATTTTACACTACAGTTGTTGGTCTCCCTTTTTCTCAATCAGTTTGTTTGTGAGTTTTGTCACTCTGGCGTTTTGAAAGGTTCAAATCCTACACAATGTTTGTGTAACACAACGACACAAACAAACTAACCAATTGAGGCAGCAATACAGCAGCCACTCACGTGCTCGGCAGGGTAAAATAAGTATTTTTGTCAGGTGACTTTGAATAGCACAGTACAACAGCTGCTTCTAGTTAACATAATGGGATCCTTTGCTTAATGTTGACACTTCAAATAATCTCAGCCTGTCAGTGGCAAAAACAAGCACCTTTAGTGGACGTACTTGGAACGGATGGATGCCCCCAAAGGATTACATTACAGCCACTATAACTTATTTAAGGTGAAAAATACAGCGGTTATCCTTTAAACTATATTTTATGTTGATCTAAACCCAGAGGTCTGTATTCAAGAAAGATGGATAAATTGGATTAAGTAACTACTGTAACATACAGCACATATAGATTTAAGACTGAGATCAGATCTGCTTGTTACGTAAAGGAAAACAACTGGGTAAAAAACATGTGCTGTGCTGAAAGATATGCCTTCATAATATATTCTACACACAAAGCCAGGCTCACTGCCGTGACATGATAACACTGTGACATGCCACATTCTGCCCATGTTTGCAGCACCTTGGGAATTCCACTGATCCACAGTATGTGAAGACATACAAAAACATATTGGAAGAAAGAGAAAATTAAATATGCAATTGCATGTCTGTGATCCATTCCATATAAGTAATCTTGTGTATGAGTTGCTTCTTTCATTGGACGCATGTCTGTCAAATAAGATGCTGCAGCAAGCGAAACATCTCATATGGCCGCTGGTTGTCAAATCTGTTGTGCTCCTCACTGGAATGATGTCTAAGAGAAAGCAAAGAAACTGAGCAAACACTGAGAACATGCTGCTTTGCACTGACATCTCATACAGTACACGTGTCAATTTGATATATGAACAGCCTATGCATCACGCTATATCTTCAGATGGCTGCCTGCATTTTTGTCTCGCTCATTGAAAAGGCTTCATCTCCAGTTTCAACAGCTCTCTGATTTTTTTTTTGACTAAGAATACTAAGACAAGGTTTGTGAAGCAAAATCATCAGCTCCCTCTCATTAGAGTGTCATTAAATAATACATGACTTGCAACCTCTATGGGAATTCAGGGAACTGCGTGTAACACTGACAGGTCGATGCCCTATAATTGACAGTCACAGTTTTCACTACATAGACAAGTAATATAGCTAATTAGAGCATAAATCCAAGAAAAATGTCATAAGTATAACCGTAACCGTCACCAGGCAAATAATTACAACACTTACTTTTGCGTTTGAGAATGGCACTACTATCATTTGCCGTTTAGCAGTTGAAAACTAAACCAGGTGGGAGGTGGAGAAAGACTACGGTCCAGAAAGTGCCACCAAGTCACAGGTATTCAGCAACAACAAGCTATGAACACTGCATATGATGACCATGTGTGCTGTGAGACAGCCTCTAATAAAATAACACTGCATCATTACTATAGCATGACGTGCAGATGATAGACTTCTGTAATGCAGGTAATGAGGATTCAGCAAGAAGCAAACCTTTTAAACTCTGAATTTCTTTTCTTTCCCTTAGGTGATGTGCTCTATGAATCCCTGAGTGGGATCCTGACAGGCCCAGGAAAACTGATTTTTGGGTTTGCCACGCCGGCACCACCCCCCGCCTCACCCATCCCTCATAACCACCTTCACAAGTTGTTTCAGTGTGGCTCAACTCTCATCACTGGACTTTAACTTGGGGACCTGAACCTCACAGATCGCCAATGCTAACAAGGAACTGCCTGCTGCTGTTCCTTTGGATTCTTGTCAACGAGGGCACAGTCTCTTCTTTACGTCCACCTTCACCACCACTGGGACGGAGCAGGACGGGGAGGGAGCACGCCAAGAGCTTGGTGGGCCCGATGAAGAATGGGGCAGCTGGATTTCAACGGGTCAAAAGGGGCTGGGTGTGGAACCAGTTCTTTGTACTGGAGGAGTACATGGGGTCAGACCCGCAGTACGTGGGCAAGGTAAAAAGCCTTATTTTTTCCCAGTTTTTATGGTGTGAGAGAAGCCATAAATCACAAAGTAAGGAGCTTGGGAGAAATTGAATTGGTGGTAAATGGAGGGAGCTGCAGAATGTGAGGGAGATAGAATAGGAAAAAAGGAAGAGAGGGAAGAAAAGAACACTAATGTAGAGTACGTTTTAAACTACTTAGATATTTTATTGATATCACCAAGTTGAAACCAATGCATTTATTATTGATACATACATTGTCCATTTTAACAAAATATCACCAACATGTTCATACAAATGCATATACCTGAAAGTTTCCTACTTTCATTTTACCCCTGGAACTTTTTAATCTAATAATGCTCTTGTTGTAAAGCGTCCCTGTGTGTTAGCGTTTTAAAATATAAAGGGTCTCATATATCTAAAGTAAATCTATACATGCTAATGGAGCTGTGCCAACATTTCTCAGCTAGACCTGCCAGACAGACATGACAGTGAAGTGGTGAGAGAATCGATGGCATGGGAGAAATAAATTTAAATTACAGCCCTTGTAAAGCTGTCAGAACATCATAGTTATGAGGCAGGGAAGATGTTGACAGCAATAAAAAGACAGCAGAGAGACCCAACAGCCTGAACTGGATCCAGACTGAGATACAGACACACATCCCATAAGACACCTCTCTTTTTGTCCCCTTCCCAAACGTGGGCCACTGCTGTTTTTGGCGTAGGATTTTGTATTCTATACTGTGGCTTAAGACATTCTTAAGTAAACTCTGTGGGGGTTTAAGGCTAAAGTTGTAATTTGGCACTCCTAGCTTACATAGGATAATAGTAAGACTGACTTATCTGCCCCAGTGCCGCTGCAATCAGCCCTGACAAGCCACGCTGTTTGTGGAAGTCTCTGAGGCTGAAAGAAGGGGGAGGGAGGCCGCTGTCTGCTGCACTCCTAAGTCACTTAATCCTGGACTGCTGCACTGCTTCAAAATAATTGACTGATTCTTTGCCATATGAAAAGCATTTGAAGATGAGATCCTCAGACCTTTGTCAAGACAATCGTAGGGGACAGGTTTTTGCTTCATAATGATTGTAGCTATAACAGTATAAAAGTTAATCAGATAACACCTGGAGACTTGAAACGCAGGGTGTTAGTGACACGTCGTCCAAGTCCTTATCAAGTTCCATCACAGAGGCCTATAAAAGGTAACTGTTTTGTTTTCAAGGCACATAAATGAAATCTAATGGACCATGGGCCTTGCTGCAATGTATGCTTGTCCTATAATACATCAATGCCTAATTGTGGTAATGTATTCAGTCTAGTGTGTAAACATGATTTCCATTCAGTGACCTGCACAGCATTGGGTCTACAGAGGCCCAAGCCACTGCCGATTTCCCCTCAGTGGCACATGTGCCCTTCTGGACCTGATGAATAAATAATTATCAGAATTATTACTAGTACTATTTCTTAGGTGTCAGGATTCATTTCTGTCAGTGGAGGAAGTCTGAGCTTCTTTCGTTGAGCATTAATGAACAGTTACTATTATGTCTGTAATTTCTTCAGCAGTTATAATTAGTTTGCATGTTTGCTTAAAACATATATTATATATATCAATAATTAATTATATATATTAAGGCTGGTGACTGTTCGGTATCGTGGACTGACAGCGCTAACAACAAATGTCGCTTGTGGCGTGCCATTGGGTGAGTGCACTGTGAGTGCAGCTTTTAAATCACAATGATATGATGGTAGAGCCTCAGTGGTTGATGGCTGTTGGCCATCAGTGATGGACACTGGTATCGGCCATCGTCCAAAGCTGAGTTTATGTGATCTGCTAATTATCTGATAAATGAGAACCATTTTCTACAATTGCTCTGGATAATTAGCCATTATGTTTACCTAATGTAATGTAACTTTAGAAAACAAGCTCCATGTTGGGTTTTGCAAATGGTGATGCTGACAGTCCCCAAAAAACAGGCAACAGAAGCAGAGAGAAAAAGGTTGATATAGCTGTTGGTTGGTTTTAGAAGACAGTCAACATCTGAACATTATGTTTGTGGAATTTAAAACCCTCTGATCAGCTGTTCAACAAAAAGTTGTTCATCAGTTATTCAAATACATGCTTGTAACCTGAATAATGCATGTGTGTGAGAACATGCTTTTTCAGGTGATGCAGGCAGTGCTGTTTTTGTTTGACTTGTGTTTTCTCCCTTCCTGTCCTTCTTAGAAAATGAGATATTCCTTTTTTTTTTTGGGTATAAAGACTCTGCTTATACAGTAAAGATGCATAACATCATCAGCCAAGACTGGGATGTTAGCCGAGTCCTTGCTTGGATTTTCTGGAAGATGGCTTGAAATATGAGAAAGCCTCCAGAGCACCTCAGTAAGATGTATAATACTTACAATCAAGCACCGCTGTGCGTCTATTTAATTTGACGTATTTGTATTAATATAGCATTACACATCTGTAGGGCTGCCCCCTAAACATTACTGATTAGAATCACTGATCAGTAAACCCCCTTGAGTTGAATCATATTTTGTCAGGTGAATCATTGCTTTTTCTTTTTGGCTGCATCACTTTGCACATTTGCAGGTTAACAGCAAGGCAGGGTTTACAACGGGATCTTCACTCAAAGTATTTCACTGATGTCTGCCCCTGAAAATAGATACTTCTAATTATTTACTTCTAATTTATTCTAATATTTGTAGCGTGGCTGTCCTGTGGGAGCCACGTATCTCTACAGTCAGCATCTCATGAGCTCAAGAAACAGCCTGTTTTCAGCTTTGTGACTACGTGCTTTTAATCCCAGGTGGGTTTAAAATAATTTATTCAGGTTAAAACAGTTAAGGGACACTTAATTCATCAGTTTCACAAAACATTCAATAATGACCACACATAACTGAGATAGTGTACTTACATTCCCTGTGTGGTGCTAACCTAGTTAACCATCTAGTCACTGCTACCACTGAAAATTCTAATATTACTATATTAATATAACTTTTAATGGATATAATTCTTCTGCGTTTTTTGTTTATCTTAAATAGGGTTAGAGTAAGTAAATGTCTATATTAAGATATCTCTATGCTACATTTTTCACTGTGCTCTTAAATTACTTTGTGTGCTCCCAATTGCTTTCATTTTTAATAGCACATGTATCCTTTGGGGAAAAAAATAGCATAGAACCCTGTTACACACACCAAGTCTCAACATCCAATGCATCTACAATACGTACTGTGTAGTAAACACAGAGGTGTGACGGCTCTGATTCAGGTACGGCTCTTTTTACCGTGCATCTTTCTGAAAAACGGTATTTGTTGTTAGGTATGTGAGGTGGTATTCTTACTGGCACACAATGAGATAACTAGTGTGAGCAATTAACGAAGCAGTAGTACTTTTCACATTAAAAAGTTAAAGAAAACAGACAAAGCAAACGCTGTGGCAGTTAAACAGGTGAAAATATAACGTGGAAAACTGACAAAGCAGAACTGAACTGAAAAAGTCAATGTTCATTCATCTTCAAGGCCTTGTTAGCAGCTATTTAACTCTGGGGTCTCTGAATCAATATGAAGTGTCTCAAGAAGCTTTTACATCAGTTTCTTCTTTAAATCATCGTGCAATTTAACTGACAAATAGAAGATGATATTATTCAGAAACTGAATGTGAAATCCTTCAAATATTGTGGAAACCTTGCTGAACTTTAGTGCTATGTTGTTGTTTTTTTGTTGTTTTTTTTAAACTAAACCCTGACCATGTATATTTCAAGAGTGTTGTATTAAATGCATCATTGCCAGCGGTAATTGCAGCAGCCAAATCGCTGCTAATTAGTGATGGCCATTGAAATTCACATAATTCACATTACTAACAAGATGCGGTAATTTTGTCAGTTCTGACAGCATACTGAATGCAAGACCAGCACTGGAGGGGGAGGAAGGGAGGGAGGGGGACAACCTCTGATGATAGAAGGGAGAGTCGGAGTACCAGTGTTACGGATCAACTAGTTGCCCTATTAACTGGTGATGTTCGCCTGAATGCGCCAGTGGTTGCTTGTAGTGACAGCAGATGTTTGGAAACAACATGATAACACTTAGTTGTCCTTGTGAATGACTAATCGTTTTCTATTTCATTAAAATTTCAAAACTGTATCAACAAATCCACGTCTCAGACCTCACTGAGCCTGCATCAGCCACGGGAAGTATTCAGACGCATTTATAAGCTCCATCACCTTACCACAAAAATAATTATCTAATGCTACTTGATACTAATCCTTTTCACCATTAAACCACTGTGCATTGAAAAGCCTTGAATTGCCTGCCCAGTGTAAGCAACACAGCTAGATCAGCACTCTGTGTGTAATCTCAACACTTCATTTTGGGCGTCTCAGCGCGATAGCACTTCTTCTAATATATTGCCCATAGTGGACAATATTTTAAAAACACATTTCAGCCCAGTGAAATCCATCAAAACACTACCTCACACTACATCTTCCAAAATCACCACACTCTGTGGCACAGTCACAACAGAAAGTGACAACGGTGAGCTTAATAAAGGCAATATTTACTTTATAGCCTGACTGATGTGGAGTTTTTGAGGCTGATGATTGATATTGATATACGAGAGTCTACAAAAGGTGTTAAAGATGTTTCTTAATATATTTTTTAAAAACACAATTGGTTGCTTAATCAATTACCAATTACTTAAATGAGTATTTGGAAGAATAATCGATGCTGCAAACAACACAGAAAAAATAATTTTGAAACAAATCTTCCTTTTATTATATTTTTTTAAATTGTGGCAGAGATACGTATCGAGCGGAGGATTTCACAGTTGAAAAATCAACTTGTCAGTGCTCCTTGGTGGAAAAACTGCCTGGACAGACTGAGACAGATGAGATCAGATACATGGCTGACTTGAAATGTCTATATTCAATTATTATTACAAACATATATTCATATATGCACCTCAAAGCATTTATACAATTCTCTTTTCTATGTGCACAACTTCTCTTTTGTTGCAATCATATGAGGCCTAGGTAAATATTAGTGTTGTGCAGGGAATTGGTGAGGGAAGGACATACTTAAAAAAAAAACATCATCATGCTGTTTGGTCTGTTTCAGATTAATGAGTGCAAGCAAAGCAACATTTCTTTTCTTCTGCGACACCACTAGAAAAAATGTGCCATGCATGCATTTCCACTTGTTTAGGTGGTATGATGTGATAGCAAAATAAAGACTAAAGAGAATCAATTTGGCTTATAGCATTTAAGACACTCAACCTACTAAATGTAAGACAATATATTCATATAGGTGTTGAACACAGAATACTACATCTTAATATTTGTGCCTGAATTTGTACGTTTTTGCCTTCGTGAGCACAATTTAAGGTGGCAGACACCAAACAAAGAGGGTATGTTAGAGAACCTACAGTCACAAGTGGGAGCTGCAACTTAAGATGGTGACACACTACAAGACTTTTTGCCATATTTAACCCAAGATTCCCAGTTGGGCAAAAATCTGCACCAGTCTGCACTAGTTGGGGACAGTAGAGTGTGAGGGGTGAAGACACGAATCTGCAAAGTGTGTGAGGGGAACAGACCAGACCCAACCTCAGTCGCAGTTAATCAAACATTTGAATTTTTTTAGCCGAATCTGGACGCAATCAGGCAGTATGAACTGATTACCGACCCAGCTGCAAACACGTGTTGCCAACAGCCAATGAAAAAGAGAGGGTGGGACACAGGAAATAGCATCAGAAGACAACAGAATACTGTTATTGGTGGTTGGCAAACAACAAATTGATGCATTACCACCACCAACTGGTATGTTTGTTTACCCTTTAAATAGTTCAGTTGGTTTTAGTTGGTTTGACAAATCATGTAGTCTGTGATTCCTCATCAGGGGCAGTTGTTAAGAGTGTGATCCCCAGTCTTTCAGTCGTCATACAAAAATCTGCTGAAACCAGTCTGTTAGTGTGAACTCCTAGTGTTTTCAAAATCTGTAAAGACTGTGAAAGTTGTGCAGTGTGTCCCCAGCTTTATATATATATATATATATGTATCCCTATGGGATATAATGCTTGCAAGCATTATGCTCCAGGACCTTGCTCAAGAGCAACTGAACTGCAGTTGTTTAAAAAAAGTGGTCATTTCATTTTTCACATAGTCACGATGTTGCAAGATTCTCCAGGCCATTAAGATTCCTCTCTGGAAAATGCACTGTTTCACATTTGAATATAAAAAAGGACCTGTATAACAGGTCTTTGAAAACAAAATGTCAAATGCCAGTTTCATTTTTCGAGTTGCATTTTCCTTTGAATCGTACCTTACATATTGCTTGTATAAATAGAAAATAAGGCTACTGTGTTTATATTGCATATCAAATTTCAAAATTGAATTAACATTTGAATATTGTCTACTGGGCCCTGTGATTGGCTGGCGACCAGTCCAGGATGTACCCTGCCTCTCGCCTGTAGTCAGCTGGGATTGGCTCCAGCTCCCCTGCGACCCTGAAAGATAAGCGGTATAGATAATGGATGGATGGATCTTGTCCACTGTGCAGTGGGGTACGACCTTAAAAACTAAATGTCAAACACCTTTTCCACTTTAATTTTAAAATGGTCATAGGATGCCCACACAAGTCTGTGACAATGAAAATGCTAATTGGATTATTGGATTTTTTTGTTTGTATTCAAATATCAACATGTGGATAATTATAATGCTATTGTTGATTAACATATACATTGTCAAGTTTACAGTATCAGGTGAATATAGTGTTCTATGGGCTTCCACAGTCTACCTCTACAGCTTTGAATGAACAATTGAATAACTGAATAAGTAAGAATAATTATTCTGTTACTTGAGAAACAAACAACCATGCAAATGTATTGATTAGAAATCGCTTTGAGCACATTTCACATTTAAAACAAGCGTTCATGTTGAAACTTCTGACAACCTACTTTTGACAACAACCACATTATTGCAGATTAACAATTAAAGCACAGAGGGTTTAAGGGGGTTGATGTGACAACCCGGTGCACTCACAATTAGGCCTTTGCTATGCTGTGTACTGATTATCTGCAAGAAAAACCTGCCATTAGTGGCGTGGCTGTATATCAAGGCAAGCTGCATCCTCTCGTTCTCTATTAAACTCTCTGCTATTTTCCAGCATTTCTTTCTGACATCATGGCACTCTTCATTTGAACGCCATGGTCGTGAATCGCCGTCTAAAATATTTTACCTAGAATTATTCTAATGTGGCCATTCAAGATCCACTTAAAAAAAGAACTGTGCTTGTCATTTTGAATCATAATAAATATGACTGCTTACTACTCGTGGAAGTGTAATCAAAAGTAGCACATCTCTTAATAACGTCGGAATTTCCTGACCAGATGCGACAATTATACACTGCATACAGAGTGGCTCTGTGATTTGAGTGGATAGGATTTTGGAGGATGCCAAACAAGTAGAAATAAATAATTACTTTGCACCCTACTATTGTGCATCTCAGCTGTTGCCTAATAAGTTATACTGACTTTATCCTGTGATAACACACTGCACATAAAGGCTCGGACATATAAATAAGAAAATAGTGTGTTTTATTAATGAGATAGAAAGAGGGATAGGAGGGTACAGAGAAATGGAAGAGAGAGCAAAGGAGCTGGGAGAGACTACACAGACTGTTTGTCCTATCCTTTCCAATCTCACTGATGAGGGATTGGACCCACCTAAGAGCAAACCTGGTCTCCACTCTCTGTATCTAGAAAATATATCTTTGAGCAACTCCACTGTCTTACCTCCCCCAGAAAGCAACACAAGTAACAACCATGTTTTTTCTTGTATAAGCCATGGGAACAGGATTGCAGGGCAATGTGCAATACTCTCTCAAAAGGGGACTAAACAAATTCGCAAGAAAACGCAGTAAAGGAAATTAGTTCCATAGAAAAACTCACTGACGCTTCAGCCATTAAGTTCAGAAAGCATACATATCCATAACAGCACATGCACTGAAGGTTAAAGAGAAAACCAATCAGTTTAGACAGAGTCACACTTTGGACCAATAAAATAAAAAGGAAAAGAAGTCTCTCTGTACCCTTTAGTGCAATACAGAGCATGTGATGGCATGCTCCAATGCCCCGTTTCTCACACTTACGGACAAAAGGTCGCTCATTTAAATATAAGTCAATAAACCACTTTTACTAGAAAGGGCAACTCTGTCTCTCCAACAACTTGTTTATTCCCTTGCTTTCTGCCTGACGAGGAATGACCATCCTTCTTTTTATTGATGGCTCTTCCTCCCAGTCCCACCCCACACCTGGCTGAGATTTATTACTGATGTGGAGCCCGCAATTTAATCTTTCAATGAGGATCTATAAGGACATAAAAACCTTTTCAACAAGACTTATGCACTGGACCCGACAAAGAGAGATCCCATCATTTGACCATATGAAATTTACCAACCTCTCTAGCGATATTGTGTTCCACGTTGTTAAATATGGTTCAGTTTAAATGCTTTGAAATTTAGCTGTAAACTGCTTGAAAAGCTGAGGAGGCTCATATAAAAGCAGCAAACCTGTTTACACACCATGATGATGATAGCCCCTGTTGTAAAACACTTCAGTGGGACTTACTGCAAGCCAGCAGTTAATTAACATTGCTTCCAAAAATCACTGGTTTCATAACTTGACTGCTCTGCAGCGTTCTATGCAGAGGCCCATTCAGTGACCTACTGCTAAGCGAGGATACCACATTACAGAGCCCGAACAATGTGCCACACAATAATCCTGTTGATCTATCCATGACATCCATGAAGCATGTTTAATGCAGTAACTGATTGTGTAACACAACAATACTGCAATCACCAAGATGGGGAACATAGCACTTACATATATTATATATCAACAATTAGATGAATAGTAATTATATGCAGAGATGTGTAAGAACTCCCATAAAATGCCCATCCATGAAGTCATCTCCAAATTCATCTAGAATTTTGTTGCCCGAGTAATTCACTGCCAAACGCAGAGTAATTTGAAAGGATTGCTCTCCTGAAAATAATGCAAGTGTCGTGCCATTGATTCAGCGGCTCGTTAGAACATATTAAGAGGTCGAGGGCATTTACAATTGTAATGTAATGTAATGTATGTTGATGATGAATGTTTTGCGAGAAATTCTGAAAAGAGCAGCTGAAATAAAAGCTAATGGTGCCATTCATCTGTGCTGCCAAAGTAATATATTTCATATAGTTTGTCCTCATGGGTAATGGACTTTTCTCCTGAATTGCCTGGATCATATTTCCAAACTGTGTGCTAATGCTCCAATCAGTATCACTTACTACCATGGTCAACATTTTCCATTTGTTCCTTGACATTGATGGGCAATACTGTTGTGATTCTGGGTGGAAAATTGCATTCTGTATGTTGTATCAATATCACTATATTGTTTAATCAAGTGTGATATGAGAAAGGGGAATCATGCCTTAACCCCAGTCTCTAAGATCAATAACAATCAGGTACATTAATGTGATATGTCAAAAATCATTCATTTGTTATGCAAAAGATCGCCTCACATGAAAACATATCTCTTTGGTAACTTCCACTCATGTATGTCATGTCATGTCATGTCGGTCTTACAGCATCCTGTTATTTCCTCAGATTGTCGATCTAGGTAAAAGTTACACCAACGACCACGAACTTCATCCTTCTACAAACAGTGAATGCACTGGAGCAATTGTTTGGGCTTTGGTGAATTCCATTTTACAACCAAAGGTGCAATGTACAGAGCACTGAATCGCACTAATACAGCTTAAGAGCTAAATACAACTCAACAGCTTCTATCTGTTTTCACACACCCAAGGCTATATCTGTCATTCTATTCCATTTTGTTCTCCCTCTCTGCCTTCCTCCCTCGCTCTCCCGCCGTTACATATATCTACCAGTATAGCCTCCTGTGTGTATGTGTGCACCTCCCCCTTCCCTCCCCCATCTCCTTATTACCTGACTGAGGCATGACACAACCCAGATAGCGAGCTCCGAGCTGTCAGCAGCAAAGAAATGGCTTGCAAGCCAATATCGATCAGCTATAATAAGCTTGCTGCATTTGACAGTGTTTTCTTTCCATCAGCAGCTCACCAGTACGACGACTACTTGCGAAAACTTAACCCCGCAACCAGCAGTCATGATGTGATATGACATGGCACTGGCTTGACAATGCACAAACTTGGAGCCACCTACAACACACCAACATGCCAACAGACTGCCATTCTGTCGTCACACCACTGGGTTGAATAGTTGTTGGACTGAGGGGTAGTTTCAGACCTTGTAATAAAAAGCATAAAAATAATTCAAGACAGCAGTGGGCCAGCGATGCATACAAAGCACCACTGCTTACAGAATGATTTACCCTGATCAATGGCACACAGTATGAATTCTGATGGAAGATAAATATAGTATGTGTAATGTTATGTTTGAAACATAACTTGGAGTTAAATACTGTAAGGATACAAATTAATTTATTCACAAAGTATAATAAATCAATTTTAATTGGCCTTGTGGCACCAATAAGGAGACAAGCTTATAATGTATACCAGGAAATATAGCTCATTCAAAGAGCCCAAGTGCAGGACAAGACTGGTGTCCATGTTTCTAAGTTTGATAAGAAGGAGGCTTTCAAGGAACAATGTTGGCCCACAGTCAGCAAAGAGTTGTGGCTTCCATATGCATTCCTGAGAGGAGCTCCACATAAGCCTGGTTGCAGAAATCCAATTACAGCATTTTCTACAGAGGTTGGTTACATTCTCCTCTGAAATCACTCAAATTAATCAATATGCGGGTTTACTGCATAGCCAATACGGGACCTTGTGCTGCAAATCCTGAGAGTAACAGAGAACACCACTTTCACTCAGAGCCAAGAATTTCCTGTAAAGCACAATCACTGTCCCAAGTATGAGCTATTCCACAGCCCGTCCAGAAAAGCTACCATTTTCCCCCCAATCGGTGCCGGTAGTTAAGCAGCTTCAGTCAACAGAAGTATTTTGCACTGATAGGAGGTGAGTAATGGGCCTGCAGATATTTGTTTAGACAACACTGCTGATGCACTGCCTGACCATCTGCATGGCCTCAACTGTTCCAGACATGCCAGCATTCCCTCACTGTTAGAGAGAACAATGAGGAAACTATAAGTCACGGCTTTGAACTCTGCAGTGTCTAACGTTGGTCCATAAAAAGCCGT
Organism: Pempheris klunzingeri; assembly: GCF_042242105.1. Taxonomy (NCBI): domain Eukaryota; kingdom Metazoa; phylum Chordata; class Actinopteri; order Acropomatiformes; family Pempheridae; genus Pempheris; species Pempheris klunzingeri. Next base: position 18,242,320 of record NC_092032.1, on the reverse strand, counting down.
AAATCCTGGAAAAAGAGTTCAACTAAGGCTCTGAACTGCTTCATGATCACTGAAACATCCATTTCACAAAAGCATTAACTAACTGTCTAAAATGTAAATGCAAAATGTTTGACAGTAAAAAGTTGGCAGCTTGAAAAGTTTCGAAGGGGATAACGAATCCAGACGTAATTACTCGAACAGATGTACGAGGGTTTGAATGGTAGCACAAATCTTATTCCAGTTCCTCACACTACCTGTGTCTGTTTATAGCTGCCATGTAAACTGGTACCCTGAGCGGAGCATCTTGCTAATTGTGCTGCTGATGAATGATGAATGCAGTGTAAAGTCACCACAGTGCACCATAATGATCATGCTGCCTCTACGAGCCAGCTCTCACTCAGTGGTCCTGCGCAGTCTTTATGTTAACCAAATGCATGTTTGTTTTTTTGGATTTGCATAAGGTTATCAGTAATGCCATCATTTGAATTCTGCAGGCATAGACCCTGTTTCGTTGCTTCACGTGTTATAAATTGCAAACAACTGTTGCAAGACAGGAATGGGGATTTTTTTTCTCTTCTCCCTTTCTCAAAATCTTATATTCTTTTGAAATACCTTTAAGGAGGCTGTAGCTGTGATTCTGCCTCTTGTCTATTGATTTAATGGGTGTTTTGTCGTTTGAAAGAAGCCCTTGACTGCCTCCCTATTAATGAATCATTTTATATAGCTTAATTGATTAGCATTGTCAGAGTAATGGAAATTTTAATTAATATCAGTCAACTTTCACTTATAATTAATGGGGTGATGTGCCTATTCTTTTTATATTTGCATTTCTTTTTCATCTTTAATTGTGCAGTTCTGAATCGATGTGCAGGTGCCTCTCTTGGGTACTTGTATTGTATAAACTGCAAACGTGAAAAATATGCTCCGAGTTTTTGTTTTTCCCCTTCTTGTCAGTCAAACGAATACCAAATACTCCCCATTAATCATGAACACAAAGATATCATTTTAAATCAGTAGTACAAAAAAGTATGGGCCTGCCCACGTTAGAGTATACCAGCACCCAATACAGCTTCTGTTCCAGTATTTTGAGATGATCGTCAGGACTGAACCGCCTGATAAACTGACTAATACTAGTAACCAACAATGATAATAATGAAAACCTATTGGTAGCTTCATTAAGGAGTGTCACTTTGCCTCTATGTGCCTTTAAATGCCTTTTTGTTGTTTAGCACATATGATGGAAACCATCATAATACCTAAACAATATTATGCAATCGAAAACAATTACCCTGCAACAGACACTGCTGCAGGTGCTTACAGAGCTTCATTCTTGAGGGTATGTCAGAAAGATGTTGATTCAGCTCTGCGAGGTACAGGCTTCATTGTAAGGGGTTTGCTACTTTGCCCACCCGGATTGGGTGACATATTAAGATGGACATCTTGCAACATAATGCAATCCCAGTCATAAACTGCACGTCATTAGACGCCCTCAACAAAAACGGAACATCAGATTCTCACAGCAGGGTTTGTTGCAGCCGATTTGTGTTGGAATGCAAAAGACTGGGCACAGGTGTTTATGTTGTGTGCAAATGTGGATCCTTACACCACAAGCAAGAGGGGGGACAATTTTCACCGTGCCTAACAGCGTTGTTCTGTGGTATTGTCATTTCATCTGTCTGACGGGACAAAACAGTTTGAAAGCCTGCCACAATACAATCCTGAGATAATCTAGAACAAATAATGCCATAGATCACGTGAATGGATTGTGAAAGATTACAGGATTTCAAAACAATAGGAAACAGGATGGATAATAAATGAACAACTACTCTTGTTGCTGGATCCCCTGTTGCCATCTGACTAAAACACAAAGCACTGGAGTTCACACTGTTTTATTAAAAGACTGGCAAACACGGAGAAACAAGTTTCTGGGGAGCACCAGAGGGCAACAGCACTTTTACACCACACTGCTGACAGGCAAAAAGGCAATTAGAAATAGTAAGCTTTCACTTGACTCTGCTGAAAATGCAATTGATTAACAATCACATTTTGTTTGCATTAAGTATGGCTAGTTTCAGATTAAAAACACATATATACTTACTTCATACAAACACGCACCACTCTGGCTTGCTTTTGTTGTTCAGGGTTTACATTGTGCTACTACCTATTGCTCTGCAGCCTCACCTACAGACATGCAGGATAGGACGTTCATAGTATAAATAAATAAAAGCTAATATGAATCCCTGCTGGCTTTGTATTGCCTTAATGATTACTGAATCACATCTACATGTTAGCCACATGCCATATCTCACCGTGATGAACCATTGCAGCTCACAGGATTCTCCACAATGTGTCTGATAACATGGCCGACCAAACACATGGCCATATCTGTTAGGAAACAAAGCCATGAATGCACAAAGCTGCCGCCAACATCCCCGAAAGCAGGTGGGACAAAACCGTGACATGCATGCACACATACATACATGCACAGAGGCTACCGGGTGGTACGGTGACCAACACTAGTGGAATGGCACGGCGGCCAGGCGGCGCATGATAGAACAGAATACTAGTCCTACTTTTTGTAGTCAGACAACGTATGTGTCTGATCTCCCATCCAGTCTGTAACTCCATCTGTGTGCAAAACAGAGAAAAGATCATGTCAGTGTGCCTCATACATACAAAACCATTCTGTTCATGTGATATAAGATGCAACTGAATAAAGAATAAATACAGAATGTCACTTCTCTAGTAAATACATGGCGGCTCAGATGCGCACGAGCAAAGACAAGAAGACACGACAGGGCAAAATATTATTATCCTAAAACTGCTGAGAATATTTTCCAATTCATATCTTGGGAAGTAAGACGGATTCAAAGTCACATAAATACCTCAATTAATGATGAATGCAATAAGCTTCGTCCCATCAGCTTCTACATCAGACAAAACAAATTATTTCCAGCTTTGACCAGATCATTTAGTAAAACCATGACTTTATTTGGATCATGTTAACAACAAACAACTCCGACGGAAGTCCATAGATTTTAATAAATCATTGCCCTGGCCTTCAGGCGCACACACACACACACACACACACACACACACACACACACACACACACACACACACACACACACAGATGGTAAATGTAACACAGCAGCCAGAAAAAGAAGAAGAAATGGCTGAAATAAGAGAGGAACAGCAGCCAGGAGGCCTTCAGGCACCACAGGCACCACAGGCAGACCACACAGAGCATCATCCTACCTTTGGAAGTCACAGGCCGCTCGGTCTCTCTCCTCACAGTCCGTTTTTACAAAGGCAACAGCAGGAATATTTAGAGTTCGCGTTAATTCGACTTATTAAAAGTTCAAGTGGAGAACACGCCGTTTGCTCTGGGTGTCTCCTTTGCAGTCGGAGCGCAGTTGAGCCCGACACTCGCTCACCTGTCCACCAGGTCCACCAGATCCACCAGATCCACCAGGTGGGCCGCTGGACGCCGCGAGCTCCGTTTCAAAGGCGATGAAAGCTCCCCAGTGAACTGGAGGCTTGCTGCCCAGAAAACTCTCTGCTCCTCTGTTCAATGGAAGTTTCCTCCTGTGAACCCAGTCCAGTGCTCTGGGTTTGTGTCCAACACGGTTTACATTCGTTAACTTTTAAACCGCCTCTCCCCTGCTGGGGGACGCACACCTGCCCCTCCACCAGCTCCCTGTCCTCCTCCTCCGCTCTTTCGCCACAGCAGCGTTTGTCCATTCAGCAAAGAATTAAATGAACAGCCTAAAATACCTGGAGCTGTTTCTTTTTTTAAGCCTGTCTTTGCGCGTGTGAATGCTGAAAACTCGCTTTCTTTTTTCTCCCCTGGAGATGAGGATGGAAACTCCTAATTGACCGACAAAAAGGTGGCTGCTCCAGTCTTTCAGCAGGTGTGGTTACATCCGCTGTGGTTCCCTCGTTCCCTCGTTTTGTCCCCTTGAAAAAAGGGTAGAAGATCCCATGCTGAGGTGGAAGGCCTGGGATGAACAGCCTGGACATATTAATTATAAGGTGCTATAAAAATGTTATGTAGACATGTGTGATAATAATAAAAATAATAATTATTATTATTATTATTTAATTTAGTTTATTTTGTTGCATAGTCAAAGGGCGTAGTCATTCACGCCCCTAAAGTCCTGCTGAAAAACTGAGGGAATAGCCAAAACATTTACTTTGTAGATGTCACATGACGGAAACGCTCAGGATAGATTTGAAGTGAGTGTTTATCCCCTCACTTTCTCTATAGGAGGGCTTTTATAGGGACTGCAGATTGGGGCATCTGTGTCTGGGTGCCCATCATCTTCACCATCCATTACATATATTGGGTCTTAACTATGATGATAGTAGAATATCGAATTCATCTTCACTAAGTGTGTTTTCATGTTCCCCAACAAATGAGATGAGCTCTTTACTTGCATAAACTTAACAATTAGGTAATCTTATCTACTGCTGAGTAAGGATAAGTAGAAAGTTTAGTTTGTAATCTTCAGTTAGTGGAGGAGAAGCATATTGTTCACATTATTTATTTGGACAATACTTAATCTACATTTCAGATTTTGTGCTCATTGCATAAAATGTTATGGGACCTAGTTGTCAACCGACAAGGGTTATGTACTAAAAATAATCTTCATTCATTTGAATATCAATGAATAATGCACCATGGGTGAGAATATTATAATGCCATGCTATGCTTGTGTGAACTGGCCAATTTGCACTGAATTACCAATTACTTTCAGTGTGTTTGTGCTTGTGTGTCTACAACCTACAGAGAATTTATAGCTGCATCTCAAATGTCCTCTCCGTTCCGTGGCTGCCATCATGGAGGCTCACAGGAAAACTGCCAAGAAAAAGAGGCCCGGTTATTAAAGAAATGTCCATTTGTTTATTAGCTAACTCATTAACTTGTGCATGGCAGCTATGCTATGACTAAGGTAGTGAAAAATCATAGCTATGGCACATATAATGTGGTGGAGATACAGTTAGGGTTCAGCAACTTTAACATTTGGATAAGTGTAGGCAAAGGTCGTGGTCACAGTTAATGAAAGCATAAACATTCATTCAAGGTCTGGGAGGAAGGCAAACTCACCGGCATTAAAGTTGGACAAGTCATCTCCATATCCAATTTTTTCTGCCTAACATATAGGGACAACAGTCCCCTGCATCGGCACTAAACTCTGGCAGTGGACATAAATCATGAATCATAAATCGCCCAGTATGGACATAATTCCAAAGGATACTAGACTGATGAACCAGGATGTGATTACAGGACAGTAATGGTTGCTGAACTTTTATTATTGCATTTCACCATTTACTGTCTGACAATACAAGCAATTGAAAAAGTTGCCGTGCCCATTCTGTTTTAGCAGTGCCAGAAAAGGGCCCAAAGTCAAGTGTCGAATTAGAGGTATCTCAGGAGAAGCTTTTTTGACGGAGCTAGACAGTGATCGAGTTAGCTGGCTACACTGTGTGTCTCTGCTTCACTGCTCAAAACGTCGCTCTTGTCTTATTGCATAAGACTGCTGTCCAGTGGTTTAGTTAGAAATTCAATGCCACAGATAAGAGGGCAAAAGTCTACATCCATATATTGTGATAATCACATTGCATTAGAGCCTCTAAATATTTAAAAGGCTTTGAATCGTATGACTGATCTTCACAGGGAGGCAAACATAACTATGTCAATAAGCTTTCTACCACCGGCCCAGAATGTGTTTGGCTTGTACAAAGAGAGCTGCTGCTGCCCTGGATCTATGTTAACAAAGATGTTCCCTGGCTGAAGTAGTGGTATTTTGTGACTGTGCTGAGAGTCATCTGGTCACAGACCTCCTCTATCAGGTGAAGGCATTCAGAATTGTTCTTTTGGAAAAATAATATTTTCCTCTAGTTTTCACAGCCTGATCTTTGCCACTTCAGTAAGCTATTATCAACTATCTCACATAAAAGAAGATTTGGTGTCATGCCTGAATAGAAATGGGTGTGCAATGTTGAAGAGTTATCATTGCAGTGTAATTGCACTGACAGAATACATTATTTATGAGAGATTTAGCCTCATTAATCTGTGAAATGTTCTGAAAGTACGATCATTTTATTTTTCTCATGACTTAGTGTTTTGCAGATCTTTGCAGAGACATGAATTTGCTCTTTTGATGCGTCAGATTCCTTGACTGTCTTTGTGAAATAGTGGTTTTTGACAGCTCTTCCCCAGTGTTTTCAATGAATCATTATCTGTGCTGATGTTTGCACTCAACCTGTCTTTTTCCTCTTTTGTCTTTCAGCTGCACACTGACCTCGATAAGGGGGACAGTGTGGTGAAGTACACTCTCTCGGGGGACGGGGCTGGCTCCATTTTCACAATTGACCAAACAACGGGGGACATCCATGCCTTAAGGAGTCTTGACAGGGAGGAGAAGCCTTACTACACCCTACGCGCCCAGGCTGTCGACATCATCACCAATAGGCCCTTAGAGCCAGAATCAGAATTTGTAATCAAGGTTCAGGACATCAACGACAATGAGCCAAAGTTCCTGGAGGGGCCGTACACAGCCAGTGTCCCAGAGATGTCACCAGTAGGTAAGTGGCTATCTATGATGTTGTGTCCACTAAAGCTAGAGAAGCCAGTACTTTCCTTAAGTGAGTAAAAGTCTTTGCACTGAAACCTTTCTTATCTCGTCATGAACTCTGAGCGCAAAAGTTGAGTTTCAGGAGCATCACAGGTACGACCGGAGGGGCAAAGCTACTCCCCCCCAACAGACTTTGACATTTCAGAGAAGCAGTTATTCTTGGTGTGCCCTGAGTATATTTCACAGCTTTGTCTTTATACACCCCCATCCTCCACCCCCCAACCCCATAGGGAGAAAAGATCAAGGTAATTCGCTGGGAGAATGGTTCCTCTTGATCTGAATGGCAATGAGGCCCTCAAAACTCCCAAATCAGCAGTCTCTAGAGGATGGGTAGAAAGCAGGAACAACATAGCCTGAACACTCTAAATAATAAGGTGCTCTGCAACGTCTGTTTACTGTAAAGTCAGAGAAGTTCTATCAAAAACACATCTAGTGTGACCATCGCAGCAGTGCACAGAGATAAGCTTTAAAAAACACACTGAATAAATTAAGTAGATTATCAATTAGATAATTTACAGAAAACTAATAAACATCAATTTAATCACATGAACATTAAACGAACTAACCAAACAATATGAAAGTGTTACCTTCCTGTAATTATCACACTCATAGTTTTCTCAAATTATTATTATTACTATTATGACTATTATCATTATTATTTAACTTGATGCTCTGCAGACTACAAAGTCAATTTCATTTTGATATTTAGTTGTATCATCAGGGTTATTTTCCCAGACCACAGATTGTTCTTTCAAGAGCCACAGGAAGCATTATAGAGCTGTTTTCACAGGCTTTCGCTGAGTCCTCCTTGTGATGGTTCAAGTGAACTTGGTGGAGTGCCTTTAACAGATGAGGGATTAATCTGTTAATCGCACGTAATTGATTGAATAATGGCTCGAGTCCAGACAGAATGGCATGGGTGGAGAAGAGTGTCAGGAGTGATTTGCCACAGAAGGGTACCAGCAAGAGTGAAAGGTAAGGTTTACATGATGATAGTAAGAGCAGCAATGTCAAATGCGTTTGAGGCGGTGCTGCAGATGAACAGACAGGACGAGGAGGTGGAGGCGGCAGAGCTCAAGATGCTGAGATTGTCTCTGGGACTGATGAGGATGGACAGGAGTAGGAATGAGCATATTAGAGGGACAGGTCAGGCCAGAAAGTTTGGAGAGAAATGGTTTGGACATGTGCAGAGGAGAGATGCTGGGTACATCTGGAGAAGGAGCTGCCGTGAGGAGGAAAAGAGGAAAGCCAAGGAGGTTTGTGGATGTGGTGAGGGAGGTCGTGCAGATGATCCTCTATGGCGACCCCTAACGGGAGCAGCCAAGAGAGAAGAAGAAGAAGAAGAAGAAGAAGAAGACTGGCAGTGATTTAGGAGGAGGCTACATTTGGCTGTATAGTATTTTATGTACTATATTGTCAAAGAGTTATGTTAAGAAAAATAAAGACATAATACGTCAAAGGTAATTTCATTCAGTTGTGAATTTTAAACAACTAAATTCTGAGGTAATAATTCAGAGGTTGTTTATTCTGCAGGAGTTGCAACTATTGTAGAAACATCAACATACACTAAAGTCTTTGTCAATTTTTCTACTAGCTGACCTGTGTGATCAGTGCCTTCATTAATTGTTATCTATGGTTGTGGATGTTTTTATGTTAGCAGGGCTAAACGGAAACTAAAAGAGAGAAAAGAAGAACCTAACTATGCAATAAATGTTGGTAATGAAGATCAGACTGGCCAAACCTTATAAAATCACTAACTCATCTCTCTTTCTCCTCATATTTTAATGAGTGTATACTGTGCTGTGTAAATCAGTTTCCTCTGCACTGTATTGTAACATTATGGTAATTTCTTAAATATTGTGATATAAAGAATATTAATGAAGCCAGACAGATAATCTCTATTTTGAACTGGTCTGCATTCTCCTGTGTTTACTAGCACTGACCTTTAAAGTCGTTCCTTCCACCAAGATCCTAATCACGCACCTGAATTTCCATAATTGCATGAATAGAATTTATTTTCCATGTTTATTGGCTCACTCACAGGGTAAAGGCTGTTGTCTTCGCCGCTTGGAAATGCATCAGTGTCAGCCACGCTGGATGCTTTTTAAACTTTCACTACATCTGAGCTGTGCGGATTCCCTCTCCTTTGCTGAACTGAGAGGTGTATACTCACGTTGAATACAATGTCCTCCTTTTCTGGTATGTCTAATCAGACATGTGTGGCTTTGTTAGGAGGATTGAGACACTAAACTCCCTCACCTAATGTTTTAATGCCATTGTTACCATCTGCTCAGACTGCAAAGCGTATTTAATGTACAGCAGGGTCTTTACAGGCAACTAGGAGCTTAGCAGAATTTGAAATGAACATGTAAATGCCGTCCCTCTGGTCAGTGTCTCCTTTCCCATGAATCCTGCAGCTGTTAATATTTTACACAGGATGTTTGTAAGCTAGCCAGATGCAGGCATGTTACAGTGACATGTGCACAGAGCTGTTTGCCTGTGAAGGCATGTACGTACGACAACCTGTCTGCATGTTGTCTTTTTAAAGAATCTGCTCATCTGCCACAGAAACACAGGGAGTCATAAAATAGTCAGTCTGACGAGCCAGTTTTTGTTGGTTACTCTTCTCTGGAAATTTTGGAGTGAATTTGTTCAATTTAAGTACACAAGGACAAAGTTAATGGAATAGTGTTTTCAGTGCCAGCTAGTTAAGCGGGATGAGCCAAACCTCCAACAAGTAATTATTCTGTCCCTCTTACTGGAGTTTGGAAGACTGCCATCCTAATACTATTCTTGCCATGGCCCTTTGTTTACTTAATGGTAGCATTGTTAAATGAATGCTTGCCCAAGAGGTTTTTCCCCCTTGCCTTACTTTTTAAGAAAATATGTCCACTTAGTAATGCTACAAATGGGCAAATCAAAACATACAACGGGAAAATTGAGCAACATCCCAGCACATCCTTTCTCCTCCACACTCCTCCTCACTGCAGTCTGTCAGTGACTTTTACGGCTGTGGCTTTTCAGTTGCGATTCATCTTTCATTAGTGTCAAGTGAGATCGTTCGGTAAACTGATGAACTTCAAAGACTTTGGGTCCCAGTCTTGTGAGGAAACAAATCAAGTCCAAGTCATTATGTCTTCCCACTGTTTCCCACAGGGACATATGTGACGCAAGTGACGGCGACAGACGCAGATGACCCCACCTACGGAAACAGTGCTAGAGTGGTGTACAGCATCCTCCATGGCCAGCCATACTTCTCTGTTGACCCAAAAACAGGTAAAGCACTTATCCTTGCTGATTAATCTGACAAAGTGGTGATTCAGTCAGTGTAAAAGGCATAAACATTTTTACAGTTTTACTTAAAATGTGTGGGTCAGATGAGTCAGAAAATAAGAACCCTTTTTTATGTGCACTTGGCAGCTGCAGCGATGACGTGAAATGAGTTCATCGAGGCCATTAGTCTTGAATGATATGTATGATTTATTGTCTTCTAAACAGTGTGTGCGATAAAGTGTGGACCAGTGCAGGCATATATCACAAGAATAAAACAGGTTCCAGAAATGACCCATGGCTCACTCCACAAATCGGTGGGCCACAAAAGGACACACGCTCTCCAATAAAGATGGTGAATTATTTATTTGACAAGCATAAGATAGATTACTTTATCAAAAAGCATTAAGATATAAGGGGAACATTCAGAAGATCAATAGCAGCTTTATAGGAAGCCAGATTAAAGAAAAAACTAAATATATCTTTTGTGCAGTAGCTCTAAATAATGTCATCACTTTTGCAACATATCAAAAAGTCAGGTGACCCCACAAACTGACAGGAAATAGGAAATAAACTGACTCTCTCAAGACCACCAGCAACTTCCTCAATCTTTGCTGCAAGGACGCTGAATAGCCATTGTCGGGTACAGTTACTCAGCAAAGCAGGGAGCTTGAATTGAAATCACCATGACAAATAACACAATAACATTTGATGCCGAACATTGTTACATTATTATTTTATTTCCACATCATTTTTACCTACACTTTGCTTGTGTAGGCGGATTGTGTCATAGGAGGAAATTGGCAGTAAAAAGGTTGTGGAGTGGCAGCAAGGGAGGGTACGGCAGATGGCTGCTCTAAATCTGAAATACCTTCATACCACCAGTGTTTGCCGGCAGTGGGCTGCTGTTGGCTTACTATCTGGGACAGTTCAAAGCATATGAAAATAGGTTCATACATATCACACAGGCAGATACGGTGGAATCTGTTGCTGATTATGCCGCTCATCCCGGAGCTTTACAGAGCACATACTGTGAGTGTATTTCAAACTGATGCTGGGAAAAATCAAACTGTTTAAGTAAATGTTTGCCCTGCTGGGCTTGCTTCTATCTCCAAACGCACATCAGCGAGGGGAACAAACACTGGGAGGGAAAATGTGAGCAGGGGGAGGGGGACGACAACAGCATACGCAAATCTCCATGCAAGTCACAGAATTATTCCTCGCAGAGACGGACATCCTCCTTTCTCCAAAAAAGATGACAGAACCTTCAGAAATAAACATCTTTGATTTGGGATTCTCACATGTTAGGGGTCTGCAGATCAAATGGGACATCCTCACCATATTAAATGGAATAAGAGGAAGGAAAGAAGTGAAGACCCACCTATGCTGCCTGCTTCCTTTTAGCCTGCCAACCTCCCATTGACCTAGCTATTAATCTGCAGTACAAATGCTCTCTGATCTCAGGGTCTCAGATCCTCAAGTGAATCATTATATGGCTTCACCAGAGTTCCCTGGTGAATGTCAAGTGTCTCCAGTTTGTGAAATGACCTCTATTTTAGCCTTGGTCCACACAAGCAGCTTCTAACTGTGGACCGGACGGCTTAAGTGGGAATAAACCGTGCATTTTAGAAGTAAATTGTGCAGTTGGAGTCGAACATATTTCAGGGGATTTTATGCTTACCGCTTTTTCCCCTTTGTCTTTTTTAAACCTGCTGTCTCTATCTCTCTCTTCTGTTTCTCACTCCACTATTATCTATATTTCTCATCAATCTTTGCTGCACACCAGGGGTTATAAAGACAGCCTTGCCCAATATGGACCGAGAGGTGAAGGAACAGTACCAGGTATTAATCCAGGCGAAGGACATGGGGGGCCAACTGGGGGGGCTGGCCGGGACCACCACCGTCAACATCACCCTCAGCGATGTCAACGATAACCCCCCCAGGTTCTCTAAAAGTGAGTGCCCTTTGTAGATAATAGGCATTTGAATATTATAGCTACATAACAACACCAATTTCATCTTTTGTAAAACATAATAATGAAGATGCAGGTTCACACATTTTTAATAACAAAATAAACGCCACGCAATTACAACAGGGCAGGGGGTATTTATCATGTCAACACTTTGTAATTGGTTTTCATTATTTGTCATTATGTTCTGTCGTAAGCAAAGCCCTATTTATTTAGCATGATTGCATCTACATCTACTACTCCTGGCAAATAAACCAGGATGGTGTTATTTCTCTCATAGGGCATCCTTCTATATTTAGATCAGGTTTGAGCATGATGGTGCTGCACCAGGGATTGAGTCTGTGTATTTAAACACTGTATTTTATCCGGTATTTTGTATAAGCTGCTAAACCAGATTAATTTGATTGTACCGTTCACCAGGTCATGTAAAAAGCCAAGCTGGAAAAAATACTCATAACTGTAAACACATTGATCCGTGGAGGCTTCTCTACATATACTAAACATTAATATTAAACTGGGTGCAAAATGTACTGTATTCCAAAGCAGCAAGTGTAGGACAAGAAAGCAAAAAATACTGCTTTGTATTGGTGCCGCCTCTTCAGGTATTTTGCGGCAACACCAAATGGTCTCCTCTGAATGTAAATACAGGCAGTCAGACGGTCAAGCTCCTTTGGCTGCGAGGAAAAGATGATATTTCCATAATGCTGTCACAGCACAGAGGTTTGGGCCAAGTGTGGCAGCTCCTCTGTCCTGTCCCAAATCCTCGCTTTGTCTTCCTCTCTTTTCTGTCTATAGAAGGCTTACAGGTACAAAAAAAAGAAAGAAAAAAATATGTGGTGGCCATTCTGGAGGAGCTCATCAGCTGATTCAGTTTACTTATAATATTGCAGCATGAATTCGTGCCACATCTGTCTTTTTCAGAAAACCCTCCCCAGTTATTATACATTAAGTATTTTTAAACTGTCAATCCCCTAAATGAACCTCTGTGACGGCACCAGATGTGGTTGCAAAATCCTGCAATGTTTATGACTAATGGTGTAAATACCTGCTTGTGGCTTTGATAAATAATCCTAGAAGCATGTTAACACACTGGCAGTGCCATAAAGCAGCTGTTGGTTAACATCTCTCAACGTGAAACTAACTAACAGCTGACAAAAAGAAAAGGTTATGTAAAAAAGTTCTTGACCTATCCTTGAAAGGACATGAACCTTAGAAAGACTTAAGATTCATCCATGTCCTCGAAAGTGCCTGATTATTTATTGAGATGATAGCAGCCAGATTTATCCATATGCCTCAGCTCCAAGAACCACAGTTAAATTGAGGACTAACAAATATGGGGGAGTGCAATAACATATAAACCACAGCAGTACCAGTGTCTCAAGGTGCAGCATGGCCTCAAGTATAGTGTTGATTTTAAACAACATCCAATGCAAAATTATCCAATATCCTAAGCAAAGACGGGTGTTTTGGTTTCACACATTTCAGTACATTTATTTTGGTCCTCCACCACGAAATAATAAATACAGTCTCTGCTGAGCAGCATCCCTTTACACCCGTCTACCACCTGACGTCTGACACTCTGGTTCATTGTAGACATTTATGTTCAAGTTCATCCATCTCCAAGTTTGATGCCACTGAGTGTCAAGTAGAACTGTCCTCAGAAGGAGTTTCTAGGAGACTCAGACTTTCTTTTCTCTTCCGTATTCTCCGAGGAAATATGTTTTTCCAGAATCAGTCTTTTCCAATTCTTTGATGCAGACACGTGTAATGAAATTGGTTCAATAGATGGCAGAGCGGGACTGGCACCTGTGCAACACTATTAGGGCTCATTGAATTCTCTCATTCACATGTCGTAATGAATATCCCCAAAATAAATGTCCTCTACCTTTTCACATAGCATGAGACCTAATTCCATTCCTGACATTTCTGGAGTCTGAGCATCGTCTGTGAGGTGTCTGTGTCAAAACAATAACAAGTCAGGTGCCATCAGCTGCTCGCACTTGATTTGTAATGTAACAGTACAGTTGTCATTCCTCTGGCACTAGCAGATGCTCTGGTTCCAGCTAGCCATCTCAGGGAATGAAGGGAAGAGCAGGAAAATATCCATTTCCACTTTTTGTCAGGTGTAAACGATAATCAGTCAATCCGCTGTTTGTTTGTAGATTTCGTCCAAAGTCTGATTCCTGCCGTTGAGAATATCAAAGCCCCTGAGCTCTTGTGTTTGTTGATTGTGCAGGTTTAGTCAGCCAATTACAAGGAGCTGAGCAGCCTTGATGTCCAAACATGTCAAAACTGAATAATGTCATGCCTATATAGCTACAGGGCTGACTTCAGACAAAGCATATCAGCTCCTTACCTGTGGGTGGTTGAGACATCCCCCGGGTGGGGGAGAGACTGTATAAAGGACAGAGGATGTGAAGAGCTCAGTATTTTCCATCCAATGTCAAGTGATGATAATAAATGAGTCTGAGCCCGGTCTGGTGTTTGTCTGTTTACAGGTTTCTTTCACCTAAGAGTCCCTGAATCATCTGCAGTGGGATCTGCTGTTGGTAGGATCAAAGCCCACGACTTGGACATCGGGAAAAATGCTGAAGTCGAGTACACCATTGTGCCAGGTGATGGAGGCACCATGTTTGACATCACCACCAATGAACACAACCAAGAGGGTATCATCCTCCTCAAAAAGGTAAGGATTCTCAGACACTTAGACAAACTCTCATATAAAAACCAGTGTTTAGTAAAACATTTCCACAGGACTAATTCCATCAGTATCACAATCAGGCCAGACTCACCACTTTGCTGCTCTGAGTTACTATTTTTAACAAGAATACCTGATTCATCCACCTATTAATTCCACTTGTTCCACTTTCCCATTTTCCTGATTGATGTTAAAGGATAACTGTGGCATTTTTAAACCAGGGTCCTATTCTTACAAAATGACTGGTATGTGTAATTTTTGGAATTGGTCCAGTCGATGGTCTCAGCTGGCAGTTGTGAACAAGCTAATATGGCTGTAATGTAATGTTTTGAGGCAACTTTGCCCTTTAAAGAACGTCCACTAAAGGGGCTTTTTTGGCCGATGACAGGCTCAGATTGTTATTAAGTGTCTGACAATGTTATAGAAAAGAACTCTAAGGAAAAATAGACCGGTAAGATCCTTTTTGTTTATCAAGCAACAGCTGCTCCGTTCAATGCTACCAGACTCCTTTGGATCTAAACAAAGAACAATAGTCACACAATGACACAAAAAACTAAGGCAGTACGAGACCAAAATTGCTTTTTTGCAATGGAATCAAGTGAATTTGAACCAAAACCAAAAAGCTCTTACAGGTGTATCTCTGAAGGTATCCTTTCAGTTATGTTTTACAATCAATTGTCTTTACAATCTACTTGATCATTTCTTAAACATTGGCCCAGGTTTAAAATTATCAGGGTTCAGTGAAAATTTACAGTTCATGTAGATTTTTCACGGTTAAGGCTGGAATATTTTATCGTTGTACTGACGGAATTAGTTTGTGGAAAGAGACGTTATCAAACCAGCAGTAAACGTGGAGGAGGTTATGAATAATGATCATTTTCTGGGAAGCAGGTGGAATTGGGAATAAAAACAATTTACGCTAGGTTTTTATTTTTCAACTTCATGTTTGTAAAACACTATGTATGCCAGTGGAAGTGCACATAGTCATGGGAACATATTTTGAATAATGGGTGTTTTTTTATTACCAAAACACAACCGCTACACTGCAAAACCAAACAATATGACAGTATGAACAACACAGCATAGAGTCATCACTCAGGAAGGTGCTACACTTCTAAAGTGCTGGTATTGGTTGGATATTGCATTTGAACTTCAATAATTCTTTCATGAGAGGCTGTCGAAGCCCTGTCCAAACCTTCCTGTCACAACAGATCAACGCAGAAGAAATACTATGGGAACCATTAGGAAAACTTGCTCTGCCCACAAAAATTCAAACAAATGGAAGGATATCACAGGTGACAGGGAACGGGAGAGACGTGGTATAACTCAAAAGAGAGACAAAATCTTGCAACTATACATATATGCAGTACATATTTGTATTCTACCTCAGCCACCTGGAGGTGAAGGTGTTGCAGTATATTGCACTATATTGTACTTAAACAACAGAAACAACCACAATCACTAACATCGTAGGACAAAACATTGGCAGAAATAACTTTAAAAAATAGATATTGAATAAATAAAATAAGATATTGAATAAGACATATAAGATAAATGATAATGAGTGTGCAGGTAGTACCTCATTTTAGCACATAAAGCCGTAGCAGCAGGACTCTTGGCAGCGCCGTACCTGTGATCTTTCAGTTGTGTGATGTTGGTCTCTAACCGTTCATCTCCTTGCTGTCCACGGCTAAAAGCACAGCTCTCTCTGAGCTCCCATGCTATATAAAGCATTCGCTCAGCATGTCAGGGCTCATTAACTATGCCATATGTTCTTTTTGCTAAATGGATTAATACATCCTCTGCATGGTGACCCACAGCAAAAGGTCCTGATCCTTGGTTGCACTTACTTTGAACCACTGAGCAAAAGTATCTCAACTTTTTCCACTTATAGTATTTATAGGGCCGTGATATCACTCCACGAAACGACAAATGGCACACAAGCACCAGTGATATTAGAGAAATTTATTACTCCTAGGATAAACCCTTTGAGATTTACCATCTCATTTTCAAAGGGGACCCGCAACTGCCAGAGGTGAAAGAAAAAGGACATTACAGCCACAGACTAAAATTAGACAGAGAAATAGAGTGATATAGCCAGTGCAATGAGTACTAATCCACTAAATAGCTCGGCTATAATAAGACTTATTATGCAATCAATTATTAACTTTAGCCTATATATAAAAAAATTAAAAAGCTCTGTTCCAAGATTCAGCTCATTCATACTTTAAAAGATATCATGACCTTACGTCCTTAAAAATCTTAGGAGTAAAATATGAAATGCTGGATCTTTCATTTCGTTTAATTTCATTTCAAATATTCCATAGTGCAGTTTTCTCCAAACAATACCATTAATAACCATATCAATTTTAAACCTGGATAATAGGACATGTAGTAAAAGAGTGAGAGCTTCTTTTCCATCAGTGAATCCCTCCATCCAGTTTAACGTCAGCTTGCTTAATGTATTCATGTTGGTTAGTTTTATTAAGTGAAAAATCTCCCCATTAAAAGTCTCCCCTCATTTGTGTACCATCCCGGCTCTGTTTTAACACTCTCCTTAGGGTCTGCCTCGTTAAAGATTTGAAGATCCATCATGTCCAAACACATTAGATAGAGAGAATACCATCCTTCTACCCACAGGCTTGGCTGTAGAGAGCAGGAGCACGGTATTATTTCTCTTTGGACACTGAAAGCATTCAGCTCAGTGACAGTGGGTGGCTAATATACATTTGTGGGTGCTGCATGAGCAGAGAATGAAAGAGTGTCAGTGTGGTCCCATTAATGATTCTTGAACTCTTAAAAGGGACACCTACTTTAAATAAAATAATCTGTATTAATGAAATCCTCATTAGACTGACGGCTCACATTTGGCCACATCAAGAAGAATTTAAACGCTCTGCACAAAGGAATCTGGGCTCACAGATGTTGGTTTGTTTCCCTGCTACAGCACCAAGCGCTGCAGGCTAGCCAGGTTGGTAAACAGGACCGCAGTTTTCAACAGTTTACTAACTGTTACCTCTCACTGTCATTTGGAGCCACAACTGAATAACAGAGCTGCTCATGCTACACTGCCAGCGTGTTATTAAAATACATCACGTCAGCATCACGAACAGCTGGCAAATGTTTCGCTCAGTGTCTCTCAATGTGCCATATAAGAGTCGAGAAGCACATTATATGAATGTGGCAAAGTTAGCAGGTCTCGCCCACACACCAAGCTACGCAGGTGCACAGATATGCAGTTTCTTGTGTACTCTTACATACACGCAGCCATGTGCAACAAGAAGCTTTCAACCTGCTTTGTTGTTACGTGCACAGTCTTACTTGCTCACATAAGCCCTTGCACATTGATTCCTTCATACTATGTGCTGCAATTCCATTTGGCAGGATTCAGTAGCCCCCTGTGGTGAGTTTAAACGCCATTTGTTGTTGGTGCTATTGAAGTTCAATAGAAAAAAACGGAAAGCATTGCAGAGCAATGCCGAGGTTGCATAATCGCTGTAAAAATATAACAGCTGCAAAATAGAAAAACCGAGAAAATTTGAAATGTAGGAAAATCTTTTGTGAGCAACACGCTGATGCATAGATGAGACGGATTCCTTTTCTGGAATGAGTTCTCCTCTCATTTCAAAAATGCTGTTTGAAGTTTAGGTATTTATTGGCTCCTTTTATTTTGAAAACACGTACAAATATAAGAAGAGACAACAGATAAGTTACAACTTTACTAACCACTTATTCTGCTTTACTATCCTGTCAGCAATAGTTTTCTAAGAGCAACCACAATTATTTACCACAAATGCATTTCTAAATTTGTCGCGTCACACCGCTGGGGCTCTCTGTTGCTGTCTGTGTTACAACACAACATGACATGACATGACACGTCCTGTGACATCACTACACGAGCTGAAATGAAATCGTCATTTTAGTCACAGTATGAACGGCATCACTGTTATCTACCACCAAACCTCAAACTTTCCTGATCAAAACAAACTCTTCCTCCAAAACTTTGTATCTTTAAAAATTCACTTCTGGGAGATTAAGAAAGTGGGCTTCTCATTAAATCCAGGCTTATCCATGCAAATTCGCCCCAACAAAATACTTTTAAAGAGTGGTAAAATATATCTGTTTTAATCACTTGTCGTCTCATTTCAGGGATACAGCACATATTTCATCTGATTGCAAAAGTAATAGAAAAAAATGTGCAGCCGATTCACATTTCTGTTTTTGTGCCTTTCAGGGTATTTCTGATGTAAGTGTCTAAAATGTTCTTTGGGGGAATGCAAATCTGCATTTGTTTTTCTGATGTATCAGACTGAGGTGTTCGTTAACTGGTACATTTTTAGTACATGCCCCAGCACACAAGCACACAAAGGTGTGCGATCCTTTGATCCCCGAAATATGCAGCCGAGTGAGTAATTGATTCCCTGCTCAGTGTAAGTGCTCCCTCAGTGTGCTCTGTGCATGTGTATGAACATATGCGAACCTCTATATGCACGCATGCAGAACATGATTTACACCCATATACTGTATGTACTGAATGTATGAGTTGTGGTAACAGTCGTGGCCATAGATCATTGTATCGTGACCTTCTCATTGACAGTAATGGAATAACAGAATGAGACAGGAAGCAATTATGATGTAAATGAAGACAGTTATTTGTTTACATCATGTATACCCTCGATGGATGTGGGGATGCATCTAACCTCCTATTGTTTTACTTGCAGTGTTTGATATGCTGCCATATCACAATGAGGCAGTGTGATGTATTCCCTACAGTGGTCGGCTGCTGCACAAAGGCATTGTTGATGGGGGACATTCTAAGTCCCTTTAACTGACCAAGCCCCCCCCCCACAGTGTAATTTACCGAACAAAATGTGGCTCTACCCGTGTGGGATTATGATATTAGCAGAACATGTGAGACAGAGAGGTAAACCGAATGAGCTGTGCTTTGGAAAGGTGTGGGGAGAAGGTAGCCTGAGATGAAGCCTTTATGAGCTGCTCACTGTGTTCCCAGAATACTGACCCGCCCACATTGTCTTATTTCAGATTGGTAGAAATCCCCAGAGACAGGTGTGCAAATGTGTGCAGACAATCCCTCTCTCTACGCCTCTCCCTCGCTCTCTCACTCTTGCGTTCTTTCTCCTTCTCTCTCTTGACTTCCCTCCCTTGCACCAACTTTGAAAAAACACGGCACAACAGAGACGAGAGCCACATTGTACACGAAGCAGAGTTTGGCAGACCCCAAATTAGAGACTCAGAAAGGTTGGTTATGATAAGAGGATCAGGCTGAGTAATGGGTTCAAAGGATGATCATCTGTTTCCCAGTCTGCCGATACAGGGGGAGAGGAAAAAAGAGGCACAGAGACATGGAGAGGCACATCCCATCTGCAAAACATAGGATTATGGGAGACAATAGCTGGATTCCGATGAATTCCCAGGGAAATGCACAGACAAATGTGTGCACACAGAGTGACATACTGTACATGAAAAAGCATATGGAAGGACAAATACAGTACATGAGTATATGAATACATACAGTATGTGGAGAGCAATAGTACACCCATTGAGACCGCTGGCATGATGACCTTGGGTTGTGTTGGTGAAATCATCCTTAGTCAGATTAAATGTTATTCGAACATTTGCATGTTTATTTAACTCCTCCTGGGAGAAGGAAAGATGGCAGATATGCGTAATTGAAATTTTTCGTTCTAAGCCTAGAGGAATGGTATTGTTTAATGACAGCATGTGTGGCATAATATTTGCTGGCTCACATTCAGGGAATCCATTTTAATACAGGACTATCTCCTCACTGTACAAACTGAATGCCCCCAGTGGCCACAGAGCATTTGCTGCAGGCCTCAGGCACTGCCTCCAAATCCATTGCCCCAGAGTGTCAGAGGGGTTCAGCAAACATTGTAGAGAAGTGCAGGTGACTTGCGTACTGTGAACACCTGCATGCACACCCCAGTGACTGCTATAATCTGGTATTTGGGGGTAAAATATCCAGTTAAGTATGATTGAGGAAAATAATTAGAAAATATATAAATATAAATATTAAAGATTCTGCATTCTAAGTGAAAACCACTTGGATATTGCTTGGTTCTTTGGGATCCAGGTAAGGTGCTATGGGCTTATTGTTACTGTATTGTTAGGTGTTGTGTTGCTAAGATGTTACAGTTGATTACTTGTGTGATCCATTAATAGCAGGGTCAGTGGTTCCACCCCACTGTTATTCCTGTCCACGTCCTTGAGCAATGCTCTGAACCCCAGTTGCTCCAAATTGCCAGACATGAGGAACAAGAGGCACATACTAAAGTGCTTTGTCCAACTAAGGTAGAAAACTGAAAAAAACAAAACAAAAGCAGAACTGTTTGATTGCTAGAGTGCTTATTGGTTGGTTGTTAAGGTGTTATAAGACGTCTGTGAATTCAGATAGTAAATTGTATGCACTGTGTAGTGCCCTAAAAAGTTGAATGTCATGTACACTTCTTTTTTTTAACAGTGTGATTATGCATTGTGTCACTTTTTTATAGATGTAAAACATAACAGCAGTTGTTAGTGATGATGCAAAGCTCTGTTTAGTACTCACTACAAAGTAAATGACAGAGGGGCTCTTACACAGGGAATAGTGGATGGGTGAACAATGTTTCAGCACCACGGACAGCGACACAGAGGGACTGATTGGAGGGTAAGCTGGATAACTGACTCTGGTCCTAGCACACTGACTCCCAACCAGCTTGATGTTTTGAGGTTTTATGCAATTGATTATACGTCTGCAAACTGATTTATTCAACATTCAAGTGATTACTGTTATGTGTTGTATGACATTTAAGAAAAATGCTTGTCGCCGTCAGGATGTGCATACAAAACAAACGCCACTCACTGCCTGCATTGCCTCAGCTCGAATGTAGCCCTAGTTGGACTTCCCTAACGTTAGAGCCATTGGCAGTATTGAGGCAAGAAGCCCTTTTCATCCTTCCTGCCATCAATTAAGCACTTTCACTAGAGCCAGACAGTGACTGCAGTCTAATTTCTCCATCAGAAATGTCATTACCGGGCTGTTTGAACAGTATATCATTTCAGAGAATGGGAGCTGTTCCTTCCTCTCACTCTTGATGAGATACTATCAGGCAGTAAAAAAAAAGGAATGGTCAAATGACAAAGTAATGAACAAACTGCTAACTTGACTGAAGGCCAGAAAACAGTGGACGTTAGTTACTAATACCTAAGAACACAAGTGGCTGTGCTTCAATATAGCCTGCAGTTTATATATTTAAAAATAGAAAATGTCCTGACCTTGTAAATGTGTGTGAAACATATATGTGACACTATACTGCAGAGGAGAAATTGCAGTAGATTATAGCTTAAAACTGTTAGCATTGTATCTTAGTGCTCATACAGTGGCATGATACCAACTGAGCCTTGTACACAGACAGGAGTTGAAACTAATCTATTGATTATAGTGCTGAATGTTCCAGTGGGAGGGGAAATGAGTTATTTTTAAGCCCTGGTGTGAAAGGAGTTGAAACAAGGAGGACAGAAGGAAACAATACCTCAGAACAACAGGAGATCCAGGTGCCCATCAGGGAGGAATAACACCTCACCAAGCAACCAAGCAGGGAGCAATGTGTGTGTGCATGTCTTTGTGTATGTCTGGTTATGCACGTGCAGTGTGTGAGTGAACGAGTACAAAGAGAGAAAAAGGAGAGAGAGAGTGACAAAGAGGAGGCTGAGGTGGTGCTTGGAGTCGATGAAGTGCTTTCTCTCTGGTGGCCTGGGGAGGCGTGGGTGTAATAGATTAAACTAGTGTCTCGGGGCTCATCCCATGGCTAACCCTGCCCTATTAAGAGTGGCAGTGCAAGTCTTTCACAGTCACTCCACTGCACTGCAGTGTGGACAGGGCTGTTGGCAAGGCTCTCAGATAGCACTCTGCTGTTGTGAGCACTGGGGGGATGGAGATGCTTCAAGGCAGCCAAGGACACAAACTGATGTGACTGATGGCAGCACAATAAAGTGAGCATCTCCTCTCCACAGTGTTAGGACCCCCCGGTATTCAGGGGGACATCAAATGGCTCTCTGAGGCATGTAGGCTTTTCTCTACTGATGATAAGCTCATTGTGCTCTGTGGTCAGTTGACTGCTTATGGCGCAGTGGTGTCTAGAGGTCTTTAGCATTCTTCTGCATGGCAGAATTTTGCTGAAATGTCAGTCAATGACTGCAGTGACCTTATAAAGAAGTCACTCATTCACAACAGAGATATCAGGCCAGACTCAAACCACTGAGTCATAATTGCTTATCTTAGAATCTCAGTGGAATTTTCCACCCTGAAGTGGCTTTGCATCCCAGAAATAATGTGCTGAGCTTGTTGGGCATTGTTAGAACTATTAGAGCTTACTGTAACCCAACAGGCAAATCTTTAGTGGATGGACGCTGTCATGCAGGATCAGGAGGTTCTGGCCTCATGAGAATTAAGCATCCAGACATGGCCTAATGTTGATGTTTGGAGAAATACGGTAGCTTACACGGCTGCAATTAGAAAATATGTGATATTCTAGGCATGTTTGGCTTAGCTTTGATTTACTCTATGAGGATAAATCATGCGAGGGGGTGTTAATGATTCATAAGTGGTATTGTAAATATATAATACTGTGGTTAAATGGATTTGAGACTGCTCTGCGTATCACAGATTAAACAACATTTGCAGTATTTTTCACCCTTTTTAATCCACAGACTTTTCAGGTAATACCGTGTTCAGCACAAACAAATGACATCAGCCTGCTAATGACTTGCTAGATTCACCCATGTGTGTTGGCAGAAGACTGTCCCCCGTATTACTGGATGAGCGTAGCTGAGCTTTGAGAAGGGTATTGAACTGCTATTGTGATACTGAACTGAACACAAATCTGAGAACCTATTCAATATGCATATCATCCTGCTTCTCCCATCCCCAAAATAACCAGCAAGCTCAAAAAAACAGCTGCAACTAACACTTTACACGGCGCAGGGAGCAAGCTGTGGGGGAGGGACCAGAAAGAGACCCAAGTATCAAGTGAGAAACAGATTCCAGTTTATGGATTTGCTCTTATCATATCTCAGTATAAATTATCACCAAGCACATGCATTGTTGAGCATTCACACATGTGAAAGTGATGATGCAAGGACCTTTTAATGTGTGTGAAGTGTAATGCTGTACCTGTGTGAATGTGATGCCTTGATTAGTCCCCTGTTCTAAATTAACAAATTCCCTTGGAACATAACATGTTCAATTGGCAAGAAAAAAAAAAAGTTCCTTCATTCAGTATCACTGCCGGTGCAATGAAGGTGCACATTTACATATCAAAGGGCGCAGCACCATGTCTAGAATTTCAAGTGTGTTCTGTTGTGATGTTGAAGAGCAGCAGCACTGACATGAGAGGAACTCAGTCTGTCCTTACAAATTCCTACGTTGATACACTTCCTTGTTGTGTCCGCAGTAACCCATAAAAGGTGCATAACAAGCGCTGCTATAATGAGACACTTCAAATGTGTAATTGACCATGCATAGGTATGTACAACTTGTTTAATGATAATATATGTGTGGATATGGGTAATACTCATACAGCACTGGTTCTGAGCACAGAAGTAGGTCATCTTCAAGGAAGGGGAAAGACGCAAAATGATACAAGCAGTCAGAGAATGAATGGACTTTTTTTTCTTCCTGGGAAATTTCCCCTATGGCCTCCAGATCTGATTTGATTCTCCCCAAGTCAAGCGTTGACACATTAGCACGTCTTCTCATTAACTCAGAGTTTCTCATTACCCCCTCCTGGCCCCATTTTATTCCTATTTAACAACAGATATCCCAGACCTACTTGGACCATTGTGCGTCTCAGAAACATTAAAAAGACAGAGAAGCTCTCAGCATTACTGTTTTTGCGCCCAGACCAGAATATGTAAATTAATCTGTGGGATTTGCTTGACAGTTAATCATATGGCTGCCCATGCATTGTTCCATTGGTGTCAGAAAGGCTTCTCACTTCTCCATCTGCTGAGGAAATGAGCTGTACGTGTTCCTCTGATGCCGTATGTTTTCTTTACTGCTACATAATGAGTACTTTTACAAGAAAAACCTTTCAATCCAGATGAAATATTATAAATTAGTGTGCACGAGAGTGGATACATATGTCAAATTAATTAACTTTCAAAAGTTAAATTAATGTACAAAATCACTTGACATTTGGGATCCGAAGATCCCAAAATGTGTGACATCATTCAGTGCAGACGCTTTTCAGGTTATAAAATGCACACTGAACACTTTGGCAAATAATATTTGATAATGTTATTAACTTATTAGCTAGCTAATCATAGAATCTGGTCAAACTAAGAATTACTCACAAACTTTGTCAGAGTGAGGGTATCTGATTTCTACAGTAGTGACAGCATCTCATAAAGGTTATTCATTTCTTGCAGTTGCACATTAATATCAAGATTAATGAGAGAGAACAGTAACTATAGAAGCAGAGAAGTTGAGAAAAAGGGCTTAAAGTTTGTAGGCTGGTGGGCAAACTCTTAAGGCTCTGAAGCCAGAAATCACTGTTGTAGGAACTCTGCGTTGAAAATACAGTCATTAGTTCTCGTCCATAAGTACTATGTTTAAGAAAATAAACCTTATTTTGGTTATTTTCAGTCGAGGGTTCATTGGTATCAGAGGTATCTATGTTCTGCTAGCTCTGTAAGCTAGTAACCATTAGCTAGCAGGAGTTTGTGATGAATTGAGGATATTGATTGCACTTAGGATAAGAGACTTCTTAAATAGATTTTTAGTTGCTAGAGGGACTCTATAGCGCCTCCTGGTGCTCAAAAGCTCAAATAATATTTCTCATGCTCAAATGTTTTAAATTTAGAAATTATTCACAAAGTAATTTGTCAAATGGAGCTCTGGGATGCCAGCTGTGCTCGCGAGGAGATTTGTGTCAAAGTCAGTGTGTGGAAAGAGCATTTCCCCATCACACTCCACAAGTGTCTGTTTTCAGCTAGCCGAGGATTACATGAAAATTAGACAGATATAAAGGGTGAATGTTTGGGCCTCTATCCTAATTGTGGTGATGCAGCATGTTGAGATAGAAAGCGCCGCTTCTCTGCGTCCCCTGTGAGACTCTGGCTAATGAGGCCTGGTGTACACCTCCTGCTGTCCACCTCTCCAGCATCGCCTTCCCTCCTCCTCCACCTGTGTGTGTATTTCAGCTGAGCTATGCATGGCTCTCTACATGTGGTGGTTCAAACAAAGTATGATATGCTGTGCAAGATGGCCTTTTATTACATATTGTTTTCCTTGTATGCTGTTCACTTTTGCTGTTTTAATACTGGTCTTGAATCACATAAACTCTTAATGTTTTGGTTACACTATTGCTGCATTGATTGCTTCTTCTATTACTCACTCTACAAGAAGCAATGTACATTGAGTTCCTTTTGTTGCCGATTTTCAGCAATTTGCAGGAACCAGCAGGAAGCTCAGTAAACTGAAATAATGACTGCTGTAAATTCTCGGCTACTTTGTAGATGTAACTTGTCGGTAACTCTTTTAGTCTGATTGTAGGGATCAACATTTGAATGACACCTGCAGTGAATTCTTTTTTTCTTTTTTTTTAGTACGGGACTGTTGCTTCTGGGAGCTTGGTCTTCTCTGAGTGTTGTCACTTCTTGAAAGAGATTGAAAGGGACAGAGTGTATTTCCTGTTGAAGGATCTTATAGCTGTGCCTAGCCAGTTGCATCTGGCACACTGTAATCAAACCAATCATGGTGGTTGATGGTCAATGATTGCTTTCAGATTGGCTTGCCTTCACATAGCTCTCTCTTTTTTTTTTTTTTTCTTTTTACGGACACCTGCTGCAGCAGCAAGACTGTGAAACCATGGAGATGGAGGAGAGACAGAGGGCTTGAGAAGCATCTGCTTTCACTGTGAAATCATGATTGCGCAGCCTCTGGTCATTTCTAGTCGCTGGACCCTAATTAGATCGCTAATTCATGTGCATTTAATTTGGACAGATCATGTTCATCTTGCACCTCAAAAAAAAGTTTTTTTTTTCTATATCCTCCAGTGCAGCTTGTCTCTCACATTCGCTGTCTCTTTATATAAGGAAATGTAGCTGTGCTCTTACCAGCTGTTTTCACTTGGTGTCTTTTGGAGCAACATGCCAGGGAGGCCCAAGTCCTGGGGCAGGAAGATAGCATTGCTGCCACAGCGGTTACATGTTAGTCAATTTGAAATACACAGAAAAGAATGTCTCTTATGTGACTCCAGGCCAGTAGAGCGTGAACGAATGCAAGCTCACCAAGTATGGTTGGTCACACATGAGAGGGCAGGAGACAGGCAGATGTATGAACATGGGTGTCAGTGCTGTCAGATGTTTACACCTCAGCTGCGAGGATGCAGATTCCTCCTCTCTCTTTTGACTAATTGACCCTGAGCTGATATGTCAGAGGCTTGAGGAGGTAGAACATGTGAACCCCCCCCCCCCAGCTGTTGGAGAACTCTTGTAAAGGGATGTAGTTCTGCTGAACCAAGTAAATGCTACTTGACTTTCTCACACTGAGGGTGTGAAACATTAACCCGGTCAGGACCTCCTGTGTGTCTCTTGTGAAATAAGCACCTTTCTGCTATTGACTGCTGTTTTAAACTGTCATTCAAACAACAAACCCATATGAAACCATCACTTGTGACACCACACATGAGAATAAAGATATGTGAATGAGTTTTGACTGACAACATAAACAGTGGAAGTCACTCAGATACTGAAATGTGTTGGATATGAGGAGGCTGATGTTGACATCTGATGGCAATTACTCATCCACAAAAAGGCTAGAATAACACAAATGAACTGAAGGCAAACTTGCTGTCAACACTGATACTCATATTCAGCTACAGTACTTTGATTCTTCAAGTGCTCTTAACTCATACAGGATGAACATGATGGAGAAGTTAAATTACCGCAGGACTTACACGTTCTTGACTTTCACAAGGTTATGATTCGAAAATGAACCATAGCTGTAAAAGTAACTTTAACTGTTCTCTCTTCTGTTTTTTGTAGCCCCTGGACTATGAAAGCAAGAAGGCATACACCTTCAAGGTAGATGCGTCCAATGCTCATCTGGATCCACGATTTCAAAGCTTTGGGGCCTTCAAAGACACAGCAACAGTGAAGATTAACGTTTTGGATGTGGATGAGCCCCCGGTGTTCAATAAGCCCTCCTATGTGATGGATGTGTATGAGGACACACCTGCCGGCACCATCATTGGAGCAGTGACGGCACAGGATTTA
Source organism: Pempheris klunzingeri (assembly GCF_042242105.1). Lineage (NCBI taxonomy): Eukaryota > Metazoa > Chordata > Actinopteri > Acropomatiformes > Pempheridae > Pempheris > Pempheris klunzingeri. The sequence goes on along the minus strand of NC_092032.1, from coordinate 18,214,467 downwards.
GACGCCAGCAGCAGTCCAGTCAGGTAAAGTTAAGCTCTTCTGTCTCAAACAATATACACTTTACACATATTCTTGATTAAATCCTGTTGTACTTTGGTGTTACATCGAAATGCCTTTATCAAAGTGATCTAAAAGGCAACAGATTTCATGTGAAAATATCAAATTAAATGCCAGAAACATTTACACTGTGTAAGTACCCACTTTGCTGCATTCGGGCCATAATGCCACATTTGCAAATGTTCAAGGAAATGGAACTTAAATGGACTTAAAGGGGACATCACAATACTTAAAGGGCAAAATGAGATGTATTTGTCAACAATAGAAAATCCAGTTCTTTTGTTTGAAAAGGAAGAAAAAAACAGCAGTTTTTCAGATTCAGGGGATGTTTATGGAGCGAGGAAAGAAAACAGACAGATCTGAGGGTTAATATGATTTAGATATGGACTAATATGACTAATATGTCTTCTGAAGTATTGTGATGGAGAAGACGTCCCCTAACTTAACTGAGAAGGTATATAAACTTTGAATAGTTGAATGTATGTACCGCTGAGAGGGCTCTGTGCTAATCTGGAAATTATTTCCATTTTAAGAATCATTGTGGAAATAATTTCTATATTCTTCAGACTGAATTAATTTCACTCTGGAATAAACTCTTATGGTGAATGAAATAGGCCTGGATCTGAATGCACATCTTCATCTTGAAAGGCTTTACAATTGAACCAAATACCCCTTGTTACTCCCGTGAGAATAAAAGAGAATAAAAGGGAGAAGTACTATGATACTGCAGCCAGTGATTGAAGGTTTTAGAGCTCTAATCCATTCATCAATGCCTCCAGTCTCCATTCATCAATGTCATCATGCCTTTAATCTGGAGAGTATTGTCAGTTTTACTCATCAGCTTGAGGACTAATCAATCTATGTAGAACATTTGACATTGTCATGTAGGACCCGCTGGCATCATCTCTTGGCAGTTCAGGATGTCAGTGATTATGCAACACAGACAATATCATAACTTCATTAGTGGCCCTACATCTGCTTCTACACTTCTACAGTCTTAACATGAGAGTGATACCTGAACTCTCATTTTTAGAGTGCAAGGAATTTTTCTGCCACTTCTTGATCAGTAATGCAACTTTTATTTGTTGTTGCATCGTAGCTGATGGACGCACAGTTGCAGAGCATCTATTTTAATGAGTATTCAGCACAAGTTGTGGCAGAAGCATGCACACATAGGTGATTCTATTTGGCTGAAATCTATTAGGGCTTTTTCAGCTTTCGTGAAATGAGATATTTTGGTGTAGATTTATTTTTGAGATTACATTATTTCATAACTTAAAAGGTAAATGGTGTTGATTTGTATAGCGCCTTTCTAGACATTTCAACTACTCAAAGCGCTTTTACGTCACATCCTCATTCATCCATTCACACATCATTCATTCAGAAGTTGGAGGAGATTATTCTTTCACACACATTAACACACTGAAGCTGCTTCAGGACCAAGTTGGGGCTCAGTGTCTTGCCCAAGGACACTTTGACATGCTGACTCATAATTTCCAATTGAGGGACGACCCACTCTCCCGCTGAGACACAGCTGCTTCAGTAATGGTTATCATAATACAACATAACACTATGGAAATTGTCCGTTTGGGTTTAAGTGCATGTTTCTTTTCTATAACGTCAGTGGCTGTAATTGAAATTGACTAGAGGAAGCCGTCCCAATGCTTTAACTCCACATCCTGAATTAGTCGTACTGCACTAATTAGTTAATGCTAGGACTAACTAATGTTACACCATCCAACAGTCTGACGGTGGATTAGAAAAAGGAAGCTGGTGTTTGGATCACACAAAAAAACATTAACAACATCAAGTAATCATAAATTTAAACTGAACATCACACCTGATCAAAAATCATTTTAAAAAATGAGCAGTAGTGTTGTCTATCTAACTGAATATTGATGTAAACTCCTTTTCTGTGCTGTTTCAATTTATACATTAAAATGAATTCCTTGGGTTTCGATTTCTCTTTGAATATTTTTGTAGATCTCAAAAATTAATCCTCATCAAACAAAATTCACAGCTTCACAAAATGTCCCAAACCTTAAGGGTCCTAAATAATTTTACAAGGCTGCAGACTGCAGGTCTCTCCTCTGTAATTATCACGTGGGACATTCAAACATCACTGCTCAGTTTTATAGATCTGACATGCTTGACTCAACTCCTGATTTATACTCAAGGCAAGTCGGTCCTTTTCTTTCTCCATCCCTCGGTCTTTCTGTGCAGCTCACATACACACACACATACACTCAAAGACACACATGCTATCCTGTGTTCTACCATAAAACTTGAGTGGTAGATAACCATGGACTGTCACTGGAAAAGACAAAAGAAGTACATTCTTAAAAATGTATGAGGTCCCTTTTGTTAAAAACCATTACAGTAGCTACTTTTACTCGGGCGCATTGCTTTGTAGTAATGGCTCTTCGATGATGTATTGCTCCAACGTAACACAAATGGCAGAAATACCTGTTGCATGGACAGAAGGTGTTTTATTACTAATATTTTATTCAGGAGAAAACAAAAGAATGGAAGAAGCAGAGATTTGTACAACAAAAAGCTTATGCCCTCTATTCTGCGGAACTCCACTTTGTCTCAAGCACTTTAAATATTCATCAATACCACAGCTGACATTGTTCATTTGTGTGCCTTGAGAGAGCAGCCCTGCATTCTTCGCTTCAAAACAATAGACCCAATGACCCATCATGCATAGGGAATTATGCTTTTAGACTTTAGACTCAACTGATTCTGCTATTTAGCAGTATGAAGCCGAGTCATCTCCAGCTGAGGAAACTAAAGGGCATCATGAATACTGCATTGTTGGTCAAATCGAAAGAGCTTCCTAAAGTTAGAATGAGTTTTAAAGACTGAGCCACCGTCCTCTGTCTGAAATGGTAATACCAACAAATCACAAGACACTGAAGAGCCATGTTGGTCACAAACTTTAGAGCGTTTACTGCAGCAAAAACCTTAAGATCAATGACTGTGGCAAATAAACACAAATGCTTTTACTTTTTCTTAAATTACCTTGTGTATTGTGTGTAATGTTCTCTGGACCGAATTAATATCACTGCAGTTCAAAGTAGGAGATAAGACTGAAATTAATTTTCATTTCTACCATTCTCAGACACGAGTTGAGTTTGAGTCTCTGTGATTTCTTTCTTACAGCTGTTGATGAGCTCTGTTCTCCTTTAAGATAACTCAGAGGTTGAACCAATTACATGCAAAACAATTTTTGATGTTTTCTATCTCACATGGATGCAAAAAAAAGGGTTTCTGAGACACATTTGCCATTTATGTTGACAGATTTGCTCTCTGCTGGTGGGTGCTGTTTGTGGCTTTGGTTAAGAAAATTTCAAAACATAGTATGTTTAGTCTCTAATATTCTAGTTTTTCTCTCCAGCCGCTGGGCCACACTGACAATGAACCGTATGCTTCGGTAGCAGCTTGACTCACCCTGAGGAAAAATTGGAAACCATTGATCTTTTGAACTCTTGATGGGAGTTCGGCTGTAATATTTATCAAAGAGACTCACACTAAACTATTTTGACACGATCATGTTCACTTCAAGGCTACGCGCAACACAGAGTTAAAGAGGGGACGTGGACAAATCAAAACTGAAACAGAAAATTTGATGGAACCAAAGCTCGGAAAAAGAAAAAAAAATCTACTGAAGTGGTTTTGTTATCATTTTTATTACAGTAAAAGAATCGGGGGAATTACATGTATGCTAGGCCGCTTTCCCATAATGAGTGAGTCAAGTCCATTTGGAGGCTCTATAGTGTAAAAATAACCGTGATAAATATTAATGAGAAATACCCTTTTAAGATCAAATAGCTTGTTATGAGAAAGCAAAAAATGTTAGACCAGATAGGCTGTCCTTCACGTGGAAAAGTCCAGGCGTGCCCACAAGCATGGCACTGAACCCCAACCCCTGAACTTCTTGTGAAGGGGAATAAAAGACATCAACATATTTTCTCCTGTGGGACTTCCACTGACGATCACAAAATTATTAATGAAAAGTAGCCTTTTAAGATCAAATAGCATGGTATGATGAATGGCTCTGTCAGTGGCATGCAGTTTGGTTTCAGATCTCTCTTTCGTATTTCATAGTTTGCATTCAAAGCGACCGAGCAAGACCAAAGATGTGTTTCTCAGAGAGGACACAGTATCCTCTGTTCTCAGACACCAAACCAACATTTTATGCCTTTGTTGTTCATCGGCCGTGAGAGATTGATATGGTTTGAACAGTGCCGAAAATTCATTTATGTTCCCAAGAAAACCGTTTGCTCAGCATGGGTAAAGTACATGTGCCCCATTACTGGATTGGAGTGTATATGCGATCCTCAGCACATTTTCTGGAAATGACCATTCAGAATGACTAATGAAGGCTACGCCAACATTATATTACACCTAACTCATATACATGAGCCCAGAGGGAAGATCAACGTGGTTTAATTCTCTGGTTTATATTGGAAATGGATGCCATTAAACAAACATTTACTTTCAGGTATTCCATTGACTGGAAGAGTGACTTGGACAGCTACTTTGACATTGATCCGGTGGAGGGAACGATTTCCACAAACGAACTCCTTGACAGAGAGAGCATCGCCCAGCACAATATCTCCATCGTGGCAACCAAACTTAGTAAGTATGACAACAAGATCGATCGTGATTCATGCAGCTGGTGTTGTCCTTCCCCCGCCATAATCTGTGTGAAGGATTTAACACGCTTTTACTCAAGTCAATACTCAATCCCATTTTGCAAGAAAGGTTTATAGGTGACTATAAACCATGATGGCTCTCCCGGAGGGATGTATCTTTGGGACATTGTCTCCTCCAGCACACTCTGCTCAACTCTGTTTTCATTTTTAACTGCCTTTTTTAACACGTTTGATGACATTGGCATTGGAAAGAAGCTTTTCTTGGCAGAGTCAACTTTTACTTACACCGCAGTAAAATGTGAACCTTCTAGAGTTTCACGGCAAGCAGATGCTGTCGCATCACAGCATGTTGTAAGCCTGGCTCGACAAAGAGTTAACTAATGCAGAGCTATGGCTTTAAGACATGTCATCAAGCTAATTATGTTTTTATGAAGGAAGTGGAGCAAATTTCCGGATAAATAAGCAAATCCATCGTCATCAAGTCATCAAATCTGCTAAGAACCGTCAAAGTCATTATCCCAGAGGCAGGCTGGTGCTCAATCAAAATTACCCACGCTGTATATTCATTAGGACAGACTGTGAAATATGGGCTGTTAAAACTTGAGTCATTGTCGCCTTGGAAACTGATATTACTCACTTCCCCTCAAGGTCATGGAAGTGACATGCTAATTCTGTTTTCAATGTGTGTGTGTGTGTGCGCGTGATTCTTTGTGTGGCTTTTGTGTAGAAGTGTCAAGGAACTAGAGGATGAGGTTGTGCTGAAAGGATATAGGGTGGTGGGGGGAGGTAGTCGGAGGAGGATGAGAGTTTAACAAGGGTGTTACATGTTAAGTCTATCATACTTAGAGTATTTCTGCACATATTTGCTCTGCTCACCTGTATTTCACTCATTTCTTATCACCTTTCCCCAAGTCAGCTGCTGATCTGGTCCTCCACCCTCTTTGGTCCCTATCTCAGAGGACCCATGTTCCTCTAGAGACAATTTTCAATGTGAGAAAAAAAAGAAACTCACATCACATCATATCACAGAGTCCGTATTAAAAAATAATGGCTGTACTGGTGCTGTAGGGATATAGATAAACCCAGCAACACAGAGTTTTCGTCCCAACTTGTGTGTTCAAATCTGTTTCTGACCTTGAGTGAGATTTGGTAGAACTTTGTGCTCTGGGTATTGGATAGCTGTTATGGCTCCTCTGTGATTCACTCTATTATCATCATTGGGATGTTGTCTGTCTGTCATTTGGGTTTTAAACCATGAAAAACAACAATAAAAAGATGACTTCAGTGCTTATAGAATTAATGCATTGTATGAGGAGAGGTCACGCACAGAAGAAAATGTGACTTTTCCACGGTCTCAAGCACTCTCAGTTGCCACTGCACAGCAGTTTTCAATAAACAGTAAATTATGGCGGACCTCCATATTTGACCCTTTTCTACATCTACTGTGTCCTTGCTGCTAATGATTTCTAACACACCCACACATTTTATTCCCCATCACAATGACTCTGAGGAAAATATCCAACAATAAGAGTTGTCGGATGACATTTTCCTTGAATAAAGGTACCTTTGCTCTGCAGTGATTAGCACAACACCTGAGTTGGAGACTCTACACTTCACAAAGCCTCAGAGATTCGTCCGGTCATTGCGAGACACTGCAGTCATGCAGCAAAATGAGAACACTGTCTGCTGCTCTCCTGAGACACAGTACACAGCAGAAGGCGTGCTAAATAAGAGCCGGGGCTAGATTAACGGTTTGCTTTTTGGCATTTAAGCCCAGTGGCAATTTTTAGGAGTCAAAGAGAGGGGAAATCTATTAAATGCAATAATAACCTTGGCGGGAGAAGAAGCACACTGTCTATTTATAGCAATTGTGTATAGTTACACACTTAGCATAGAGTTTTGTGTTGTGAGGTTGCTTCGTTCTTCTGTCCACAGTTGCACTTTTAATAGATTGTCATCCGCAATCTTTCTATCTCTGTTTTGCAGTACATTTTATAGATTTGTGGATGGGTGCTTGCAAAGATGGATTTTTTTTTTTTTAAATTAAAATTAGCTTAATTAAAAAGTAATATCCAGTAGAAAAGCAGTTTAAAGCAGGCAACTTTATGGCCGACCAACCAAGCATTCTGTGGCAATACAGGATTCTGTTCCAATAAAAAAGCTAGAGCAGTTGTTATTGGGCTGAAATGCTGACACTAGTCAGATTTGAATATAACTACTATACCATTGCTCCATCTAGTGGGCTATAAGATATATCACTGACGACACAGGGAGAGCCAGTCAACAGTTAAGTAGATGAGTTTTTGAGATGAGAAGGGGAGGAAAAAATAAGCTCTTGTATCCAGAAGCCTGGGACTTTAAGTAGAATGTTTCATTGATCTAAAAGATTTGAAGTTGTTCAAACTTTTCGGAAGCCAGCGAATTCAGGACCTTGATGGCCGAAAAGATCAGTATTTTTGCTGGGTGAGCATCGATGTTAGTAGTTCAGTCAGTGCAAAGCAGCAAATCCCATGCTTGGTGTCATTTTTACCTCAGTGGGAAGATTGCTTTTTCCATCAAGGTCAGAGACAGGTTACTAACTGAGCTGTGGCTGCGTATTCAATCCCCTTGAGACAACTCTACAGATCCCCCCTCCCCTGCATTCTACTAAACCACCCACCTACACACCAACCTACGCACCCGTGCACTTGCACTCACACAAACAAGTGCACGCTAAGCCCCCCACTGCAGAGGAAAGCCTATTCCCACATCAAATCCATAAAGTTTACCTTACTTGGGCTTTCACACAAAAAGAACATTTCCCCGCTGTGCCCCTGCAGTGAGGAAAAATTGTAACAAACAACCCTGGATTCAAGTTAGTCGCTCTCAAGGGGGCTTTCACATTATAATTAATATGGGCTGCACATCTTATGGCTAAAACCCATAAAAGCAACAGAAAAAAAATGTAAGGAAAATCTTGTCTCTATAGAGCCATATTCCATAATGTGGGGCTTGCTTTATTTGCAGGCTGCACACTGGGATGCTTCCATGTTTGTTTTTTATTTAATTTTTCTTTTCATCATCAATCAAAAGCATCATAAAACAGCAGTGTCCGGATGAAATTTATGCATCAACATGTTCCAGACACATCAATGGTTTTTTCATTTAACCAAAGCGATCTAAAGTGGGCAGGCGGCTAGGTGGTTTAGCATCTGCTCAAGGACACTGACTGGACACTCGGGCACGACGGCTTCCTTAACAACCCACTGCAACAGTGATAAACGTTTATGCTTTGGTCCATCATGTCATGGCAGTACTTTAGATATCCACATGATGTCAGTGCGGTGAGAGAAAATAATACTTTATTTAAACACTTGTATGTTGTGTTGTCTTCTCCAGATAGTCCTGTTCTGACCAGCCGGGTGGCCGTCACTGTCCACGTGTTGGACATCAACGAGTTCCCACCTGAACTTGCGAGTCCTTATGAGACCTTTGTGTGTGAAAATGCCAAAATGGGACAGGTATGTCATGCTTCTTCCCTCCCTGCCTCTTTCTATACACATACATATGAACGTAACACATTTTCTAGTTTTATTACATGTTTAAGACATTTTTTTACCTACTTGACAACTGTTGATTGGAGTGTTGCCCTTCGCTGATATGTATAATCTTAAAGGTGTGGGTTTGTATAGATGCTGGGAGAGAATCATGATTCATACTTTAATGTACTTTATATTGAAGCACAATGTGAGCACCATATTGCTGTAGTAAATGCATACATTTAGCTCTTGTGTTGACACCTAACAGAGGGTTGTTTCCAGTGTTTTACTCAAGGTCACTTGAATAATCCTTTCATTTCAATGGAGTTTGCAGAGACCTCTTCAGCACAGAATATGAATCTAAATCCTGAACTGATTGTGTCATATACTTCGATTCAGCAGGAGAAGCAATCATAAAGCACAGCAGTGCTTTGCATATCAGCATCCCAGAGTACATTTCAGATGATATATTTGAGATGCAGTGGAGAATTTGCCCGTGTGCATTGTAAACCACCTGTGCCTGTAAATTAGCCCATTAACTAGCATCTATATGCAGTTAGCGTTCAGAGGGAACAGCATCTTTGGCAGTCCATCAAATCGCTGTAGACTCCTCATCACATTGAGGATGTTTTGCCGGTCCTCGGGCCTGTTGCAATCAAAACAACGGCTGTGCCCTGCATTTGAAGGCATCACTGTCTTCCTAACATGAAGCCGACTGTGATTTTTGCCATGTTTACGGCCTCGAAGATCAAGTCAAGACACTTAGAAAAAGGGGTTACTGCAAATTTGATGCTGGAATCACAACAAATGAGATCCCAAATGCAAAAATACCTACAGTAGATTGCTCACACTGATTTAATCTCTCTGAATCAGAAATCACAGTTTTTTTTTTTTACAATTTCTCATGCAAATACCACTGACATTTAATTGATATTTGTTTATATTCATTACACGAATATAAAGAAATGAAACATCTTTGCTATTTATTATATGTATTTATTAGAAAACTACTTTCCTGTCATGATCAATGTGCACACAGCTGGAGGCAGAGGGGTTACCACAAGGCAAAGTCTCTTGGGAAACAATCTTAAAAAATGATGGAATTACCATAGTCTACATTTTTTCTTTCAATTTGTTGTCAGGTATGAAAAAGCCCACATTTAATACTGTAAGCAGACTACATGATTATTATAAGCGAATTATGTGAACAGCATTTAGGAATGTTTTCGATCCATATAAGCTGTTGATCACTTTTTGTGTTTTAAACAATCTTTTAGAAGGCCCTGGAAAACTTTTCCTTCATTCAGCTGCATTACAATGGGGTCCTACATGAGTGCATATTTTCCTGCTAAAGTTCTAGTTATTTTGCTTGAGAGACCTCAAGGATAACAATAACCAAGGATGTTTTCTTTCAAACTTTTACTGTAATTATTGCCCACAGTATTTCATCATACAGATTCAAAGCTTTACTTAGGATTTGAAACCAAGTTTTCAGGGGCTTTAAGGATCAAAAGGTCTTAACAATCACTTGTACAGTTTCTGCTCTGTATCATTCTCTGTCAGACATCTTAGTGTTTCCCAAACCTGGTCCTCGGGGCCACTGCCCTGCATGTTTTTGATGTTTCTCTGCTCCAATACACCTGATTCAAACAAATGGGTCGTTGTCAGGCTTCTACAGAGCTTGATGTTGAGCTGATGATTGAAAAAAATCGTTCGAGTAGGGCCAGGTTTGGAAAACACAGAAAAATCAAACCATAAAGGACAGAGGTTCATGACTAGCTGCACATGTAATCCAATTAGCTGTGTGTTTTCAGGGGATTCAGTGAAATACTGTGGTCCAGGTACACAGAAACGCATATTTCAACACATTAAAGAAAGGCAAGCAAAAATCAAAAAAGGCAGACAATGAGAGCAAGATCTGGCAGGTATAGCCTTCAGATCACCTGCAATCATCATGAAATATGTGCCCTCTATTTAAAAAGTATCACCTTCTCTCCTGTCCTCCCTGCTTATCCTACCTTCTCCTCTTCCTCACTGCCTTACATTAATCTCCTGCCTTTAATCTCTTCTTTTCCCTCCTATTCTTCCCCTCTATCCTCTTCTCCTCCCTTGCCCTCCAGTGCAGAATACACACTTTCCTACAGTGTTTCCACAGCATGATTCCACCAGGTGTTGCGAACAGCTGGTGGAAGATAAAGAATTGCAGATCCTGTCTTGTAAAATCCATCACACGTCTCCTTTCACGATTATCTGCACTCACACTGCTGAAAAACATACAAACCGCTTGTTTTGGAGGGTCACATGCTGTGGCACAGCCTCCCATGAAAAACATTCTGTAACCAGGACTTGGGCCAGCGAGAGAAGCAACTATTTCCATTTAAATGTGTGGGAAGAGGAAGGAGTGCAGCATGAGATCATAAATTGAGATTTGCATATGAAAGTGGTCAGAGGTGTGGCAAAGTAATACAGAGGAATGTTTCCTTATTTTATTATTTACTGTGCTCAAAGTCCTGACTGGTCAACTGGTCAAGTGTGAAATGAGAAAAAGCAATCACAAAACAGTCATAAAACAAGCATATTTAATACTGTGGAGTGCTTTGTATTAGATATACAGCTAGTTCTATTATGCGTTCCTCGCTCTTTAATGTATTTCCTTTGCTTTCTATAATGCCACATTGAAACGCTATCCTCCTGAATCAGTTTGCCACGCTGGAATAATTACATTTACAATTACAGCATTTAGCTGGCGCTCTTATCTAGCTTAACTTACGATGCAGCTGAGTGCGAAAGCAAAAATGCACTTTAAGTCATTTAACATATACAACAGCACCCAGTAATAGGCAGTTAGAGCAGGCACTGCTCCACTGTTGGTCGAAAAGAGGCTGGAAACACCTTTAAGTCTTTTCTACGTTTAAATCTTTGTACATGGAAAAAAATAAATCAATAGTGTAATTAGAAAATGAATAATAACAAACTGTATTCCTTTTAGAAGCTGATGCTGAATACTAATTCCATATTTTCATGGATTTGGTTTTGCTTATTGCCTCTGAAACAGCAAATAATCATTAGTCAGGTAATGTTACATAGAAAGATCACCAAGCAATTCTAGAAATTGATAAACAAAGTTTTATTAAGAGATTTTCTCTCACTGCAGGAAGGAACTGTCATTGTATCAGTGCCTGATGACTGGCTGGAGTCTAATGCTAATTTTACTTTACTGTTTTACTGTTGAAATATATTAGTAAAGTATAGAGTATAGCTGAAATGATTTGTTGGCTGATTAGTTGGCAATTTAAATTTTTCTAAAAATCTAATGATTTGCCTTTTCCTATGAACTGAAGACATATTGTTAGGAAAAAGTCTAGTGATATTTCTGCCTTTTTTGGACAACTGATAGTATGATTAGACAGAAGATATGCAATTTTGCTCTTCCACTGGAACACCCCGCAAAACATATCATTTGAAGACATCACTTAGGGCTGGGTGAGTTGGGTTATTTCTGACATAACTGATTTACTGAAAAAAGACGAGATGCCAGTGAAAGTAAATGTTAGTTGCACCCTTAGATTCATTCACTAAGCTAATCGGTTGCTGGTAATTAATAGTGTGAGGTGGACAGCTGCTGTGGGGGACACAACAGAGCGCTCATCACACCTGGTGTCAGAGAGGGAACAACATAGTTGGGGTGATGTAACAGAGCAGCAGGGCTGATTAGTGGCTCCTGCAATTGTGGGGGATCCTGGGCCGAGGTATCAGGTCTGCAGCAGGTCAAGCCCAGCGAGCGGGGAAGAGCAGACTGGAGGCACAGCTGGGCTGGCAGAACAGCCGGTTTCAGACAAAGCTCTGAAACGTTTGGGGAAAAGAAGAGAACAGAAAGGCGTCAGCAGTCTGGTACAGAGGCGGCTGATTCAGCACCTTGTGTGTAGCAGGGTGGAAGTACAGAGAAGTTAGTGCTTGGTTGGCAAGGTGTTGTTTCAGTTAACTAGTTTACACATTTTCACACATAAGTCATCCACTTTGTTGAAGTGCTACAGGATGAGGGCATGCTGGATGTTTCAAGATTGCAGTTGCCGTTGGCGCTGTGCTCTCAGAGGATGCACTGTAACACAAATACAGTACACAGTAAAGCAACTTCTTTTCATGGCCCTTGAACAAGCGCCAGCAGTTTTGAATTAAGTTAATCCATCACACGATGTGTTTGAGATGATCAAGATATCTCAACAAGTTATCAATCAAGTGTTCAGCGACTGTATCCAAAACTACAGAGAGAACAATTCACTGCCTTGTTTCAGCACTGACAGGTCTGACATGCATTCAGTCCAGGAGCGTTTGACACTTCTGCTCAATGTAAAATAATTTCACATTTAAAGGTTACCAACCTACAACGAATGTGTCTCTACACAGGCAAGACCACTGGAGAAGTCAAACTGAAACCCTTTCCTTTTTATAACCAAAAATGATGTTTATTTTCATTGTTAACAGGTGATTCAGACATTCAGTGCAAAAGACCACGATCTACCGAGTGTTGGACAACAGTTCTCCTTCAAAGCAGTAAAGGAAGATATAAAAAACAAGAATTTCACCATCCGGGACTTTGGAAGTAAGTGTTCTGTTATTTTGACAACGGCTCTGTTTGGTCACATTGAAAAGTGCAATGTGATTTTTGACAACATGAAATATCCCCCAGTCACACTCACTGTCACACATTTGCAGCTTCATCTTCTAAATTCTGGAAACTACATCACTGTTGTTCTTTAGACCTGACAAAAGATTACAATTTATGAATGAAATGGAGTCTGATAGGAATCACAGTTTCTGTAAGAGAGAAAACAGATGCTAGATTGATCACTTTTTATGAAAGAAACTGAAGTATTAAGATACTTTCTTTTATAAATGGCATTGAAAATAGCCTTTGTGGTGATAAGAACATCTGTATACTGTAATATATTGATGTTAAGGGTTGAATTATCCAACAAGTAGAGCTATTTTTATAAATTACATTTTAATAACTACCATCCAATCTCACATGCAAATAGTTAGTTTGGAATTAGGACAAGCACCCTTTCAAGATCAGTTATTAGCTGGTTGAAAAGTTTGTTGCTCAATAGAGTTGCATGTCTTAGTGCTAAAAATAAGTCAAACACAAGCAGTCAGACGTCGTCTTATGATAAGGGCACACATGACACTCTGCAGTGTGCGCTGGCCGAGCCCTTTGAAGTCTAACCAGAAAGACGGGTAATGAAAAGTGGGACATGGCAGGATGAGGCCAGGGAAACGAATGCATTCACCATCCTTGACAAGCCCAGGTCCGAACTTCTGATCCAGTTTTACCTTTTGGACACACTGTCTTGCTGTTTCCTGGCTGCCAGAGGCCGTGCAAGCGCACTCCCCAGATACAGAGCGAGATCTGATAGGCCGGGACAGAAAATACAAACACCACAGGCACCGCGGACAGGTCCAGCAAGAGAGGGAGAGGGAGCGCAAACAAAATCACAGTGGTGCGCAACATGCAAGGTGTGCTAAAATGCCTGACCTCCTGTCAAGAAAAAGTGCTGGGCTTCGTCGGTGGAACAAACCGGCCTTGACAGGGGTCAGACAGTCTAGCAGTAGCAGACAGAACCGGGCAGGTCCAACCTGACACGTTCCCTCTCCCTCGTATACGTTGTCGACCTCCATTCCCCTCGCCCTCCTCACACCTCCGCTTGTCTTCCCAAGTTGTTCCCTTTGTGTGCTTTTATTTCTTTATTTTTTTTTTTTTTATCTATTATCTCTCATTGCTCAATCTGCTGTTTCTCTGAAGTGATGCTGCCTGCACCAAGAGATAACAAAATAACAACATATCCCAGTAGTTCTCACAGCACAGGTAGACATAAAATGCTTTGCAGTGTTTCAGGGAATGATGTACTGGGTGTGGTTTGGCTTTATCAGCTTTTCAACTAAACGGTGTAAAATGGCCAGAGCTTTGATAAGACAACTCTTTGATACTTTGCAGTTTCTCATCACACTCAGGGAGGATTTGATATCAAACCTAAAGAGACATTGAAAACTTTTATCCATCTTCTCATACGTGGAGCTCCAGACATGTAATGTAGCTCAGAGGATTGATGTGAGGTTACACTAGGTGAAATATTTTTCTTACCTGTATAAGCACTTGCTGCTTTTCATACAAATTTGGAAGATTCTTTTCTTTTAAGACTACATACTGGCTGTTTGGAAGATTTCCTCTTGGGTTTGTTTTTTGATGCTATTTGCAAAATTTCTTTCTTCTTTTATCCCTTCTTCTAGACAACACAGCTGGAATTGTGACTAAGCGGAGTGGCTTCAGACGCCGTTTGCAAGAGATTTACTTCCTTCCTGTGGTGATCGAAGATAATGGCTACCCACCCAAGAGCAGCACAGGCACCCTGACCATTCGTGTGTGTGGCTGTGAATCGGATGGCTCTCTGCTAACCTGCAGTGCAGAGGCCATCTTTCTCCCCGTGGGTCTCAGCACAGGGGCTCTGGTCGCCATCCTTCTATGTATCATCATCCTGTTAGGTGAGACCTGTTGTCTCCTGGCCTGTAAACACTCCTCATTTTAGCACAGCACCACCGATGATCATAAAGGTAACAGGGACATGTTTTATGTATTGCTGCGGTGCTACAACCTTGAGCCTAAACAACAAAAATCAACAATGTATCGGCAAGGTAACGTCACAATTTGGCAGCTCTAACTCTGTTTGTATCATTATTATTATCATTTGTTTCATTATTATTGTTATTATCTCAGCCAGCTGTATCTTCTTCTAACCTATATTGATTCTCCTTTGTTGTCGGTATTGATGGGGAATCTGAGGGAAATTGTATGAGCTTCAACAACTTTCTGAAATGATGTGCAGTTTTTCAAACCTTCATTCCAAACCCTCTGTGTCCAAAACAGCAAATCTGAGTTCTTTTAGCAAACAGAGTTTGTGATTTAGATTGACACACCAGATGTATTTACCTTTATACTCTTTCTTGGTGCAGTTTTTAAGTATTGCTTAGTTGGCTCGTGATGTCAAAGTTAGAAAGTATTGTAAACACTGAAAAGCACACACAATCTTGAAATGCCATATATATCCACCTGACTCCAAACATGCTGAGCTGACCACCAGACTTGGTTTGGCGTCCCTCCAGGAGCGTCTGCAGTTAATTATAGAACCCATATGAATTTGGTCAGTCAATGAGACGTTCAAGACGGGAGGGAGGGACGCTTAGCTCTATAAACTAAATCCAATCTTGCTGTCCTGTGGCTGCTTCCCAGTCTACAGCTTTTACATTTCACACAAGGTCATGGTTGTAAAACTCCCCTTTAATCCTGTGCTATTAATGTCCAATCTCATCTACATAGCAGGGAGGCAGTAAATGTAGGTTTATGACGTAATTTTCTGAATTATGAATATGGGATGGTCAGTTGTTAAAGAAGTTCCTGTTTTACAGTGAAAGTCAAGGGTAGCCAGGACCATCAAATTGAGCTGTATTTACATTTCTCTATGTCTCTCTACTATATGTTCTAACAAGGAATTCACTGCTATGTCTCATCATAAATCTTTTTGATTACCTTCATGAATGTATTCATGTGAAATATTAGCTTGAGTTTCATTGTTTTAAATGTGAGAGAACATAAAAGTACACAGTTGAGTGTAGTGGTGTGCTGTAGAGCTGTGTTGGTGTGTTCACTTCATCTCAGAAGAATGTCTTCAAAGCTCCAAGTCGACTCACCCCCAAGGCTAAGGCTGACGCCAAACTGTCATGCTGTCCCTGAGAAGGAAAGTGGCAGAGAAAATCAGAACTCACACTGAGAGCATTTCCATAGAGCCACTTAGTTTCTGTGCAGGATTTGTCAGGATGACCCAGTTGTCCTGTGAGGAGAAATTACGAGGTAAATTAAACAGACCAGCGCAGAGACTTTCATCTGTACTGCTGTTTCTTCCAAGCGGATGTGGATCGGCTATATCCAGTGACAAGCTGTGTTCAACCATTGTGTCCTGTAATAACCCACTGTTGTTGAAGTCTACATAAGTGCCACTGGGGGGAGCTGGCACACTGTACACAGGTAGATCAAATCGCTTGGGATTGAAGCGAGGCAGAACGGAAGTAAGATACAGAGAGAGAAGATGAAAGGAAGAGACCTACTTAAGGCTTTTTTTCCAGTCTGAATGTATTTATTGGACTCTTATGTGAATGATTTCAGCTTTTTACTGGCCTCTACTCTTCCTCACATATGGAGCTGTATATTAAAAACCCAGAGGATAAACATATTTTACTGCATTTTTCACAGAGGAGGCAGAGAGAGGGACACAGAAGGAGATGGATTGCCTGACAGTAGAAAGGTCACTGACAGGAGAAAGGGAGAGAAGAAATTTATTGTAACATTATGTGTTGAAAACCACACTGTGGTACAACAGTGTCCAATATGTGCCGAACCTCAGGCAACCTCTGAAGAGTTGCATGCAAAAACAGTAAACCATTCCCAGTAGGCATTGATCTGCAGGTCATAGTACTTCTAGATATTTAGGTTGAAACTGGGCCAAATTTGGATGGAAAATCTAGGTAACCTATAACTGTAACTTCAGTGGGATTTCAATAACCGTATCATGGTATGAAGCAGGTTTCAACCAAGTCATTAAATAATGCTGAAACATAAATTACATGTTAGCCAGATGTCCAAAATACAGGAATCTAATGTCTAAACAAGTCAAAGAGATGCCACCAGCTTAATATCAACATCAGCATCACAACATGCTCACAATAATAATGCTAACATGCTAATTTTTATGCTCACCATCTTAGTTTGGATGCTAAAGTTTGCTAATTAGGACTAAACAAAAGTATAAACCAAAGTATTTGAGGCATTAAAATTTTGATCTGCTCGAGGTGCATGCTGAAAAGTCAGGAGGTCGCCAAAGTCTTTAGGATTCTGAGGGACCTTGAATATCTGTTAAAAAATGTTATGGCAGTCCATCCAAAAGTTGTTGAGATAGCTCAGTCTGTGTGGATGTTTATGGCTCAGTAATGTGGGTGTGTCTAACATGTAATTCTCTCGATTTGTTCCCCCAGTTATTGTGGTCCTGTATGTGGGCTTGAGGCGGCAGAAGAAAAAGGAAACCCTCATGTCATCCAAAGAGGACATCCGGGATAATGTGATCCACTATGACGATGAAGGAGGCGGAGAGGAGGACACACACGCATTTGACATGGGAACGCTTCGCAATCCCAAGGTTGTCAAAGAGAACCTGTACCGCAGGGACGTCAAACCTGAGATGAAGAGAGGTCCCAGGCCGCCTGTCTCTCAGGACAGCGCCGACATTCGGGATTTCATCAACCAGCGTCTGAAAGAGCATGACATGGACAACTCAGCTCCACCTTATGACTCTCTGGCCACGTACGCTTATGAGGGCAATGGCTCTGTGGCCGAGTCACTTAGCTCCATTGATTCCCTCACCGTAGACCTTGAGGAGGACTATGATTACCTCAATGACTGGGGGCCCCGCTTTAAGACGCTGGCAGGGATATTTGGGGAGCAGTCAGAAACTCAGTCGGACTCAACCACCACAGAGACCACACATTGATGTTATTCACAGACTCGAAAAAGCAATTATGTAACAATGTTCTTTTGGTTGGCAACACACAATGTTTTACCATTGTTTTCCTCCCATGTTATTTGTTTTCATCTTTTTCCAGTTCACCAATTTCTATTCTATGTGGTACTTTTTACATGCTCAGTCCCAAAATTGTAAAAAAGAAAAAACAAATTAGGGAACATGTGGTAACATGATTGGATGATTAAGCAGCCATTCAATTACCTTTCAATTGAATGTTGTTTTTTGTCTTACATTTTTGTTTCCTCTTGGGGAATACACATACACATGGAAATGTTGTCATTTCCCAAAACATCCTTAAAAGTGCCTCAATATTATTGTTCTTTCACTTGCTATGTCATGCCACATATCCAGTGTTGCTCCCTAGAGCCCCCAATAGGTAATCTAACTCAGTCAGCATACTGTGCTCTGATGGTCGAGGCATCAATAAAGACCAATTTCAACTTTGTGGGGACAATGAAGCGGCCCAAGTTTGGCCAAAGATGTTTTGAATGTTATTTATTGTTCTATTTATTTATTGGCTTATTGAGTTTGATTAGATTTTTTTGTGTATTTATCTATTTATCTCTCAGTCATCGATCTGTATTTTTTATTTTTGGAGACACTCGAGGAATTTTGTAATTAATCAAGGCCCACAAGAAAATGTATGTTTCTGTTAGGTGGGTCCTGTGAATAGACTTGTACTAGAGTTGTAAAAAAAAATTAATTAGGGCTAAATGCGGCAGTTCAGTCATGTAATAAACACAGTTTTCTTAAATAAACCACACTTGGACAAAATTGCTTTCTGTATTTACTCATTTGAAGGTCATCCACCATTCGATTAAATTACCGCATCTCATGAGTCTGTGAGAAATATGGACAGACCTCAACTCTAGAGCTGATTGGAAAATGAAGTACCATTATCAAGAAAGTAATATTTCTGGACAGAGCTGATGCAATGCTGTGTCTGCTTGAAAAAGGAAATCACTTTAAACGTCTTGGGATTTTATGTTGTCCTTAGCCTTTGGTCCACTGTAAAATATCTCAGCAAATATGGATTGCTCTGAAATTGTGTACAGTCATTTATGGTCTCAAGAGGACTTTAATGACTTTAACGACATACTTGGTTTTGTGTGAAGTTGGCTTTAAATCTGATATAGACATTCATGTTGCCCAGAGCGTGACTGTATGGATTGGCACAAATCTGGCAGAGACATCCACAGTTCCTCACCATCATTTCCTTTACAGCGACTATTACACATTTTTGGTTCAGGGTGAATATCTTGACAACCTTTAGATGAAGAAGTTTGGTACAGATTTCCATGTCCTCCACAGCATAATAATATTTGTGATGCCCTCACATTTAATGTACCTCAGTCATCAGGTCAAAATGAGTTTTTTTTGTATCCCATTAGCTCTTAAGTCTTGCTTAGTGAAAATCTAATAAACAGTTAACCTTATATAGACGATTGAAAACCTCTGAGAACTTCTCTTCCCTCCCCACTTTTCATATTCTCCATCAAATGATTGAATCGCACATTATGAACTCATGCCCTGAATCCCAACAAAAAGACAGCACAACCTTCCTGGAAGAGAGAAATTACTTTACAGTTGATTAGGTTTCTTCAGACGAATCAACAAATAAATGCTTTTAAAGGGAGTGTTTCCAGATTCGGCTAAACACCCCAATGCTGAGGAGAGGCAAGCACATTGCAAGCATTACAAATCACACCAAGGCTTCAGTATGGTATCAAAATGGCCCTATTTCCCCACTTATTGAATAGAGTGGCTCAGACCTTTCTTGCCATGGTCTGGTGACGACATAATGGAAGGTCTGGATGAAAGCCAAAGCAGTCAGTGACAGACAATGCATAGCTTCTACCATTGGATGTGGAGTGATTCCCGTTTTATCCCTCTCGATCACATCCAACAAGTATACCTTGATGTTGAGCTTCAGTGAATGTGCGGTGATGTGTGTGAGTGGACATTAAGTAATCTATGACGCTTGCAGGCAACAGGAATTACAACAACAGTGACATAAGTTAACTTTACCAACTTTTGAGTTATGGTGGTCTGTAACTGGCACCAATGGTGTAGTCACATTTACCAAAGAAAGTCAAAAGTAAGTTAGCTAATTACAGCAGAGAGGACAGAAAAGTCCCAAACTCCTGTCTTTCCAGTGTGAGGACATGTAGTTCTCCATCTCACACTATTATGAGCTGACATTGCTTCGGGTTTTTAGCCATGCAAGCAACTATCACATGAATTGGCACCAAAGTTGGTACAGATATTAATAGTTGCCAGACCATAAATCCAAATAACTTGAGTATGACATTTATGGTTTTAAGTGACATATATTCTCACCTATTAGATAGATTGTCATTCATTTCCTGCTCAGGGTGAATTGTAATCACTTTAGTGATTCCTTGACTTTTCATCCGACACCCTCATCAGGTCAAAATTTAAATTGATCCAATATGTGTCCAAATACCTGCAAAACTAAAAACCATCAGACACAGCTATACTCTCTGTGTTTACAGCTAATTAGAATGGTGAATATTAATAACTGCTTGTGCTTCAAGTTTCAGTTATATTTATTGTTATACACACACAACAATTACCATGAAGCAATTAGCAAAGGGATTCTCACGGTCCCTCTATCAATGCTAATACAAGTATGCATAAAAAAGGTAAATCATGAATGTAAAATTACTTAAAAAGACCTAAAAGGCATAAAATAATGCAGAGGTTAAAATATAGGACTACTATATATATCACATATGTGTGTACACACACACACACACACACACACACACACACACACACACACACACATATATATATATTTATAGAGCTGGTAGCATAGCTGTAGAGACGTATTATTACATTAACTGTCGCAGCACACTATACTCTGTGCTTGTGGCCATTTATTTTGTCCTATTCTTTATAGACAAAATAATTAATTGATTGACTGAAAGAAGAACAGAGATAAATCACTAATGACAGCAATTGTTAGTTGCAGCCCTATTTGAGTGTCGGTTTGGTGAAAGCGATCTTTGAATTGACACAGCAGGCAGTTGTGATCATGAAACACTATATTCCCCCTGCCACTGCATGGCCTTTTCCAAAATACAGCATTTCCACACCACTTATGACTCACCCTGTCTAGTGGCACTATGCAGTGTAGACAGACCAAACAGAGACATCACCACCAAGAGGGAGGAGTGGTGGGTGTGGGAATAATGACGAGGCCGCCGTCCTATGCATAAACATGAGAGAATTGGCACAATCTATGCAATAGCTCAGGGGAGAACCATTACAACCATTACCACAAGCCAAAGTAGAAAGAAGTGATGGCACTGATACTGTTTATATTGGATCAGGTTCAACCCTCTGCGCCCCAGTGTCCAGTGTCATTGTTCAGTCTCTCCCCTCCAGCCCATCACTGCCAGTGCTCCATTACGAGTACAGTGACTCCATAAAATCAAAATATCCTCCTTCTTGAACCTCCTTTATTAATAATTTCATCAAAATATCGAGTTTTATTTGTCACGGGAACAATGTGGCTCACATTTGACTTTGCAATGTTGGGAAATATCACAATTGACAGGGTTTTTTCATATTGCGGAAACATTGTTCAGTCGCTTACCAAGATGTTTACATCATGAAATTTCTGACTCACAGAAGTCTGTGCAAGTATTGCTGTCGTGGTTCAACAAAGATGAGTTGTCACAGCGCCTTTTGAATAAACTCTTCTATTGTTGTAGACACTGAACAATTTGCTTGTACTAAAAGAAATGAATACACAGCGTCACCAAGAACACTTTTCTGTTTTTACTTTTCACATAGCTGTGGAGGGGATTACACTGCATATACATATGGGTGCTTTAATTAACACCAGTCACTTTGTAATATTCTGCGTTTAAGGGTATTTTCTGAGAGTGTTTATGCATATGGAAATAAAGCTGTGACCACTGCTGAGTGCTCTCTAAGCTGACAGGTTTGCTTTACAAGAATGTGCTGATTCTAATGTGCATATATTTGTGGCCACTAACCTTTGTTAACCCTTTTAATTATGCACCAGCAGCGGTGACTAACCTTGAGACAGTGACGTGTAAGCAAACACAGCAGTCATCATCACAATCTAAGAATATGCTTACTGAGTACTGAATAATTAGCATTAACTGATGGAGACACAAAAACCTGTTTGCATGGGGGATTTACAGAGAATAAAGGAAAATCCAAAATAAAAGCTTGAAGCTTAAAATGCTGACTTTTTGTTGACACTGCCAGAGATGTGTTGATTTAAAGGGTCAACAGATCATAGTTGTACTGTATTGATGTCAAACCCCATTTAAGTCAAGAGGGGTGAAAGTTACACTTTTGTTTTCATTATGATAATTAACTGACAAATCGGTCTGCACCAGCAATGACACAATGAAGTCTACATACATGTACATCATCATTTACTTTGAAATCACTGCAGAAGTATCAGCTACCAAACACAACCCTGTCTCTGGTATTGCACCGGGCACAGGGTTGAAAAGAACAGTGCGAAAAAGTCAGCCAGTGAATAAAAAGCATTGTACATTTGCTTTGAAGGTATTACATAAATATTAAGCTGCACAGTAACTTTTTAAAGCCATCCACAAATATCAGGAGCATGTGTGGAAAATTCTAAATCCTTCTCTTACGCAGTATCTTTATCTTTAGAACTTGTTGCTGCACTTCAGCAGTGCTGTGATCCCTCGCAAGTAAAATAACAAAAAGACTGAATTGCATTCAGTTTTTCTACTCAGCAGGAAAAACAAGGGTGACATATCAACACTGATATTCAAACTTCAGACCAAAGCTGAACTGAAAAGCTGAACACTTTGACACTATCATGGAATAAAACAGAAATAGATAACGTGGAATATCAAACAAGACATAGAAAATGAGATTGCATTTTTTAGTTAGTGGTATAGGAAAACATTTCATAATAGTTAGCACCTTCTCCTACAGAGTGTGTGTGTGTGTGTGTGACTAAGGAAGAAGAAATGCAGATTCAAATATGATGAAGAGTAAAATAAAACAAAACAGAAAAAAATAATCTTCCATATAAAACAAAAGGTAATGCATACAAATTTGCCTTAGTGTCATTTTGAGTAATTCACCAAGCAACATATAGAAGTAAGGAATGTTCGATGTCAATTCCTGATCCTCACCCCTTCAGTGACTTTGCTGTTGTGTAGAAGGTCCTGGATAATATCTACTGCTCCAGGCGATAAATGGCAAGAGGGGAAACAGATGCATTAAACATTAAATGCCACAATAACTCAGCATGCCGCTTGTACTGCTGCCCTCACTCATTCTCTCGTGCTTTCATATGGCAATGAAACGCAATATAAACTAAAAATGTGATTGCATCTTTTCTACTGCAGATTAACGTGATATGCAGCACAATCTTGAGATGGTGACATTCTCCACTGGTGCATGCCTCTTGGCTCACCTCACTAGCAGTTCTCAGTTCTCATCTTCCTACTTCAGCGTAG
Source organism: Pempheris klunzingeri (assembly GCF_042242105.1). Lineage (NCBI taxonomy): Eukaryota > Metazoa > Chordata > Actinopteri > Acropomatiformes > Pempheridae > Pempheris > Pempheris klunzingeri. Next base: position 18,191,098 of record NC_092032.1, on the reverse strand, counting down.
GTAACTCCACCTCAAAAACACCAATGACTGGGCAAAGATCTGTTCATTCTTACGAATGACTGATGGCAATAGTTGATGCCAATGTGTGTGACTTCTATTTGGATAAATTAGTTCCTGTGGTGTTGAAACACACTGAATCTGCACTTGTTCTTTTAAACCTCTATTACAGAAACATTAGGAATCATAATTATCACACCAGAAATCCCCAAATAGTCATCTTTTAGCCACCGTTGTCTTTGTGAGTTCATTAACTGAGGAGAAACAGCCCCCGTGTTCATCACTGCATGACTTAAGGGCCAAGGGCTCTGTGCTCTGTGCTCTATATGTGTAGAGTACACATGGATTGAACACATTCCTCTTGTTCATCCAATCAGTTGCTGGTTTGCTTCACTAAAAACAACAGACACAGACAATTTCCTATGCAATAAACATCTTAAGGGACTGTGTGTGCTATGTTTGAAGCCAATACGTTGAGCTGAGCTGTCTGTTGAGATACAAATGTGCTACTCAAACTAAGGTAAAACAGAGAGATGGGTCTTATCTATCTGACTGCAGTCATCTTCTTTAATCATATTTATGAATTGATTTATTTCTAATATTTTTTCCTCATTTGCTAGAGGTAGGGTCTATAGCTGGTTAGGCAACCCTGAAACAGCTTGATGTAGTATAGAGCTAAGCTGGGAATGTACACATTTAGCATGCTTGAAGCAGTGAATTCCAAAATGTTTAGTCTTGTCTGTTATATACTGCAACTGCAGTGGTGCTTGTAGTATTTAAGTACACATGAACAAAGTACAGCAAGCAAACTCAAAATGCAAGGTTTTACGGCTACAGAAAGGTAGACGCTGTCACCCAGTGGGCAGCACTTACTGACGCCTGGAAAAGGACAAACAGCTGCTTTATACACAAGCATGTTTTATTATCCATGTCTGGGTTTAGTGTTCGAATTCACCTTGTTACCGTAGCACCCAATTTGAATCTGGGTCTGCGGAGAGTAAGCTGAGAGCTTCAAGAGATTGAATTTAGCAGCGCATCCTTGCCCAAAGCTTTCTTCTATGCACTACTGGTACAGTAAATGATTCGGCGTGGAAGACTCTGATTCCTTGAAAAGATTTGACCACAGACCTGTGAAATTGAACAAATTACTGATTAACACTAGAAAGCTCTCAGAAATAGCATGCCTCACCAAGGCTGCAGGATAATCTAAATCTGATATTTCAATAAAACTGTCTGGGAATATTGGGATTAGTGCAACAACACCAAACAAACGTAGGACTTTGTGGTATAACACAAGTTTTCTCATGTTATTTTATTCTGACAGTTGATTTCTTTTGCCACACTTATCCCCTAACCTTAAACAAACAGTTATTTTAAGCCAAACTATGCTCTTTCATTCTGTGCCTAAACATAAGCAAACCTTAACCACAGAGAAATCAGAGAAGGGGAGCAAAAACCTAAAGAAATATTCCTCACTATCCTTAAAGTAGCCATGAAGACTACAATAGGGGTGGAACATAGTTTTTGATTGGGTAAAAAGTAATATTGAAGTGTTTTTTCAAAAACAAAAATGTATTTCGCATTCACTGCCATTTAGAAATGAATGACAAACAGTCTTACCTTTACTGCAGGCCATAAAATCTTCATACATGGTTATAACATGGAGCTGAGTGTTGAAGCACTAAAAGGCTTCTCCTTTAACATATGTGGCTTTGAACAAAAGTGACACACAAATTAATTAAAATATAAATGTAACGTACTCATCATACAACAAAAATAATATCCTACTTTTTACTATGTTTAAAAACATTACCATGTTTACATTATCAGAATATGTTGTGGAGAACCCGGGGGTAGCTACCTGTCATGATTTTGCAAGTGAAGTTTCATGATTCTTAAAAGGATGGCAGAGACACTGCAAGTTTACAAAAAGGATTGAGCCTTAATTCATCATCAAACGATCTATAAATCAGAGAGAAAGGGATTAAGTTTATTTGGAAAATCTTAATGTCCCAACCAAAGTGTTCAGTCATTTTGAATGAGTTAAAAGGCATGGATGCAATTTAGAAGATTTTAACAAGGTCATTGAACTTATTTTGCATAAAATAGTCATATAATTAAAGAGCATATTAAGATGCTGCAACTGTTATTCTGCTCTGCCATGTTTTCTTACACCTTTGGCAGTTTTTTTTTTCTCCATGTGATAAGCTTTCATGTTGTGTGGCAGTTTTTATATCATCACGTGCTACAGGTTGACAGGAATATCTTATTGAGTTGAGTTAATATTTGAACTGAGTCTCAGTGGCAGGTTGAAAACAAGAGGATTAAAAAAAAAAAAAACACCTTAAGTAGTGGATGTAACATGCAGCTAATAAGCAGAGGTGGCTGCTGAATAAAACATGACAGACATAGGTTGATTCTGTGTGATCATAAAGGTTTATTCAAAGGCTGGATACACAGTGAAATGAAAGAACGCTGAATAATTAGCATGATGCCGACCTTTGGGACACAGCTCACACTTGAAGCAAATGTTGCCTCTAATAACATAGCACCAATTTGCTAATTCCATGCTACGTCTATTGGGGCCACTGAACACATCTCAAAAGCACTAAATCCCATTGAAAGATAACCAAAATAATGCTGCAACCCTATAATACAGTGTAATAACCCCTTTGATTATCTCTGTGCTCTGCTAAATGGCACCTTGGCCGCCTCTATTCAACTCTGGGGTAAAACACAGACATTCAGTCCAAAGCTCCAAGCTGATGTATTTTTACAGCGCAGTCTGGAAGTATAAATAAGCTAGGATGGCTGCAGGTGACGCTATCCCTCAGAGGGGGGCTGCAGGAAAAAAGAAATATCGGAGGTAATAATTATTATACTTTTATTGATTTTTGTTCTTGCTGGAATGTGAGACTTGTACATATAAATGAATGTCCATTACATTCAAGCCCTTGCCAAACGAGTTCACACAATGCTGATTAAGGCTGTCCCTGCCAGATAAATGTCTTTGCATTTCACAGTGTCCTGGAGATTTTAAATCTGGTGGAGGTAAGTGAGAGTGTAGAAGCAAGTGGAGTTTAGAAAATGGACGTAATGAGATTGTGAGCGTCTCAAGACGGAGGTGAGCTCCAACATGGTGGTGAAGCAGTAAAACAACAAAACGCACATTCTGGGCAAATTTCTCGCAGACATAAAAGATCTTAGTCTTGAGAACACAAAAATCGAAACACCAGAGATAGAAAACAGGGAGCTAAAACTAAAAGTCAAAGCACTCTTAGGCCAGGTCAACACCATCTCCACCTAAAACGAAAACCTGAAAGACCTGACAGTCACCAAACTAGTAATTATAAACTTAAATTAATTAATAAAAAGAGTGCAACAAACAGCACACTGATGCATATAAGTCAGTATCATTGGTGGATGAAAGTGTGTTAAGGTGAGGTGCATGCTCTCAGTGTAATAACAGCAGCAGCACAAAAAGGAGCAAACACCTGGGTGATGCTTGAAAAGACTGACACACTGTTATCTGGGCAGGTGGCCCAGGTGGTTTAGGCACATGGGAACCCTTTGTTTGGGTAGGGTTAGAAATGGGGAACAGTGATTGGTCAAATTTAGGCACAAGGAGTCACAGTGCTATAATAATAACACCTCAGCTCCTCCCAGCCTGTCTGCAGGGCACACAAAACACACACACAGTACACAGGCCCAAGGCAACAGGCTCTGGGCTGCCACAGCGACAATCTAGTGTTCATGGGAATTACCCAGAAAACACAATAATAAAAGAATTCATGCTCTCAGCCCTGAAACTAATGTGAGACGCCATAAACTACATCACCTTCCATCGAGTCCACCTCATCACTTGAAAAAAATAACGCCGGCAGACCAAGACCCATCATCACCAAATTACAAACAAAAAAAGAGTTTGTGAAGAGAAGAGGAAAGGAACTAAAAGGAAATAACTACGGTGTGAGTGATCAGCACCCACAGGACATTCAGGACTGAAGATAGACACTGCTAGCAATCCTGAAAAACACTGTGAGAAAGGAAGGAGAGTAGATAAACTCTGTGTGTATGTGGCTGTATGTATATGAACAAACAATTACAACTACTTCACAGATATGTATGGATTTACTGATAAACTATGGAAATATTTATGCACTACACTGGCCATAGGGACGCTTACATACAACAACCCCACCGTATATTAGCAATTACTGTTACTTGAGTTAATAACCAGTAACATATTAAGTTCAGTAACACCATGGCATTGGCATTGAATATAACATTTTGGAATATAAGAGGAACCAACTTCCCCACAGAAACATCTACACAAACTGAAATCAGACATCTGTCAATTACAAAAAAAAAAAAAAACATCTCACAGAGGCAGAGTTTTGGAAAATCAAGGCCAGATGGATTGGGCAGACTTCCCACTCAACTTTTGATAATAATAAAAAAAAATTCTTAAATTCAATTCTGATTAACAAAAGCAGAGAAAACAGATAGTAGACAGTATAACCTTAGTATCTACACCACCAACAGTGACTTTCTTTCACCCCTCCTTTTCAAAATTAGACAACTTTCTCAATTTGTTCAACTTCTGCTATTCTGTGTGATAATTTCAACTCCGTATGAGATGCAGATCTTGATTATTCCTCTGTCTAAATCTCCCATATGGCCTTTGCACTTAAACATTATGTCAGAATGTACACTAATGGATATCTAGAGGCTACACAAACAAAGAGCATTTTCTCTTATTACTCCTCATACCACAAAACATAATCCTGCATTGACTATTCTCTGATCAACAACCCACTCACACATCGAGCAACAGGATTCAGCATCCACAGGCGCTCTCTGGGAAACAGCAGTCAGTTCAGGAGGTAGAATAATATCATATTCCACAAACAAAAAAAAAAGAGAAGAAAGTGCAAGAGAAAATTGCCTCCCTATTAGTCAACAATTAGATTTACCAACTCTGGCAATGTTTCTAGTTTCTCCATTAAAAGGTCAAAGTCCAAAATTCACCACGGGCCATTTTGACTGGGATGCTGAGGTTGTGGATGCATCCATGTTTCAACAAATCGATGCGATATATTCAAACACCCCGTTAATATAAAGCGTCAAAGAAGACCAGATAGATGGAATAAACTTCCACCCTCTTTAACTGACTGCAACTCCACCCATCCAAATGATAATTCTCTGGAAAATAAATCATTTGTCATGACCCCTGTTGATCCACCCCTAGGCTAGTTCTCCCTAAATTCATCAGTCAATATATTTTAGTAGAAAAGCAAAGGTCCCACGATCAACATAACTACGCTTCAAAAACCCAAATGATATGTAGGCTTGACAAACTGAATTTCTAACCATAGCTTGAGTATACCAGACAAACAACTCCAATTCTTTCTGGCTTGATATTGAACGGACCATCTGTAAGGACAGCATATTGAGCATATTGCATTCATAGTCAAATAATTTTCAGACCCACAGCTGTTTCAAATCTAACACCATGAACACAACTCTCACTGCCTGGTGGAAAGTGAATGCCATGCAATGATTAAAGTAATTTTCAACCAGTTTTGTATCATTACAATGCTGGTAATATGTGGAAATTAAAAAAAAACTTTCCTCTGTGAAACCTGCACCGACAGCTCTCCAAAGCTGCTTTTTCTCAAGGTTTTTCTGGCTGTCTGTCTGTTGTATGAGGAAATAGGTTACTTACAAACTACAAGTGTTATACAACTGTGAAGTCAGTTATTCAGATAATACTGTTTCAGCACCAATAGGCAAATAAACATCAGCCTTGAATAAATATCAACTGGCAAACTAAATGCAACAATATTAAAACTCATGCATGCAAAACCCAACTCGTTTAATTCAAGGTCCAACATAATACAGCACATACACATCACCATTCACAAAACATACCATAAGGGCTTCATGGTGCAGTAACGTCTGCACACGCTGTCCTAGTGCACGCCAGTTCATCTTTCATCATGATAGCATAGATAACTGTGGCCAGGAAAACCATTATACTCAACTGTAAAGACAAAATTATCAAGGCACCGCTGGCTCACATCAAATCTAAAGGACAATCTGATCCCATTCCATAACACTGGTCTGCTTTACTGCACCTAACTGGGTGCTTTTACAGTGGGATATTTGTACCTTTTGCTAGAGCAAAGGGCTCTAAACAGTTCTTCTAGCGCTGCTGGTCAGTATGATGGATGTTTAACTTCCACTGTGATTTTTGAAGGAAAGAGATTTTTCTGATCAGCTCCAGTGGATTATGACGGTTTCAGATCTCAAACAAAAAAAGAAAAAAAGCCAATAAAATGCACAGTATACAGCATCTGTGCCACTAACAGATTATTGTATGTATTCATTTTACTATATGATTTTAAAGCACTCCCTTGCATAGTACTATAGTGAGACATAATACATTTGGTACGGACAACAGCTACATTCCATTAACAAGCAATATATAAATATATGATAAAAATAATAACGTAAAAGACACTGAAGAAAGTGATGCCAGTTCACCCTATTACACGACTGTCTGTTCCAGTATCCAAACAAAGACATGACAGGTTTGCTTTTATGAACTTGCTGTTTCAATTGTCGATTGAGAGGTGACATAAGATGTCCATATTGTTCAGACAGTTTGATAATAGTAATTATGTCTTCATCATTCAAACTGGTACTGAATGTGTTCAATGTGTTAATTTTTCCCTACACAGAGAACTTTCAACATTTAGTAAATATTATAATTTTGGCATTTGGTACATTGGCTGAAAAATCCTGTCACATTTCCTCTACAATAAAAGGCAGAGGTTGTCTGATTTCTGCCTGATTTTCCATCATTTCATGTGAAATAGCACAAACTCTGAGCATAGATCTGAAAGGCAACTTAAACATTTATTCTGTTCTGTCTGTTCTAGCGATGAGCCAGTCTCGAGGTGAGAGTGCTAAAGATTTTGATCTGCATGATTCCATCTTAATACTGTGTAGTTGGAATATCTATTTGACCTTCGTAGTCATAGACAGACACCCTGAAGTCTTAAGATTTGTGCTTTAGGATTCTACGTGCTTCAGTCTCTGTTTGGACTAAGAACAGTCAAACACACACTTCTCTTAATCCTGTGCACCACAGGAGAATAGCTTCAGTTCATTTCATTTCTCTTTCAATTTTATGCATCTGTTGTTATTTCCATAATATTTTGTTCTCCTGTCATTTAGTTTAATCCTTGTGTTTTGTCTACTTATCATGACTTGTTGTGTTGTTGCTTGTTTTTACTCATTTCTTGTAATCTCGCTTTAATTTTGGTTTTTCCTTTTTCCTTTTCCTCTTGTCATCTTCGTCTACCATAAATACACACTTGTCTGACGTCGCACTGAAACTTGACACCCTGGCAGCACCTGAGACTTTAGTGTCCTCCAGTGGACATCCTAACTGGCACCTATTAATAAAAAGACAGTTCACCCTCTCTGCCAGGAGAGGTAACTGTATTTCTGTGTCACTGGTAGCACTGCTCCACAAACACTTTTATAATTAGCTTCTAGCAGAAACCTTGAATGTTTCAGAATTGGGCTGATTACAGGGTTCACACATTAGAAACGGTGCAACATTTCTCTGCAGAAAGAAGATATACACTGCATGTGATAAAATGCTATTACTAGGTGCTATTACATATAGATTGTTGCTGGGAGGAATGAAAGAATGCAGCATGAAAAGCTTGGGTGCTTGTAACTGTAATTGATTATTATAGTAGAGAAACAAATGCTTTTATCAAGTTGTTATCATTCATTAGTTTAATATTAAGTAAGTACTTTGAATTTGAATTGGGTTGATAGAAAATGAGTGTGGGTGAATTGCTTGGAGGCTTTACTAAAACTGGTGCAAAAAATACCAGCAGACAGTGGCACAAGTTCAACTCTAATGACTTTGCCAAAAGCACCTACATTGCTGAAATAGAAACTTGCTCAGAGAAAATGAGGAAACTCATTACCCATGTCAGTTTTGTTCACTGATGAGAAGCACACTCCTCCAACTCAACAGCTGCCAGGGGGGAATAAGGAAGAGGGAAGAACGTAGTAACCCCCGAAATTGGCCATTTCATTCAGGTGTAAGTGCAAATATTTTTCTGTGTAATTCTGTTTTGCATGATGAAATTCACAATATCGCTCCAGCAAAAGGATGAAACTAATTCTTGATGCCTAACTAAGATGGTATACAAACCCAACAAACAGTGTGTCCACTGCAAACTACCTGACTGTGACTGAAAAAAGCTAATGTTTATGCAGTGAATGTGGTTTCTTTGTTGTTGAGTTGTTTTTTCAGAGCTGTTTTTAAGTGTCCAAGCAACCCTTAAAGTGAGATTGTATCCAAAACCTAAACCCTCACGTTTAATTCATTCATTTGCACTCTCACAATTAATGTAAATTCATAAATCGACACACAAAACATCAAATTGAAATTATTCAATCAAACTGAAATTTCCGTTTTCCCACTTGTTAGAATATGACAAAATTATGATAAAACAGAATTTCTATTTTGCATGTTTGAAAAGCCCTTGTGTGAGTCATAATTGAAATCAAAAAGGCAACGCTCCAGTTAAACAGAGTGTGTAACATGACGGTTTTGACACATATCAAATGAAGCTAAATGAACATGCCAATAAACATTTTCATTTTCAAGTGTCACAGGATTTTCCTCAGCTTGTTTTGTGCAGTGTCAACCATTCATACCAGAAGGCTCGATATTGCTCTCAATTTCATTGATTTTTTAATAAAATTGTCAAATTTTAGGTGACAATAAGGTGACGTTAGATTGGTTGCAGGTCAGGCTTGTCACTTCACTGTTCTTGCTTCTTTCATGCGTGCTTTTGTCCATTCCACATTCAGCACACATTTTGGCAAATATTTACACCCCAAAATGATCAAAATTGAATGTCTAATCACTGAGTCATGACATGATTCTGTTGAGAACGATCATGGTTTCATCACAAGTTTGAAGTTAACGATTAAAAGTGCTGCTTTTACACTTATATCAGCAAACAAGTGGAGCTGAGCGACTCCTTCTCTTCTGCCTTTCAAGTTAAAGATGGTTCTCTGCATGAAATGGGCAGTCAACATCCTTCTAATGTGAAGATGAACAACAGGGAGCCTTTGACAGCTAAAATGAATATCAATTATGAATACATTTCTTGCAGGTAGTGGTTCATTTGTTGCCCCTGAACTTAACTTAAAAATAAGATCTTCTCCTTGATGTGACCAAGGCAGAGCTTAGCTGGTGGGTGAGATCAGTCAAACCTTGTTTCTAGGCAACATAAATAAAGAGATTCCCTGGAATAGTCATGTTGAATCTGTGGGGAAAGTAATAATGAGCAAGGTCAAAACATGTGAACTTGCAATACATCAAGTGATCTAATTGTGGTAAAGATGCTACGCAGTTGTATTTAAATAGAGGAAGATATGTTTAAAGCTTTATCGAACATTGCATTATGGGGTGTGGTTGGTACATTGTGACCGTATATATATATATATATATATATATAATGCATGACTGTACATGAAGCAGTTTTGTTAAAAAGCTGGCTGTGGCAGAAGCTGTACGCTGAGATGAGTGATGTGTGTCTTGGCTTCCCTCGATTCAATTAAACAATATATTTTATTCAACTTAAAACACTCATGTGCACCCAAGTGGCATTTTGCCACTAAGGAAGACATACAAAACAAAAAGCGCTTTATCCTCTGGAGGAACTAAACAAAGCAGCGAAGAAAAAGGGCTGAAAGAGCGTTGATTTGATCAGTGCCAAGGAAACAAGAGATTGACAGAATGTCATCGAAGTGACATACTGAGTAAACACACAAGCATACTGTACACTCACACACACAAACATCTCAGAAAAGACAGGATATAATATAGAGACAGCTTCTCTGTCCTTGAATACTGTGCAATCTTGAGTGAAATAACTGAAAAAGACAAAAATAAAGGTTTAAGTTATGCAACTTCCCTCTAACCTTGAAATACACTGTTAGCAACATAAAATCAATCAACCTAGGTATAGACACTTATTATTATATTCAACATATATTGATCATACATGTGTGAAAGTTGCTTTATGATACTGAGGCCGGAAAGTAATTGAGTAAATACTTTGAATGAGTCTGCTGCGTCACCTTGCAGGAGTCCCTCATCTGAAGAGATGTAAGCACAGAACAATCCTCTGACAAAGCTTTCAAATACCCACACCTAAAAGACAGAATAGGTTACTGCCTTCCAAAATGACCTATATTGCTGTTTCAAAAACAACTTATATGAACATGTTATGCCACCTCTTTGCTCAAGGTCTTTTTACATTTAGCCAAAGCTACTTTTGTTAGAGTGGAACTTCGTTTTCCATCTGCAGTTGTACAAGACCTGTAAACAGAATTTGATGAATAGAATCAAAAAGTTTAAAAAGTTGAATGAAGCCTTTTGTTGCTCGTGAGGGAGCAATCTGAAGTTCGATAAATTGCCTCGAGTGATGTCACTTGAGTCAGTTAACGACTACAAGTTTGAAAATGAAAAGACAAATCTGGTGATGTATTATCAGAGAGACGAGACCTCGTCGTCTCTGCTTGAGATTAGCAGCTCAAGGATACATCAGCCGCTACTAGAATAGCACACCAGAATCTCTGACCCAACAATTGGCTAAACATTAACCACGTGTTTGTCACCGTTACCATGGCGACTACGGTCTGGTATTAGGCTGTCAGCAGCCATTGCATCTCATTAAAGTGAGTGACTATTTTTGACATCATTTTCCTGGGAATGAGAACGCTTCAGTGTAACAGTGTCATTTACTCTGTATTTGCCATTGCTAGTTAGAGAAGACATTTCTGGCAAGAGTTTGCTTGTCAGGGTAAAGTGTAGGTTGCAAGTGTCTAAATAAATGACCTATACTGAGGTTAGGAGCCTCTTTTTAGGTCAAGGTACTACCACTGGTAACCACAGGGATCTGTACAGTCTGTAGAAGTAATTGGTCAACTAAATAAGAATAGATTGACAGATGGCTGCCCTAATCAATAAACTCAATCACAGACAAAACGGCATATATAAAACGACACCATTGGTGTTTTCTTCAGTTTTTCTTGGCTGGTTGAGCTGAGGGCCAATTTTACAAACACTGACAAGAAAAGATAAAAAAATATCTGATATTATTTGAACCTGCATTAGACTAGCTGTCTGACTCCATACAGTTCTGTGAATTGTGTGTGTGGGCAATAAATTCTTTATCTCATGAGGTCTCCATTCTTCTGTCTGCCAGCTTTACTTTGGTAAATTCTACCTTTCATAAACCAAGCGAACACTGACAGGCTGACTGACTGACTATCAGCTCAAGTCAAGCAAAAAGGTATGTATGGGAACAGTCAATATCTTCTGCGATCCACAAGTTTCCAGAGTGTTATTAAATCTCAGACCGATTGCAGATTAGTTCTTACTACAGCTGAGGCTGATGCCAATATCATTAGTTTTGTATGTAATAATCAGACAAATTAATCTGAGCTGATGATGGCACAAACATGAATATGTGTACATAATTCCATGATAATTCATCCAACTATTGTGATGGTGCAGGAAAAAGGTGCCAGAGGATCACCAGAGTCAGTAGGGTTCATCCTTTGTGCGAAATCTTGAAGCAGTAGAACAACTTCTCTCGAGAGCCCAGTTTTTAGCAAAGAATATCCTGTTTTCATCATCAGTTTTTTTCCAAAAGGTTTGAAGTATTTGTTCAACATAAACAGATAAAACAAAGCAAATGTTATTCATTCTATATGCTATTTCAGCTGGTCATAAAAGCTGTTCATACTTAGTAAAATAATTGAAATTAAATTGCTTTTGTGCCGGAGATACATGGAGGACTTTTTTCATAAGCTGCCTAATCTTCTCCTAAGTACATGTCATCAACAATACTCAAGTATGCTGACTAGTGTTTTAAGCCTCTGCAGTGTGTTTACCTATAAAACAGGTTACACCAGCGAAGCTCACTCTGGTAGAATGTATGTTAGCTTGTGCTAAACCACTTTGTAAACCAATGTGTAAAGGTTATTGTTACACCCGGCCACAGCAGATGCGACCCAAACAGAATTGATTTCTTATCATCAGGTAGCTTTCAGTTTCAGGGTGAGATCAGCCAAAACGATGAACAAAACATCTTGTGAAAACACCAACTAAATTTCCTAACTGAGGAAAAGAAAATGAAAGAATGCAGGGCTCTTACCTGTCTCCTTAAGAAAACAGGAGAAAAGGGAATCAGAAGAAAAAGACTGATTTTAGTCTACATTTACTATCATCACACTGAGAGTAGTTCATTCTAAGTCAACTCGAAACACACAAGATGGCACAACAGGGTCCAGTTGGGAGCCGAGAAGGAGAAGCAGAAGGAGAAGGAGTGGAGCTGGTCTCAACAGGTGCCATTTTAAAGTAGGCACCATCAGGGCCTCAGCCAATCAGCAGCCACCACCTGCAACTCAGACCACTGGACAAACAGGGCAAAAGCACCAACCTCAGGCAGGGAGGACACACAAGAGAAAGTCATCCAAAGACACATTATGACCAGGGTCATAACACTTGTGCTCAATTATAATCCATACTGTTAAATTCTCTTTTCTCTGAGGCTTCACGCAAACCATTTCATTGTAAGGCAACAAGCCATTCCAGCTTTATCTGTGTGCATTCCTCATGTGTTTAGCTTGCCACCTGGGTGTTTTAGGTGTGGATAAGCACAAGAACAAAAGCTGTGCTGGCATAACTTGAGCTCTGTGTGTCTGTAAGCATGTGTTTTTAGAGCATGGGAGTAAATGGCGGATTATGCATGAAGCCCTTTACAGCAAAGCAGTCAGACAAGGTGACCCCAGAGAACAAGGCTGTGTTTGGAAGATATGGAGATCAGAGTGGTCATCCATGACTGCCAGTATCTTACTTTGCACAGCACCTTTTTTCCAATTCCAATCTAACTGCTAAATTCAAGATAGGCTGCACTGCATCCCAACAAAGCTTTCACCCATTTACAAATGATTTTCCACCATTATCAAGTGGTACTTATCCAAACACAGATGGCCATTTGCCTAATAAAGAGAGAGATTCATTCATTTATGATAATGGTTCAAATCCAACTGAGAATGTAGGTTTCACCAAGACGTACACAAGGAATTAGTCAGAAATGTCTGAAAAAATCATAAATGATCAAGACTCCTGCTCCCTGCAACCAATACATTAAGGTCAACCTTGTGCATATGGCACAATGACGCAGAATACAGAATTCTGCTTTTCCATTCTAGCCATTGACAGATATATTGAGGGTGTAAAACAAAGAGACCACCAATAGTTTTAGATTTGATATCCTTGTCATACAACCACTCAAGTGACATATCATGAGCGCTGTTTTTTTAACACACGGTATCTTTTGTAATTAAAGGGTTGGGTTTTTTTGTTTTTTCTAAGTGGGGTTGTACCAAGTCACCTTGAGTAGATGCACCATGCCGCAGTTTGGAGAAACAGAAAGGAGTCCCGCTAAAGAAAATAAGCAATGCACAGCTGTGGATAGCGGCATGTTTTAGCCTCGAAAAAAGACTCACCAAAAAAAAAAGAAAGAAAAAAGTCAAATCATCATCAGACAGCATGAAGTCTGTTCTCCCTCTCTCTCTGAACAGTAATTTTTCTTTGCAGAACACTGGAGGTGCTGGTCTACCCCTGCCTCACGTGCTAGTTTGGATCCGAACTAACCATTTAAACACCAAAGTCACACAATATAACAAACAAACTGTAGCTGTAGTGGAAGCTGTACACCAGAAACTCCTGTGTTTGCTGGGTAAAATAACTTTTTTCTGTCAATGTAAAGGGTCCAGTAGAGTATAGCTGGAAAGAATCAAACAACAGCAGAAAAGATGTAGATAGAATTTCTGTCTGGTCGTAAGTTTTCACCCAGCAGTTGTTTCAAGATGCTGTTTTACCGTCTCTGCAGAGCGTGATGGTAGTTGTGTTTTGGATAGAGATTACTGATTGTGCACAATGTTTTAACTTGTATTGTGGTATCATTTAAATGGACAATATTGGGTATAATAATTCTCACTACATTTTTTGGATGATAGTATGTAGTGAAAGACTTTGGACACAACCTTTTTAATAAATACAATGTAATGGATACATAAAAAAAAGGGAACACTTACCCCATTTGCCTCTAAAACTCTTTGGAGTGTGTGAATGTGTCTCACAGGATGGTCAGGTAAGGTCAGGTAATTTTCAGTTATACAGCGATATGCTCTTGTGGTCACCATGAAGATGACATGCTGTTTCTGTCAATAATGGCATCGTGGTGTGTTTATGCTTGTGGGCAGGTCTGTAGATTTCAGTCAACTGTTGATAACAGTCAACTGCTGTGCAGCTGAAAATAGTCATCGCATTGGCTCCATAGCAGTAAACTTTCAACAGTCCTCAACTTTGTGCCTTTGTTCCGACACCTTTGAGAGATCATTTCTTATATTTCTGTTCCCTTAAGATGCCTCCTGAAATCATGTCAGAGTGTTCAAAGCAACTCAAGCTGATGCTGCCCTATTTCAGTGACAAGACAGGCAAGGGAGCAGTATTCTTCTCAAAAACAATGATCCGCTGTGGAGATACTCTCAATAATGTCTTTTTGTGGGTTGTGAGTGTGGAAGAGTGGATTCACTCACAGTGCTACAAAGCTGAGCCTCAATAAAGTTTAGACGTCAAGAAGGGATCCCCTCACTTAGCCGACAATCTTTGAAAGTGAGCTTCTTATCCTCCTCCAATGGTGGCTACTTAAACCACAGTATCATTCCGTCTGTCTCCGTCAAAGAGTCACACATGGTGAGGGAAACACAAAATGCCCTGGAAGCTATCTAATAGCAAACAAAGCTGACTTAGTCCAGTATTAAGCGATTTTCTGATGTGTCATCACCGTCCTCTCACAAACCTTCACCCTTCTCGACCCCATATTAGTCTTGTCTGAAAATCACCTTATTGCAGTGAAATTCACCACAGGCCACCCGCTGACACTCTTCATGCAGGATAAAATTAACAACAGTCCAGTCACTTTGCTCTTCGAAAAAAGCAAGTTTTGAAGCCAAGTAATTATTGATGGAGGTGTGAGCCAAGGGCAACAGGATCTCTTTATGAAGTCTGCTAAGGCTACAAAGCTTGGCCACCTGAGTGTGTTCATATTATGCACATGTGTTGTAAAAAAAAATCAAAAAAAGAAGAAAAGAAAAGAAAAAAATGAAGGGAATGTGCTGTAGTGGTCTCTGCTATATAATTTACTCTACATAAATAAATAGCCCCTGATGACTGTAATCATTCATTCCAAATCCAAAGTATAGAATTGTAACTAAATTCAAACTCATGTTTTTGCTTTAAATTATAATGTATTCATGTATGTAAAACCCATGTTAATAACATATATGACTTAAATAAAGATGGTTGTCATTAGACCCAGACACTAGACACATGTTATTATCCTATAAAGTTGTATTTTGATAATGTTTTCGCTTAGTGAATATAAGTCTTATATTCCCTAAGTATATCCAAGTAAATATTTAGCTCTTCAGCATGGATGGATGCATGGACAGATAGATTTAGAGTTAATTGTCAATATGAAAATAATAATAATGATGTCATATTGGCGTACAAACAAGACAGTAACAACATGTGCTACTCAGCGTCTTTATGAGAAGTAAGTAAGGATTAGATCCTCATATATTTTTATTGATGGTGTATCAGCAATTTGCTGGCTTTCAGATCAGATCTGGGTCTAAATAGCGAATAACAAAAGTATTCTTCCTTGTACTTTATAAGCTAACAAAGTTTGTACAGCAGCTGCAGCGTTTATAGTACATTTAATCTGAACACAATCTTCTTCTAATTATTTGTTAAAGGCTGTCGTGCAGAGAGACAGAGCCAATTTTGGTTACATAGTAATCATTCTGATGTGACTGTATTTCATAAACATGTTCAATATTAAGAAGAAGGGAGGAGGAGACTCTGACAATAGATGCATTTGAAACAGACAAATGAATTCTTTGGACTGAGGACGTTAAAACAGAAACCACCTGCCTTATTTTTGTCTGGAACTCAATTCTCTGATCATAAACTAGTCCACGTGTCAGCCTGCACATGATATTAGTTGTGAACTTTCAGGCTGTCTCACAGGAGAAAATAATTATGCTACAGTTCACATTATTTGTTGTGTGTTTATAAGACTGTTGACTGGTTTCATTGCCAGTAGGTGGTGAGATTTCAGGCTTTTAATGCTCACTTGTTAGAATTTTGCCAATTAGGTGCACACAACCACAGATCTGTCACTGCTTTAAAATTTAGCAGCCATAACAGATAGAAAAGTTCTCTTTTTTTACAAGAGGCTTCACAAGGGTATGAAGCTACAATATACTGTGAATTATAGCACAGACTCTATTTTCCATAATGCTTCTATGTCTCTGCTCAGACCCTTTTTTTTTTCAAATTGCAAGGCAGTAAATAGATGTCAATATAAAAAGACAGCACGCAGGGACACGTAGAAAGTGCAACAGAGGGATGATTCACCAGCTATCACTGACAGAGAGATTTAATGATTTAATTGGTAACTATAAAGGCCTTTTCACATCGCTGTGACAACCACCTACCTCAAAGAGCATTCCCCAAAAAAGTGAAGGGTTTTTAAAAGCGGTTGCTGCCATTACAGTCCGAGGCTACGCTTATGTTGCAGCATTATTACAACCCTCTGTCTTGATTCAAATGGTGGCTCTATTATACAAGAGACACCACATCATTTCAACCCTATATTGGTACAATCAGCTAGTTCAGCTCACAGCTTGTAAAGACCTTTTCACAGTGCTGCGTGGCAGCCACCCTGACAACCGCCTACCTCAAAATGCATCCCCCAAAACGACAAAGTGTTTTTTAAAAGCAGCCGCTCATTTAAGCCCTGCTGGAAAGTGCAGATATAGGCCCATCTCTTTGATCATCACGCAACCTTGATGCATTGAGCATTTTACATAAAAGGAAGAGCAACAGCAACCCCTTAAGCACCATACTTTCCTTTCAATCCAGCTTCTGGGAAGATGCGAGAGAAAAAGAAAGCTCAGTTAAGCTCTATCATCTACCTCACTGGACATACAAGAGAACTTCAGTGCAAACAATGAATAATTAAAATGAAACTTTGCCTGCACGCATCATTTCACCAACATGTAGTGATGTATCTAATGAGATTTTGGCAATGGGCAGAATTCTCCCACAGGTGCTGTAGTAGCTGTGTCTTCACCACTTTAGAGGGAGCCAGGAAATTGCATTGCTGTGAGCAGCACCTTTATGATCTTCACTCCTCTGAAGGATTGTTGCATGTTGTAAAGGTGCAACACTTGTCACACGTTTTGTGTGCGACACAGACGGTTATTTTAATGTGTTTACATCAATAATACAAACAAAAATAAAAAAAAAAAGAAACTTCTACCGCGGATTTATTTAAGCTCAAAGTGGTGTTTCATGTCCTTTTATGCTTGAGGGGTTGTCAAATGCAGCTGTAATCTTAAAGATGCCACACAAATGTGAGTGTGGCATGGGGCTGCGTGTGTGTATGAAATAGTATGTGTGTGTCTGTATGTTAGATCTGCCATTTACTCAAACCTCTTTGAAACACATGGGAATATATCTAAAATGAAAAAAAAAAAAACTGAATCTTTTCTTCTTTTTTATACTTTGTTGATGAATTCCTTTGACTGTTCAAGGACAATTCACACATCTGAATCACATGACTCATTAAAAATGCATTGGAAACATGACAGCTGTGACAATAACTATCAAATCTATCATGACTTTGCAATATAGCAACACAGAAATAATAGGTGGGGTTGATCACTGTGTTCAAAAAGCCCCTTTAATTAAATATGTTTTCCACAGGAAACTGTCCCTACAAACAGTATGATGTTTCTTTGACAATTGAGGCCCCTCATTTCCCAAACCTTTCCTTTTCTTTAGGACATGTGAAACATCCCATTGAACAGTGAAGCTCTCCACAGAGCTGTTTCGTAAAGCGAACAAAATTAAAATTCGCCTCACTAACGACAATAATTATTCACTGAGGTGTTTTCTGGGAATGCCAGCCGCTGCTCATCAGGCTTGAATTCAAGCTGATTCAAATGAAATACCCAAATGAAACCAGCATACTGTGTTAACATGAATGCTCCCTAGAACATGTGTAAGACATATACAAAAGGACATCTTACACTAAGCTGGAAAACAGGTTTAAAATTGTGTGGCCTTAATCTAAAGCTTGATTTTAATATATAGAAGCACATGAAAACAACATACAGGAGGTGGACAAATCAATTTGTTAAGATCAGGTCAGAAAGATATGGTGATTTATATATTATATATATAGGATTGCATTATTTTGTAAGTTGTTCCTGTTATTTTGTGCATGCTCTGTAGGTGGACATGGCTTCCGATCCTGAGTCCTGCAAACCTCCTACTGAATACCTCAGGGAACACTATTAAAGCATTTTTAAGATCCACAAAACATATCTGGTCTGGATTAGCAAATTTCCCTGACGTGAAACACTGGAAACTGGTCCAACTGTCAAACATTTCACATATTACATCTTACTGTAAATCAAATCATTTGTTGTTGTCCTCACATGGATTTTACAGACATACAGCCTCTGGCCCGTCACGGCTGAGCTCAGGCTCCAACAACCTCTTCATCTACATGTCAAGAAGCTTAATTGTCATTCAGACATAATAGCCTGCGCTGGAGCATATGGGTCCGGCTGAATAGCGTGCAGAAGGTGCCAACACATGGCCACTTCATGAGCGTAACAAACAGTAAATCTCAGAGGAACTTGTGAAATGTGAGCGGCACTAAAACCGACAGCTCGAAAGCTTATTTAAAGAAGGTGCCTGAAGTCTCTGCATCTGCTTGACTAAAGATTACACGGTGTAAACTCATCTTACATTTCATATATTATAACACACAAGGCATAATGAGCGTACACATGGTTAAACATGTTGTTACACACATGGTTGTTCTGAAAAAATCCTAATCTGTGTGTTGCTGCGCTGAAGTGTCACCCTTTACAGGCAACAGTAGCACCGCTTAGGCATGATCCTTGAGGATTGTTATTATCAGCACATTTCAGTTGTTAGGAGACCAGAAGGTCACAGGTTCAGGGCTCAGGTTTCAGTAAACATAATTCCCACAAATTCACACTATACACATTCTCTTTTTTTGGCCTTTTAAGGCTTTATTAGATAGCAACCGAGACAGAGAGGGAATGGGTGAGAGAGAGGGGAGGTAATGCAGAAAAGGGCCATGGGACCCAACACTATATAAGTCTGAATGAGAGCATTGGTGAAAGGCACTTATTACCTCACCACGAAGGAATGATAAAAGCACATTTTCTTAATTTTATAATTATAAAATGTTCATTGTTGAATGAGGGGTTTTGGCTGAGTAATATTAGTCCATGATTTATATCAGTTTTAACACTGGGGATGAAAATTGCAATTCAAAAAAAAGTTTAATTGGAGGGTGCATATGAAAAGGTTGAGATTATTTTAATATAATTTTAATATAATGATTAATATGTAATGCATGAAGGGTAGATCGTAATTGATATTACTAAGCAATATTGGTTTATGTACTTAGTTACAGTGGATATCGTCATGTAGGGATTGGTGTCTGGGGTACGGTGCACACAGCTAATGAGATCCTACCTGCACTGCCTCCGAGGCTGCAGCTCCACCAGACTCTCTGCGAGTCCCTGAATTATGTGTCCCCCTCAAACACACACTATTACACCACATGTGAATATGCACTCTTTCGAACCCATATGTTGGTCAACATAATTAAAATTGGAGCAGCAGCATGTTGCTGGAGGAATCCATGAGGTTCAGCAGCAGATTCAAATTAAGTCCATGAATCATATTCCTCTGGAAATGAATTTCAGAATGCTCATTACTCAGTGTGCTCATCAAATTCAGCAAGTCTACATTTTTCGGCTATCATGCCTGCATTGGGGTCATCGGTTAGAATTCCTCAGATTTCTGTCTGTACGTCCAGGCTGTCTGGAGGCTAATGGATCTCACTGGTGAACTAAACCCACAGTTTATCCCACAAATTCACTTAAACTGTGACGCACGCCATAATGTTTATACCTGAGATGGCTGGTAAAAGTATAACCTACTCATCTTGCTATGTTCAACTACATTCACCGGTACAGTCTCATTCAGCTGTACAATACAGCAGCGAGCGTTTAACAAGTCACTTCAAAACTCAAGTCTTTCCTGTGGATCTAAGTACAGATGTCACTACTTAAAGTTTTCCACTCTTTGACTGAAGATCTTTCCATTCATGCACCAAACATTAACTCTCTTTGAAAGTCACTTAGCTTTTTTATGGATCCTCTTGCCATTTTCATCTGAAATCTGTCAACTCAGCCTACTCAGCATTTTATGCATGTGACAGAGCACGATACAGTTGGCCGTTGCCTAATGCTATTATACAGTTTAACTGTTCATGAGCATCTGAACTCATCATGTTTCTCCGATCCTTTATTCAGGTGTTCCTCATTTAATGTCAATGCTAATTGCTCAGTGCTAATTGTCAACATTGCATCAACTTTACATTTGGCTAAATGAGTATTCACAAGGAAGAGGCACGTTGCCAGAGTCCCTGATATGTTTTAGCCTCCTATTCAAAATTTGGCTGATGACAAACTATGACTGGATTAGGCTTTAATTTCCTGTTTGCATGACAAACTAGTTGTCATCAGTTCAAGATATGTATTCATGAATTATCTGTTCGTTAAACGTTAGAAATGTAATATAAGTCATAAATAATACTCACAACATTAGGTTACAAAGTATCTGCACGCACTCTCTATCATTTTATGAAGTATTTTAATCTGACATGTGAGCTAATGGGCATCATGTGAGTGGCTGTATCTCACTGAGGGTATTTTACTCAAACTGCTGAAGGATTAGAGGGTTAGGGGGAAATAAGGAAAAAGAAAAGCATTCGGCAGAAATGCTTTGAACTTCTTACAGGAAATACAGTATAAAAGGGGTAAGAGGAAGTTTCGATTTGGACTTGGATGCATCAAGCTAGCATAGCACTGACTTTGAAATAAATAAAAAAAAGGTTACTTCAGGACAAATGTGAGTGATATTTCAAAAGCATCATGTAGACAGAAAAGCATTCCATGTCTTGTTGGAGCTTGTTTTCAAATGTCAAGACAAAATATCCTGCAACAAATTTAAATTTTTGTTAGACCAGGCCAGGACATGACTCCATGTGTCCCTCACTTAGACTTGCTAATTCTTAATTTCAAAGAGCTAACCCTAGAGATCTTTAATAATGAAGGATCTTTCACTTTTTCAAAGAAGCTTTTCATAGTTAATTTTGCTGAGATACGTCTGTCAGAAAGGCGGCACTATGTCAAAGACGTACATTTTTTATGAACTTCCATTAATTTTATTGAATAATTCAGCAAATGCTTTGATGAAAGCATCATCATTCTTGTTGCTCTCATCGTTTTTACACTTTATGTCTATACAGGATTACCCAAGTGCATTATGTGACCCATATGTGCTGCATGTGACAAACCATCATTTCATCAATTCTGGATTGTCCTATTTCTGTACTTCTATTTTTCATTAGTTAGCTTTCATTAGTACGTGATGTTCAGAGGCAGGTACAACAGATTACTCAGAATAGAGGTTCCGTATAGGCTCATATAGACGACTACTTCTGCAACAACACATCCACGATTGTTCTTTAAATATAGTTTTCTTTTTCTTATCTATTTTTGTTGTTTTCACCTGATAACTATCATTAATTTTTTCTACAATGTAAAACATTCTAAAATTTAAACCATCCTTGTGACCTTTGCTAACAGTAATAATAACCTTGTCCCTAAACCAACACAAAGATCAGTCTGTGCTGTTTAAACTAATGTTTTTTCTCCATATTTTGATTCCTTTTGCATTTATCACAACAACCTGATCCAGCATTTTTAATATGATGGGACAGAATTATATTATAATAGACTTCTCTGTTCCTTGTATTATGCCATCCACTGGCAGCCTGTTTGCCTCATTACATGCGAGTGTGAATGAGTGTATGTGAATTTGCACTCCTCTGTACCTGCTGTGACAAATGAACAACAGGCAAAACAAAATCCAGACTTGATTCAAAGTTTCCACCTGCTTATTTTCTTGTGTTGAGTCACACTGACAGTCTGTGTACAGTACTGCAGATAGCTGTGTAATAATTGAGAACTTGCCCCGTCCAGTCCAATAAATAGACCAAAGCAGCCTCCTCTGTGGGTGTGTGCGAGAAACTTTTCCTCAAACTTGAGACCAATCCAATTACGACCTTGTGCTCCACACAGCCCCCCTATTCAGCGGTCTCTAACTTGATTTTCCTCAGACCTCTTGGAATGAGCTGGTGTTGTGGTTTCGTCAGTTTACTGCTGTGTGTGATAGATGGCCGAGCTGCTGATTGAACTGATTCAAAAGTGCATTTTTGAAAGGGACAAATGTTTGTGCTTCAGCCACAGGAGTAAGTTAAACTGTTCCTTCCTTGACTTTTTTTTTGTTTATTTATTTATTTTTTGGGGCGGGGGGCATTTACAAAGTAAACTCAAAATACAAGTTCAGGATGGAATATTTATTGCTTTGTTTGTTCCCAAACTCAATAAAATCCCCTCAGCAGCTCAGTCACTAATACCTAGAATGTATAAGCTAATCAAAAATAGCTGAGTGCTTAATGAAAAAGAATGAAGAAAGGGTAGGCTGAGAAATGAAATGCACTTTTAATCATTTAGCAAATTGCTGAACGGAGCTAAAACACAGTTTGCATCATCAAACAGTGATTCACAGAGCAGGGAGATTTAGGATCTAGTGCAGTCAGTGACGAGCTGCGACTCTGCTCTCAAAGCTGTCTGCGTAACGAAGTGCCTAGAAAGTCCCAGGAAAGTGGTAGTGAAATGCTTCCATTTTAATGGACCTTTAATTCACAGCCAGGGCTCTACCTATAACCTCCTACCCCCCCAATGCTTTCAACATTACTCTGTTTGTTTTTGATAGCAACTTCAGATGGGGTGTAGCAGAAACACAATTAGGCCTTAGTTAAGGAACCTTTAAAGGAAGTGTTAACAAGCCGTCCACTTTCATTTTAATGATTGACTTGAGGCCACCGGGATAATTACTGTGTGGGACCAGCACATGATTAGAGATCAAAGTTTTGGTTAAGTGGACTTTAATGAGACATTTAATAACACAACTACTCACAGCTAAAGTGAAAGGCATCAACCACTGAGAGAAATTATTGAGTATGCAGGCTACCTTGGCACATTGCTGCAATTTAAGATGCAGAAATGATCATTTTGCTACAAGTACTCCAAACTAAATAAAAAAATAGGGCGTTTGCCTGTACAGATAACATTTGATTCAGTTTAGGGTAAGATTGTAGGCAAAAAGAAATGTTAACTGTTGGTAGGAAACAGGATGGAAATAATGATCTCCTTTGTCAAAAGCTTTTTAGGCCTAACCAGCTGTAAGTCCTACATGAAAGGTTTTGCAAGAGCTTGAAAACATCACTGTATTTTCACCTCTAATTTTGAGATGGAACATTTAAAATAAACATATATTATATACACAATGCTACATTTATGCTATCAACAATTATAGCTAATGCTATCAATAATAACTTGACAACAAGAAGTTATTAGTTTGCACTCCCTTGTTAACCTATGAAATGTATTGTAATAATGTGAAAGAGAGGGAGAGAATTCCCTGTGACCTGTAACCTCATCACACTCTTCACTTCCATCACATCCATCACATCTTTCCTTTTCTTGCTTGGTTCCTCTATGTAATAAATATAAATACACCCAACCAACACTCCACTATATCTCTAATAAAGTGTCAGAGGGGTTGCAAAGAGGTTTATGAATGCAAAAGCAAAGCCTCTACAGGCAGAATATGAGTATTGTTTTTGCTTTTACTGTGTATTTGAATCAAAAGGAACAGCACCATGAACCTGTACAGTTTGCAAACATGCTAAATAATTGATTAATTAATCACTCAAGTGAACTAGGTGTCTCTTTTTATGACTCTAAGCCACTTGCATTTAAATAATGGGAGTATGAAAGATGTGTATAAATGATATCTGATGCCCAGAAGCAGCAGGATTTATCAGAAACATTCATGAGACAAAAATCGCAGCTCAGTCAATGCTCATTAAAAGTACATCTAGAGAGTAAAGAATGGAGAAGGGAGAGACAATGGCCTCTGGCTGAACTTCTACCTTGGCGTGACATCATCTGTGAGCATCTCCATTTGCCTGAAGATGTTTATATCCCTGAGAGATTCAAGGAAACGCTGCTGATTCGTATTTGTACACGTGAGCGTTTCCCTAAACAGCTTCGCTTCTTCTTATTTCATTATTTTCTTTGCTGAGTCTTGTCTCAGAGCACAAAACCTCAATCTCAAATAGAGCCAGCATGTTTTCAGAGCACTTCTGTTGAAATAAGATTTATGGACAATGTTTCAGCACCGTATCTTTATTTTTGCTTTGCAAATTTCACATTTGTGAGAAATCCCTCTTGTTGTAAAGGTTATTTATACCTCTTGAGCAAATTTGTTTTCCAGAAGAATACATTGAAAATGAGGCAGTTGATTGTATTAGTTTTAATATGTTATTTTATTGAATAGGAGTGACAGAGGTGGCGCCTACAGACTTTTATGATCCACCAAATGTGCCTGAAATCAATCAGTTAATAGCAGCAGGGACACCAATAGACGTGTCTCAAGGAGTAAGAAAAGAGATTAAAGTGAAGTAAATTACATCAATAGGAAGTTATAGTGGGGCACTTTTACCAGTGGTGAGGAGTACTAAACACCAGATCCTCTTAAATATGATATTAATTATAAGTAATTATGTTTCTGCCTATTATGTACTTGATTTGAACTAATGACATGTCTGATATGTCCACCATGGAAAATAATGCAGTACTTCTGTTGGGGGCCCCGGAGAGACAGCTGTGAAACATTATGAGATACAATGGATCTTCATGTATTATGTTTGATTTGAGTTGATGGGACCTTTTACACAGCACTGCT
The DNA here is from genome assembly GCF_042242105.1 of Pempheris klunzingeri. NCBI lineage: Eukaryota > Metazoa > Chordata > Actinopteri > Acropomatiformes > Pempheridae > Pempheris > Pempheris klunzingeri. The sequence goes on along the minus strand of NC_092032.1, from coordinate 18,165,912 downwards.
ATTAGTAGATATTGATGTGTTCTAAGTCTATTTGCATCTGTTATTGGAGTTTCATCACAGTTTGTTAGTAAGAGGTCTAACATGGAGTTAACAGGGACTTAATTAACCCCAAACATAATGAATGTCATTCTGTAGGACAACATTGTTTATTTCTTTGACAATTAACTACTTTTTGGCCAACAAAATGGAAGATAGACTTGTCCGTGAAGAGCTCATATAACATTCACAAGTGGTTCTTCTTGGTCTAACATGAATGCTTTATTGTGAATTTTGTCTCCTTTATTAAATGAGCAAGCCCAGTTTGTGGCAAAGGGAGGGGTTGCCACTTCATACTTTTCTCTGTAGAGCAGTGAGATGTGTCAATGAGGAAGTAAAGCCAGTGTCAACAAAAGACAAGGGTTAAACAAATGACTTAACAGTATGACACATAATAATACACACTGTACAGAGCTGCATACATTTATATACCATTTCAGTGCTCTTCACTGTTAGCATTTTATCATGCCTGAAAATCAACTCATCTCATCTCTTCAGTCTCGGCTAATTCATACACAGTTGATAACATGTAAGGACATGCTTCCTCTGTCTATGTAGGACAGATGTTTTGGTATTGGTTTTCTGGGGGCTGCCCGCACGGTATCGACTCCGTCCTTGCACACTAGGAGACAAGGAGGGGGAGGTCACACACGAGTCCCAGGTGAGACCATTAGTGGCAGGATGCATTTGTGCAACGAAGTGATGAAGCGAGAGGGAAGGAAGGAGAAATCTGAAGGAACTGAAGAGGTACGAGAGAGGATAGAGGGGGGAGAAATGGGGGCCAGGAGGGGGGTTGCTGGGGTGACCTCTCCCGTCCCTGTAAAGCTGCAGTTTACTTTTGTAATCCCCACAGAACAGCTAAGGGGGATACTCACACTGTCCCTCCCTTGAGCAAATAAAGGTGACAGTGGAAATGATACATTTTGTGCTCAGTGAGCTGAAAAGTGAGATTGCTGCTCATACTGGATTCCTGTAACTAGTACAATTTTCACACACCTGAACTTCATGTTGGAAATTAAAACCTGTGGTGAATGACACTGAAAAGCCACTTTAAAACAATCATAATTCTCAACGTGAGCAGAGAATAGCATTTAGAGAAGTACAGTATGCTTACAGCATTTAGAGCAAGGAATACTTGGTAATTGTGTTTCGATTTGTTCTGTGTGTCTGTTATTATTCTTGTTTAGTAGCACCTTAACGCTGAGGTGCAGGCTAATGAAAATCTCCTCAAGCTTGCCTGCAGCTAAAGATGGCTGGCCCAGTCTCCCCTTAACTGTACAGTGTGCATGTAAAGCTGTGTTTACTCAGCCACTTTATTAATGCTAGAGATTACAATACACATAATCACTTAGAAACAGCACTGCTTTGAATTAGTGTTTCAAATCTGCCTAGTTCCTAAATTGCAGAGTATTTCACACTAAATGGCCACATGACATTGGAATTTGCCAGAGTTCGGTCTCTGCACGCTGTAATCACTGCTATCCCTAAAATGAACCAAAACAAGGTTTTGTTTGCAATCCCTTCTGCTCTTGTAGGTAGTCATCTATTCACTGCCCCATTCTTGTTGACCTGGCAAGGCATACGACAAGCAATTTTGCAGACAACTGCAGGGAAGGTGTGGAGTTCAGAAACATCAAGGTGTTGCAATGAGATATCAGAAAACTCAGCGAGGTTGATGTGCTGTAGTGGGGAGAAATAAGAGAAATCTCTGGGATCAGATCACTCTCAAGCTGCATAACCTCAAGAATCAGCTTAAAGAAAGAAAGAATGTCAGAGCTGGCAACTTGACATCAAAGTAGAATCTCCCCCTCCAATGCTCAGAAGTTTTTCTCCTTTTACCTGAAAGGCCACAAAATGTTCCTCCTGTAGGAATGAAAGGAATGCTGGCCTGCTCAACTATTGGGGAAAAAATAAAAAAACAAGAAAAAAAAGAAAGAATGCACATTGTGAAATTAACCCTGATCATTCTCCATGAGATTAGATATTGATTTGTCTTCCAAATTACTATGAAGAGATATCTCTCTGGATGATTTGGTATTTAGACTTCATACCATTATTTCCTTTTCCCTTGTGCTCACCATGGAGGCGAGAATCTGAAATGATTGCAGAGCTTATGGTGTAGAAATCAATCTGCATTGATAATAAGCAACACAGTTATTTATTTTTATGTGGTTCTTTAGCATTTGTTCATGCACCATAAGCTTTTAGCCACTGTATGTTTTGTTTTGTTGGTGTTGCACCCTTAAGACGACAGGACTCAGTCTTCTGTTTGGCAACTTTATTCTTCCCGGTTCTGCATATTTTTTCTCTATTTTCTCTCATAGCAGTCACTCAACACTCACACGCAACCGTTTTTTCTTTTTTACAGAGAAGAAGACAAAAAAAACAAAAGGTGGCGCCCCCTAATGACACTGCTTATCACACTCTTCGTCTGTATAAACAATGAATTAAAGCTGGACAATAAACAAAATCAAAATGTGTTCCGCTAGAGATGCCTTATGTACAACATTTTCAAATGTACTATGCTGGATATTTCTAGGTCGCAACATTGGCTAAGAAGCGATTTGCTTTCCTTCCTTTTTTATAAAGTTTTATTTTTGGTTTATTTTTTGGTTATGCAGTTATTTCCCTTTTGACAGAGTCTGATGGAAGAATTCAGCAAGATGTTTTGACCCTGGAGCCCTCTGCTGTTTAAATCTCATTTCTCCAGCCTGGTTGAGAATGGCTCACTCTGGAGAAAGTAGTATTAACCACAGAATATGGTGAGTAACGTAGCCTGAGCACTTTAGGAACAATCCTTGTATGAGGATGAACAGGTGCGTGCACTTGTGCTGAAGATCCAAAACTCCCTAACTTGATGGCACTGCAGCTGGAACACAAGAGCATGCTGATGAATCATGGATGGGAGATAAGACTGTAAACGATATCTAGACTGTCAGCAAGAGAAAGCACTCACTACCGATAACTCCACTTAGGTGATTGATTGACTGGCTGACTGATCAACAAATATTTGTTTTCCTGCATTATTTGAGCTCCTATATGCAAAGAAGCACCCCAAATGCTGCATATATCTACCCTTCAGCTCTTTGCATATTATGAGTCATGAAGCATTTTGGCAGGTAATTCTAAGAGACCTTAGGTCCATACATTTTTCATATGATTCATGTTTCCTGCAGCAGCCTGGTGTCTAAACCAAAACAAATTACTCTCCTTCAAAAGGAACTTTTTTTATGCACCACAGTTTATAAAATCGAAGCAGGCTCCAGTGTGGTTTCCTGTTTCCTCTGGAGAAAAGGTAGAAATAACAGATACAGGTAAGTGTTTGTACGTTCATGTGAAAGGTTTAATTGGCCAGTGGCATTAAGGTTTGGACTAGTTTCATAGCACTGACCAGGAATACATCCTTATTTATTTAGAATGCATCAGTTACTTACATTTCAACGTGTGAAGGTGTTCACCTGTGCTCTTGTATTTACATGAGACCATTCACCTAAGGGCAACGAATATTCTTCAACAAATTAGGACAAATCATCATTTTTCTTCAAGTGGTTTGGATAAAATACCAAAATCCCAAATGTTGTTGTCCTAAAGTTTTGTTGGTGATCATTACAAGTTAACCTGAACAAGGCTAACTTTCAGTCTGGTCAGGTTTATTGACAGGAACCATGATCCGTCCCTTAACTTAACTTAACCAAAGTGCTTTTGTTGTCTAAACCTAATCATAGATGTGGTGGATGACTGGATGTAAACCCCTGACTCAGGTGATGAAGTCCACCTCCCTGTGCTTCTAGTGTGCTGCATGAATGTAGTGCTTTTTTCTCTCATATGAACATTGCCTCTGAACATAATCCAGGCAGCAATTATGTTTGCCACCACAACATAATTATAATTTGGTGCTATATAAACATAATTTCTAGGAGACAGGGTTGATGAATGAGGTCTTTGTGGGTTTAACACACATTTATTAGACCTGTGTCATACACACATCTGCTATGTAAAAGGGACATAAAACCTCCAGAGATACGGCAATAACTCTTTGTGCTTGCTGTACAAACTGTGCTGTCATGGTGTGAACATATCACTTATCATTTAGTGAGAAAGAACGATGAGAACGAGGTATACCAAAGCGTAATTCCAGAGAATTAAACCTCAAACCCATGTTAAGGTGTATTCTGTCTGTTACTTTATAATACTAAAGAGAAAGTGGCAACAGAAGAATTGTCCTTCACACCAGCCAGATCCCATTTCACAGTGAGTGTCAAACTGACACTGTGTGCTGTCTTGCTGCACAGTCTAGTATTACCTAGAAAGTCAGAGGTGCAGATTTTTAAATTCAGAGAGAAGAGAAACAAAAATATCTTAAGAGGAAGTCCGAAGAGTGACATCCTTGTCTGTTTAATACACCCTCAGCACACTGAATTATGAAGGACTTAGAGTGGAGAGAAGGGTTTGGAAATAAACACTCAGTGCTGAGTGACTGATTCCCAATTAACTTGAAAAATTAATAGAAGGAACATTTCTGATTATTTCATAATATTGCAGCTGGTTAGGGGAGACAAAAGCATCACCAAAAACTACAAATGGCACCTTTCAACACCTCAGGAGGTTGAGCCTTTGTTTCTCTGTCTTCAATTATGTAATTTTCCCCTCTCTAACTGACACAGTTTCAGCACAAACAAACCTTGATGAATATCCTGGAGCTGTTTTTGAAATTTTGTTTGCTTATTTATTTACATAGAAAACGATACAAAGATATGATGTGTGGGTCTGAATGGCATATAATGAAGAGATGATATTAATATTTATTTTGTTTTGTTTTGGAAAGGAGCCAGTTTTCACCCAAACCTGTGTAGTTTACAAAATGAGTAAAGGGTAAAGGAGAGTGCAATAATGGCCATACATCCAGGTGGCTTTCCACATCTGTGCTGTTGGAAGAGCTTAAAGAGATAAATACTGCCAACATTCAGTTGCTATTTGATAAACTGCTCATTTGATTTTCCCTCAGAAATGAATGAATAGAAAGATACGTCAATGATTTTCAAAGCTTGAAATCTTTACTATTTAATGAAAAAGGGCCAAAGAGAAAAAAGGCACAAATTACTGGATGAATTTCAATGTTTAAGAGATTGACTCAATTTACATGTGGTTGCATGTTGTCAATAAGCAGGCTTCTCTCCATCATTTTCTGTCTCAGCATAAAAATGGAAAGATGCTCCTGTGGTTCATGCAGGGTCAGTTATTAAATAAGAGGGCAGGGTCATTAAGGAGGAAGGTATAAGAGAGGTGGGGTGGAAATATCCACGGCAAAAAAATATCCTGCTGTGGACTTATTTTCACATCTGACCTTTGACCCCTGCTGGGAGAAGCTTACCGTAGAAGCACATCCCCCTTAGCTTATCATGATGTAGTTGTATAGCACATGCCCTTATAGATACCTGTCTTCCAGAGGAAAAAACAGGTTTAAAATTGCTCATTGGTAGCAAACAAGAAACCACCGCCTCAGATATCACATGAAATCCCGAAAAGAACTACATCAGATACTGGCGATGAATAAATATAAGACAGGCACTCCTCGGTAGAGGTGCATTATTCACTTTGGGGCGTTATCTTATACAGTGGACAGGAAGTGTGAGCATGGATTTGCAGAGTGATTGGGCTGCTTCAGAGGACATCCCAGTCACACAGCAATCTGAGGAGGGATCCCAGGGAATATCATCCAAGCAGGATGTGGATTTGAAGCAAGGAGCCAGGAGATGTATCTGTGACTTTCCAGCTGTATCAGATGCCCCTGATGAATAAATATGAACAGAGTTATTATTATTAGAAAGTGCACTTTTCAGTTAGAGGGTTTTGTTGTGCACAAACCATGACAGAGCCACTAGATTTTGCCATTTTTCATAAAAGGTAAAATGTGTGATTCTCCTAAAAGAAATAACTGCAAATTTGCAAATGGATTGCAGATTATTATCAATGAATGAACAGCCATCCCCAGTAGATGCTCATATTCCTAGTTTTTCTTCCAGTTTTGGCACACAAGCTTCCCACCCACTGCTACTTCAAGATAATCCCAGTGTTCACCTTCTGGCTACTACTTCACAATGAAAAAGGATGCTATGAGTGTCTTTGTGTAATAGAGGATTTTACTCTTGAGACAATGACAGAAATTACAAAGCACTATTATTGTTGAAGTATTTTCATTATGTGTGATCTCTTTACTCATTTCACTTGGCCGCCATTATTGTGAAAATACAACATTATTGTCCAGCATTTTCTCTGGATCTGTCTTAAGGAAATGGAAGATTTGAAGGGAATGTGCCAGAGATTTGAGAAAGTGATCAAAGATCAGAGTTGTTGCATTTCCTGCTTTTTACGTTAAGAGTGTAACAGGTCATGTTAAAGTGGTTATATCATCAGCCATGTCTAATTGCCATGCAACACTGTATTGACAGATGAGCATATATTATGTTGTTAGAAATTAGTGTGTGGAATTGGCATTAGTAAACAGAAAATGCTTCTCCAAATTTGGTTCCAAAGGTAAATTACCCTCTACTTTAAGAAAAGGGCATTTTAGTAATGGTTGATTAAATACAAAATCAACATTTGTAGCACCTTTATAAAGTAAGATAACCTTTTACAAGTACAGACTTAATTGTTGTGTAACTGATGTTTCAGTATGAAATACACAATCACTTTCTGTATATTAAGTTTGAAGTTCAGTTTCACATAAAGCTGGGATTCAAAGTGTCTCGTTTCTTCTCCAAAACACCAAAACACCACAACATATGGCCAGATTGTTTCAGATCAGTCAGACTTTGGTGAATTGGTAGAAACATTTAAAGTAGAAGACCATTGGCCATTGTTTGATCCATTTTTTGGATAATTGGGATAGGATGAATTGCTCACTGAACCAGTTTTAATAATGATCTACCTACATTTGTTGAAACATTTCACTCTAGACCAAATTGTTGCACCAACAGCTCAAACTGACATCCCTTGAGCCATGCCGCAAGCATGCTGACAATGCCCTATACTATTCAATACATTTCCTACTGTTTGCAGTGAATCTTTGTCACTTAGAGTCTTGTTTGGGATTATGACCTGGAGGATGATGTGAAACTGTGCCAACAGGCACAAAAAACAAACTGTTTTAGAAAGAATAAAAAATAAAATCAGGTAAGAAGATGCCAAACACCAAACAAGCTGGAAACAATGATATTTCAGGAACAGAAGAACCTTGTTTCAAAGTGCTGCCTATTATGATATGAACTCGATATTCCAAATGGGCCTTTCTAAAAGAAAACCCTATGTGGTTAATAGCTCACCAGTCATTCGTTATCACTCTCATGTTATCCTGAGGCCCACTGGGAGCCCAACTGCCCTCCTGGGAGAGATGCACCTGTATTTTCACTTGTTTCTCCTCATAAATCCTCATAAAAAACAAAGCATCACAACAAAATACCAACCCACTTCTCAGGACCACACACATGCATTTTGTTGTAAATGTTTTGAAATGAATACAGATCCTGGTCTAACCTCTTTCTACACACACAGGTTTTTGGTGTATCCCCACTATATTAGTTGAGCTAACCCAGAGGCAAGTCAGTCTGCACTTTCATTAATAAACAGTTGTCACAAAATGCCCCGTTGTCACAGTCTGCACTGACTCTAAAGACACCTCTCACTGGACTGGACAAGAGTAGTAGCTGGAACTAGGAGCGACTAAATTAAAGTGTCCGCTGAGGTCTGGGAAAGAAATCAGCAGCATCAAGGGACAGGACCATGGATTGGTTTTAGGTCATTGATGGCTGGAGGTGCAGATGTATATCTGCCAGCATCATGGCTGCAGTAAAGGTGAATAGCCAGTGGACCAGTCAACCATTACTTTCTGGGGGCTTCTGTACCACCTGCTTGATGATCTCTTCCCTGTTGGAAATTCCCAGTAGCAGCCAGCACCTGCCTTCTAAGAGAAGGTGCAATACATAACAGATAAGGTGGCCCACAGCCACATATGCAATGCCATGCATGGTAGCCTGCATCATTTTCCATCTTCAAATAATTGACCAAAAAAAGAGAAAAAGAAATATCTTTAATGCTGTCAAGTATTTGTCTGTGTTTGTTGTTTTGTTTTGTTTGTCTGTAATGCACTAAAGAATTTATTTAAAGTGTTTTAATGTTTTGGCTTGTTTCTTCTGAATAAGCTAATGATATCGTACATACAGAAACGGTAATTGGAAAGGGAAAAAAACTTGGCAGTAGCCTCAGCGATGGCCAGAAGGCATCATTCCAGTCAAGAGTTGAGATCCCACAGCTATGCTAGGTGCTAGATTGTGGACTATTAAAGCTGTATATATATTTTTTTCCTAATAAGGCACCCAGCTGTGCAGGACATGTCTCAATCTCAGTAAAAAAAAAAAACAGTTCACTACTTCAACATGGACCAAAGAATCTACATTAATTCAATGACTTTCAGTCACAGCATCTGAGTGAGAAAGTGAATATCAAGGCTTCTCAGTGTCAGTGCGAAGGTCATCATCAACCCCTCCATCGTTTCCATTCTCCAGTTTATAACTGCATATTAAGCCCAAGCAACTGAGCAGTCAAATGCTGCAAATACTGTATATTTGTTGCATAATGAAGTGGGAGTAGAATGGATGCAGACATGTAGTACACAGATGTCACATCTGTCTCTGGCAGTGGAAGCTCAGCTCTTGGCCTGTTCTGCCATGATAAAAGGAGATAAAGATACAGACCAGCACCACAAGGACTCACAGTTCTGGCATGAGCACACAGATTAACACACAACCAGTCTTTGCAATGCAGCCCAACACCCTGATTCACACTTCTAAAGTGTCTTTCCTGTGTTGGTATGGTGAAATGCTGGAAATGACTTTCAGGTATCCATCAATTATTTATTTATTTGCATCACAGTGATGCAGTTAGGCTTTTTCGTGGCAAATGTGAACCTTATCTGAAGCCCCATCATGCTTGAATGGTTTCACTTTTGGTAAAACCTCTTTGAGTTTCCGATGCTATTATGAGAGGGGTGATTTAAAATGTTAATGGTGGCTTTGATGGCAGAATAAAATGAGGTGGACCCAAAGAAGAACTCGAGGTTCTTTGTTCTCCAGAGACACCTTGACAGGTTTATGTTTATTTGATGAAGCTGAAGTGAAAGAGAGAAAAAGGGGCTCTGAATCTGCGCTGGACATCCAAAAAGGACAAGTTATGATGTCTATAACCATATGACCGTATAGCATCCTCTGCTCATCCTGAAAACAGTGCATTGAGAAGACCTACATAAAACCATAGTCAACCACAATAATATTTAATTAGTGATTATATATAGTTAATTACAACTATTACATTTGAAGAAAGATAATCTATTTTCCACTTTAGGTTTTTGAGTTAGTTAATCTATATTATGCATCAGTTTTGTATTTCATGACTTCCTTACTAATGTTTGTTCATAAGGAATTATTACATTACTTTAGGTGGATTTTACTTGAGGGGACACACAATAGTAGATTTAGGATTCCATGGCTATGATGGACTCCTTGTTAACTGTACTACTGTTAATCACACATCTGTTTATGGATGAATTCACTGATAAATAGCTCTCAGGTCTATGCTTTCTATAAATTTGCTGTTACAGAATTAACAGATGACATTTAAATGAAATTCCCTTAAACCAACCAGAAAAAACAGCAACTGTGTTATTTTGTATCTGAATACATTTCTTATGTGATTCTTTGTTGCCCCAAAAGGGCATTAAAAAGGTATGTAAATAAACTATTTCTCATGTTTGCTGTACCTCTGTACATTCCAATCCTTTAATGAATTAAAATAGAAAGCCTTTAACTTTTACATTTAGTGACAGAGAGAGCCATAATGGTGAGGATACTAAGGAACATAAAAAACCCACCTGAAATTAGTGCCACCATTCTTCACCCAGACGGCCCAGATTCAAGCGCCCATGACAGCAAAGCCTCTGCTGGAGTGTCCTTGAGCAGGACACTAAATCCCTACAAGGAGCAATCAATGCGTGTTGTTGTGTGGAGCCTCGTCTCTCTGTGGAAACATGACCTTTTAAAAGGTTTATTTCCCCCTTTGGAGCATGGAAATATCAAAAATCACATTTTTAAGTTAAAAAGATGCGATTCTTTTAGGCTTTTAGATGAAACTCTATCTCGCAATGTGTTATTACAATGCAACTAAACTGCCAGTCGTTTGAAGCTTACTGACAATCTTAAGAAGGAAATTCTTCCACAATTAGAGCATGGCTAGAGATTACAATATCGTGAAATTTTTTTCCTATTATTTTGTCCACATCCTGCAGAGTTTCAAGCCATCGATCCTTTCTTTTCTACTCTAGGTGTCACCACGTCTTTTCAAATGGTTGCTTTGTCTTGTGGGTCTGAAAATCGCTCATGTGTGGTATCGACATGGGAAAATGCTACCTGGCTATTTCATTGTCATTCTGTCATTCAATTGTAAAAACATGTTTCAACTGAAAGGATGACCTGCTGTCATATCTGTCACTCACAGTTAGAGTCTGTGTCCACCAGGAGCCTCAGAGCTGTTATTGTTATTTTGAAAGGAAAGCATGCACTGTTGCACGTAGCCTGTAATGCTGAGAGATAATATTTAGTATATTCTCAACAGGAAAAACCACAACCCTCATTTTGCTTATACTGGCTTAGGGCTGGTATCTCCACTACACAGGCTTATGTTGCATTGCACTGACAGTTGGAAGTCAGACATTCACAGATGGTAGGTTGCATTTACAGCCTCTGTGCATTGCAGTGGTCCAACTTGGAAAAACCAGGAGAAAAACATGGATGCCCTTGAGTTTTTCTCCAAATATAATCCACTGTTTCCAATCGCAGTGGTGAGTATTCATGCAGTTGCTCCACCCAGCCAAAGCTAAATCCCCACGGAAAACTCCTCAAACATTCACAGTGTCCATAGCTACTCCGCTAAGCTGATGCAATTTGGTTTTTATTTATTCTGGTTGTAAATGTATAATTTAAGGTACAATTCAGTTAATTCAAATAGATTATCTTCGAAAACTGAGGCTACTATCATGCAGTGTAACTATATATTTTACAGATCATTCCTTATGTAACAATGCCGTGATTTGTGAATAGAATAGTCATATTTCAACAAAAAAAAAAGCTTAATATTTATCAGCTGACAATTATCCACCACACCAAACACCTGCTCTTATTAACTGAGCAAAAAGAACAAAGTAGCCTTGTGAATTTACAGCGATTGTCTTGATGTGGGCTGTTATTCATAGCTGATTTATTGAACAAAGAGAAAAAGTGAAGAGGGCTAAAGATTATTCTCATTTTAGTCACTGAAAGAAGTCATGTCAACTCTGAAGATGAAGCCACCATCACTCCTCAAGTATGAGTTTGACATGGGCAGAGGTTCTCTTCACCTCATTCGAATTCGAAACAGCAACAAGAAAAAGAAACCTCAGGGTTGACAGCTTGGAAACCTGACATTATAGTGTTTTTATACTCTTTTTTTCATTAGTTAGCACACATTCACAAGCCTGATGTCCTTTCAGATAGTGGAAGTACAGTAAACAGCTTTGTATGCATGTTCAGGGTTAACAGGGTTTGTTGCTCCAAAAACCCAGTTGAGAGCTTGGAAGTAAAAAGCAGCACTTCAGCTCAGTATTCAGCAGCAGCAATGATAATGTGTTGGTTTCGACCCCCTACAGGAATGATTGATTTACATGGCAAGTAGTGTATTCAGAGCATGTCTCTCTCCATAGCCAGATTTATGATGGTGCAAATACACGTAGAGGTCAAAAAAAAAAATACACACAACAACTCTGAATCCACAAAGTGGAGATAGTGAGATTCCAACAGTTGTTTGTGGCTGCATAAACATCTCTACAAACATAAAACCATTAGAGAAAAGTGTAATTATTTCTCCCTGCTACCCATCCTGCCAGTTGTTTGCTGCTTGGGAGACATATCCTTGCATCTCTTTGCATTTATATTTCAAGCCTCTGGCTCATTGCTTGTACAGAAAAATGGAATTATTAAGTAGATAGAAGTTGGTGTCTCTCTTAAATGAAATGTGGTTAATGAAGAATACTTAAAATATAGGACAGTCTAGTAAGCAAATTAACAAGAGGGTTGCTCTGCCACAACAAGCATCTGCACTGCCCTATCAACACACACACTTTATTTAGGACAAAGAAGTAAACACTCAACATCACCTGACTTTCAGCTGTGTTTTACTCTTGATTTGGTTTCAATACTTCAATTAGTAAATTGTCTAGTGTTGTAACTAGAGAGACAGAGCTGGAGTATCAGTGTTTATATCGGAATATTTTGCAGTACACAATTAACATCCAATGCCAAAATCCAGTACCGGGTTGTTTTCATATTGCAGAAAAAAACAAGGTTGCAGAGGTGAGGGTTGTGGATGAAAGGTGAGTAACGCAGGCACCTTTGGTTTTCTCATCTGAAACCACCAGTCATCTTGTTTTTTTTTCAATATTTAAGCATGTTACGGTTTTTTGCTGCATGTGTTTTCTCTCTGGGTGCTGAGTCCATTTTCTTTAATTCAGTTAGCAATCAAATATGCTGTATATAACACCATATAAACCATCATTGTGTAGGTAAGTACACAGAGGCAATATATTAAGTCAAAGTCGATAAAGATTTACACAAATCACTAAAAAAGCAGCTAAAATATGACATATAAGAGATTAATATCACCAAAGGCACATTATTAGGAAAAGGAATCACTAACCTGTTTGTATGATCAAAATGAAACAGTTCAAAGTGAGTCACATGTTCAGAGACTTTTCTATCTACATCAGAAAATTCTATGTATATATGCCAGAAAATGAGTCGGTCACAACCCTAGTAATTCAATGATACATTAATATGAACAATGTGATATTGCAGTCTTCACAGTTTGTATCAAACTAGAGAAAATAATTCACATGAGCACAAGAAACAAAAGAGAAAATATTGACATCAAAACCATTTCCATAAGAAAGTGGTTAAATAGGAGTTCTTCATTTAGGCCAGCATGCTAAGAAAATATTAATTACCTGCAGCAATCCCACCGCAGCAGAAACAACAAGCGTGTTCTCCCGGCGAGAGAGGCGGTGTGCACATTATGCATGAGACAAAGCAGAAGAACTTCAATGATTACTTAAATCTCCAGACATGCCGACAGGGTGGGTCAGGTTCTAATGTTAATTAATGTTCTGTGTTCTTCACAACCAAAAGGTCAGCTGCTATGCAATCCAGGTTCATGCAGCGAAAGTGTTTGGGGTAAAGCAGCTGTCCTCCCGATAAACACTGAGCTCTATTAGTTCAGCTGTCTAAAAAGAAATGTATTTCAAAAACTCCGAATTTCTGTTTTCCCTGGAGAGTTTCTTCTGCCCGCTCAAGTTTGTAACTAGGCCTTCAGTTTGTAGTTTTGCTGCTTGAATGTCCCAAGATATTTGCTGCAGTGACATTACTGCATGCATAGAAACAATCACTATTACTGAGAGCAGCCTCTTTAAAGGTAATCCTTAAAAATAAACACTCATAGATGAAAACAACACACAATAAATAAATTGTTTAAAAAAAGGCATTATAGCTTACAGGAAGTGGTAGGAGTGGAAATGTCCGTGAGGGTGTGGTCTGTAGAGCAGAGAAAATGAAATGTCCAGGTGGGTGGCGGGTGGATCAGGCTGAGTGGACTGGTTATAATTGGACAGAGAGGATGAGAGGACTAGTTATGTTGTACTCTGAACCTGGAGCAGATTCTGGAGGACTTTGTGGCACACAAGACTTACAGGGTGCCGCTGGGTTCCTCCCTCACTGTACAGAGATAGACATCAACATCCACTGCATTGCCTAGCAACATAGCAGTGCAAAAACTGAGCTGCCCTCTTCGCTTTAATGTGCTTTAATGCTTGTTGCACTCGTGGCCATGGCTCTTTTTTATTTATTGTTGGTCTTTTTTTTAGTCATTCCAGTGAGGCTACTCTGAAGCAAAGCTGATGTATATTTATAATTGATTATCAGTTGTGTGCTCAGGCTACAAGGTGCAGTTCATAGAAATTGAATTTATTGTTAGACATCAGGGTTTAATGCAATTTATTTTGCAGCCTACTCTTCTTTAATTTAACAGTAGCACCATGTATCATAACATATGGGCCCCCTCCCCTTTATACAAGTACTTTTACTAGAGTAAAATGTCTTAAATATCATATTCTAGTGCTCTCTCCATCATGTCAATATCAGCATTGGGTTTTTGAGGTGTGGGAGGTTATCGTCATGACTGACGGTTTCCAGGGCATGGTGAATACTGGGAAATGTGTAAAAATACATGTTCAAGATAACATTATTTTACAAAACATACATAAACTAAATTGCAAAAAGAAACTGCCTGGCTGCCGTGAGTGCAGAACCTGTGACGTTGTGGACATCTGTTATTAGCCTACTTGCCATGCTAGCTGCTTTTAGTTCATGCTTACAGCCCAACACAAGCCATTTCATCTCCCACCTGTTTTTATTTTAACCACGCCACATGAATAAACTTGGCCAGGCAAAATCTGAACCTTAAGGCGGCAAGAGCAAACCAACAGCAGGCAGGTCAGAGTGCCATCACAATACTCACGTTAATTGGCACTCATCAGCTGCTACATCTCATGTAGGCTACATCATCGTCAGTGGAAATTTTCTGTGGTCAAAAGGATTATTTATTAACAGCATGTGGTGACAACAAAGCCAGTGCTGCTGGAGTCCATTGTGATGATTATAAATGTTATAGTGTAATACAGTGTTAAGTGCATTATATCACATGATTAAATATTTGTATTTTTACTTGAAGCTGGGCTCATTCTGCCATATCACTGATAACAACTCCACAGATCCATTCGGTCACATAAATAATAACACATGTTGCTTCTTTGGCTTATTTTGAACCACAGCTTAAGCCTCCATCATATCACATAAGCATGTTTCTCCCAAAATGCCAGTTCTTTGTAACAGTAATGGGCAACTACCCATGTTGGCAGCTTTAAAATGCAACCAGAGGTTAATTGTTTGAAAAAGTAACCTCAATTCCCAGAAGTCATGTAATTTGATGTCAGCAGTCTGCACACGGCGTACTCATGTTTAGTCCTGTGATTGCTTTTATTGCAAAAGGACATGGAAGAAATACTTGAGCTGAATGGAGCACATGGAGTGACTGTACCCAGTAAAAACATTTCATTTGGGCACGTAGGACAAATTTACTGGGTCTTATTTAGTGCGCTTTAGATCCACCGGAGCTCATAAGAAAATAGCAATTAGCAAAACTGTGGATTAGGCACATAAGGCACAGCACAAATCTACATGTTTTACTGCTTCAGTGTTATTTTACATAGAAAAAACGTGTCTAATGCAGCTTTAAAGACGTTACAGTCAATTTGATTTATCACAATATGAAGTACAACTCCAAATATGCTGATCAAACTGCTTTAGAATCGAATGATTTATGCTCAGTGTAAGCCAGCTAACTTTGCACACTACTTAATTAATTATCCTCTCTTGATTGTACAATAAAGAGAAAATTGAAACAAGCACCACAAAAAAAAGAGTCGGATGATTCATCACCAAATGTCCATTTTTTTAGTGCAGCAAGCGATGCATTAGCTACGGTGCTGCAGGACAAAATCCCTTTTAAACGTATTGAAACATCAAGCTGCTGAAACTGTATGGCTAAGCGCAGTGCTCGCACTCCGAGAAACTGGTGTGACAGTTAATTCACATGGCTTATATATTAAACGCAGGGTCCTATTATGCTTGGGATGTGTAGTAGTGTTAGTAGCCTGTGTTCTACCCTGTGATATTAAGTAAAGTTGAGGTCAACTTAACCTGCTGATCTTCTCTTTCGGAACCACATCACGTACTACACAATACAGACCCAATACATGCTGAGTTTATGGTTGCTGATTTGTATTCTCAGTGCTCTCATACACATCAAACACACACACAAAATCTCTGGAGGAGTTTCTGATGTATTTATTCACTTTCTTCTTTTTATCCCTTGTTTAAATATCCATTATCTTAATCATTTTTAAAACATTCAATTCTTTGTTTTCTTTAAAACACTTGACAAATCTGTTCAAAGTGCTTTGGGAATGGATTTGACCTAATTTGACTTGACTGCTGGATATGGAGCTCCTAGGCTGCATTTAGCTCAGCAAATTGGAGTGAAACAATTCATTGAAAGATAATAGCGAAGTAAGGATAAACTCTATCATTCAAATTCAACTCATTCTATCATTCACTGTAATTCTCTTCAACAACAGCATCAGAAAATTGGCACACCCTGATGAGAAAGGTTGAGCACTGATTCAAAATCATCCAAAAACTCTAACTCAGCTGTGAACATTTTCACATTTGAAAAAAAAAAAAACAACAACAACAGAAAAAAAAGCAGAGTTTTGAGCTTATTCAGCTCTAAATCCAGCTTGAACTCTGTACAGCGTGTTATGTGTGGATGACCTGCAGCCTGTAATACCTGTAAGCAGCTTTAAAAAGAAATAATACTGCGAAGAAGTGAAAAATTGACAGGATGGATAGAGTCCACCTCTGATCATGATGATGACTGACTCTTTTGCCTAAAAGCCGACAAGAAGATGTATGTATGAAGTCTTACATCCAAGTTTTAATTAACTGTGTAACTGTTGGAATATATACATGTATATAAATGGCCTAAAAAATGATAAAAGAAGTACTTGTTTTTATGCTAAAGCAGAATATATGAGCATAATTTGTCTAAAAATACGTTGTTCAGAGTCAGTTCAATGCATAAAAATAAATGAGCTGTGATCTCAGAGGATTAAGCTTACATCTAATGTAAGACAAATTGTTTTTGTCTGGTTGGCACATTGTGTGCAACTAAGAACAATTACATGTACAATTATATGTCCAATTCAATTCCATCTTTGTCTTCTCTAATAAGTCGCACGAAGCAAGTAGCTCACAAAGTACCGTCTAATTCTCTTCTCTGAAAAGTAGCGTGCTGTGCAGAAAAATTGCTGCTTTAAAGGTGAATATGATTTCTTCTCTGTAGCTCTAAAAATGTCAACCTGCTTGGAAATAAAAGCTCATTCATCTTTTGACACATTAAGGCTGGGCTCATACAAGACTGTCATAAACTCGCTCTGTGAAATAAAATGTAATTGAAATCTCAATGTAAACACCGTAGAATTACACAGGAGGATGCAAGTTTCACCTCTTATATCCCTCAGGGAGGAGAGGGACGCCTGCCTGTTCTCTGCCTTCAAATGTAATCTCAAAATATGAGAGAAAGCACAGCAAAGTCAAAAAGCAAGGACTTTTTGTTGTTTCGAGTGGTGATGTGCAAGTAATGAGCAAATCGCTCGAAAGGAACTGATTTTTTTTTTTTACTGGCAGGAATGACAAGTCCTCATTTTCACAAACTCATTCACTGACTCGCCCCTCCTACCTGCTACTAGCTATGCGAATTGCGAAGATGGAGCCAGACAACGTGTCACTCACACTATTAACCCAGCCCCATGAAAGAAGCAACCACTTTGGCGCTCAGCACTCACTCTCCCAGCCAGGAGCCCCCCCCCCCTACCCTCAACTAAAGGTCTGACTCGGGCTGCATCGCTCGCTCATCCACCAGTCAAGGCGACTTGAGATGAGCTGCTCTGACTTGCACTCGTTGAACCACTAACTTGTTATTGAGAGCAGCTCTGAAACAGGTTTAGAGTGCTTGTTCTGAGTAAGGCACTGGGGACTGTTAAATGATTTGTTTCACTATGAGAATTTGATCCAATAATATTCGGAAAGCCGAATAAATTATTTTATTGTATTCATGTTATCAGGCTTGGAGGTCTCTTTTGCACATACTCTACGGGCTCTGGGGGAATCCTCAAACTCTGGGTAACTGCCTTGGTGACATAAATAACTTGAAAACTCTCTGTTATGTCTGTAGCGAGTGACTCATACAAACCCGAGAGTCACTATCAACTGAAAAGTTACATCCATAAAAGCTATTAAACAACTAAAATGAACGTGCTAAATTTGATACTTAGATTCTGTTCTTTCTTATGAATGGATTTCAGGTTGAATTTGTGCTTATTCTGTTTTAATTCCCTTTAAAATTACTTTACTTATGCTGTCTCATCCATGCAATTATTTCTTTCACTTTTTAAGGCCATGACCTCCTTCCAAATGTGATGCGTTACGGTTGAATTTGTTGCTTTAGATCACAGGGAGAATTAAATGTCTTAACTATGAGGTGTAAATGTGAGACTGCAGTAGAAACCTTCCACTAAATCAACTTTTAATTTCCCTTGATGAACAACTCATAAACAACTAAGTAAATTAATTAAAAGTATACTTTATAAATATAAACTTATAGCCCCATAGCATCGTAAAAGATCATTAAAAGTAATGACTTCTTTAGTTTCCTAAACAATAAATTGACATCAGTAAGTGTTGAAAAGTTGTGATATCCCCCAGCTGAACACCTACTTTTACTACTAAATCATGTAAAATGTGATGTGGTTATATTTTAGAGATTCTGAAAAGGTGCAGTGTTTTCAGAATATCCTCCACAGTCCTGCACAGTACACGCTAGTTATGTGAAATGATGGTGATAACCTGTGGAAAAAGCCACACTGCAGGGCAAACTGGACAGCAACGTGAGCTCAGTCTGCACAGAAGAGAAGGGAAATAGATAATATTAAATATTAAATACAACTTTTAATGTAATCTATGTTGAAACTAATCAGTGCATAATCTCAGCGCACACCTTCTAACTACAGTCTACGATGCAGGCAGGTAGTCACGATGAAGCTCATTAAAGTCATCAGCTAAGTGTTGCTGTGAGAGCAACAGAGTGACATCTCCATGTACCATGTAAATGGTTACACATAATATTCATTATGCAAGAAATTATACAATTGCAATTCAATCAGATGGGATTGTTTTGATGATATATGTCATGCACTTTACCTTTGAAGAGTTCATTCACAAAATCATGCTCATTCTGTCAAAAGAAAGGAGTTCCATACATCATGTGCTGCTTTTATTTTTTCATTTCTTGATAATAGTGGACACTATACTTTGGGAGCAGACTTCTAAATCAGATATATTTGTTCGGGAAGCAGCCACAGCAGCTGTCAGTTAGTTTACTGCAGTCTCTTCCTGCAGCCCCACAGTGCCTCGGTGGAACAACAGGCTTAGTGCAGCGTTTTCCATGCCATTTTCAATTACAGTCATCCTCATCAAATCTGGTCTGCTGAATTCTTCTTGCTCAATATCATGGTGCCTGGGAGCGCTCTTGTGTTAAAAGCATACCACCCCGCTAAGCTGTGCCAGTTTTTGTGAAAAGTGTCTGTGAATGTGCATTTCTCTTCCATGTAACGGGTGACAAGAACAGAAAAAAAGGGGAAGGGGGGACTGTAAAATACCACTTTAGTGTGGAAAAACAATTACCGATCAGTCAGGTTGTCATGTCCCCAGACGAGGGGAAACCAAGACATAACATGTTGTGTGACTCCTCCACTTTTCCCACTCCCAAGAATGGCCAGCTGCACAGTATGTATTGTAGGTCAAAGTAACAGTTTATTACCAAACCCTGAACTTCCCAAACAAACTCAAATGACATTTCTGTAATCTAACTCCTATCAAACTGCAATTATTAGTGCTCCATATTTATAACAGAAGATTTACAACACATTGTTCCTGGCAAAAATGAAGCTGCTGTTCTGTTTGAATAATCTTACTGCAATAAAGGCAGGAATATATTCTGGCTTGAATAGCAGGAAGTGGCAGAGGTGAAGAACAAGTTGCTGTCGGCTGGATTTCTGTCAAATCAAATTTCAAAACAAATATGACCCAGGTTCATGACGAGGTAGAGTGTGGAATATTGTAAAAGAATAGCTCTGCTAAGCAAAAAGAGTTGTTTCCTTGAAATTAAACAACTCCCAGATAGTTGCAACATTTGAAAATACTTTAAATCTCATTGTCATGCGCAACTGAGAGCCTCCGCTGAAATCTCAGTTACGATGTACTATGTCGACAAAACTCTTGGAAAAAGTATGAGCTCCAACAGTCTATGTTTTTGGCCTGACTTTTCCTATTTTGTAATTTCTACTGTCACATATAATGTACATCATACAGTGGGCAGCAAATTGAAATTTTCTTTGTTCGGTTTGTCATTAGTCTTGCAGACATGACGAACCAAACAAAGAAAACTTCAATTACCTTGTTAACAAGTGAATGGATTTGATCCACCATCGGCGGGTGATTCATTCATACAGTTTTCTCCAAAGGCACTGCAAACAGGATTTCTTTTCAGTAAATCAGTGATTCCAGTTTATCCTGCAAAAAACCAATGCAGTAATTCATAATAAAGAGAAAGAAGAGGAAAAGTGGTCAAAGGTCACGTGTAGTATGTTAGTATTTCATGGTTCTCAAAAGCTTCTCAAGAAATACTGACTGGATAAATGATGTGTCGACTTTAACTTGTTAACAGTGTCGACTCTGTGAGAAAACATACTACATTACACTTATATATTATCCATTATTATACACTATATTAACTTATGGCCATGCCGTCTTGTTTGCAGCTAGCCTCCACTCATCCAAGATGATAATTCTGTAAAGAAAACACGGGGGCAATGTGCTGATTTATCACAAGCATTTGACAGTTAAGCTAGTGATTCAAGAGTGAACAATTCTAATTCTTAGTCCACGTGGTTTACATTCCAGCCATTTAATCAGGGACTGATTTACACCAGGGGTGCAGGTTGAAGGTAATTATCTATAATCAGCTACCTAGTAGGATACAAAATTAGCTAAGTGCTCTTCATGGTGATCATTCACACGTCATTTATGGTGCCTCTTATTGGATAACGCTCATATGATTTATAAGCTTTTCATTTACACAAGACACTGGTCCATCAGATGTGTGGTTCAGCTGCAGTTAAACCATTTCGGTATTTGCAATTGCTAATTGACTTAAGACACAAAGTGGCTGTCTTATTACAAACAAGAGTTTTGAAAATTGAACAGGTGGAAACTTTTCACCTTGTGTCATTAAGCAACTACTAAAACAAATAAATAAAGTTGAATTTTTATTGATAAAGTCGTGTGAAATGCTTTGACTTTAAGCGGCGGCATGTGGCACTCGTGCCTTATTTAGTGATATTTTGGCTTAAAGTAACACGGAGGCTAAAACATTCTTTGGTCAATCTGATACCACTTAGAACACTTGGTACAGTTCAGCATATCATTTCATGCTCTTGTGACCAGTTCCACGGTCACAACAAAGGACAGTGACTTATGCTAATGTATCCAAAACAAATAATGAAAGCAATAAAAGAATGCAATGAGGCGTATAAGTCAGTACTGTCAGCGGTGAATGGAAATGCATGAGTGCAGTTACCAGCGTGCAGTGTTTGTTGTCAGTGTTAAGAAACCAAAGATCACAGCACAAGAGCCACAAGTCTCAGTGCAGGTCGAGGAGAAAAACTTTGGCATCTTGGTTAGGAGGGTAATTCCATCAAGGTGGATAAAGGAAAAGCCCTCGATAGATCTCGCTTAAGTTCTGTTCCATTACTGTTGCTGATGATTCCCTGCTCAGTAACCATGGTAACTTACACCGTAGGCCTGCTCTGTAGCAGGCTAACTGTCAAGCTTAATTAAGCTGTGTGTCAAAGAATGTCCGACGGGTGGAAACAGACTCTACAAAGATAGCTCCACCAGGCGTACGTTTGTGCTTGCATCTCTTGCAGTTCGTCATGTCTGTGTTTAGAAACGTAGGTTCAGACTTTAGTCTTACAACGTGCCCGAGCATCTACGTATGTGTTTACTTTAGTTCTGAAGACTATTGATAGAAAAAACTCCCCAATACCATGTCTTACCACTTCCACTGTCTCTAAAATCCATCACATAGCAAAGTCATATGTCAAATGCAACTTCAAGTGCTGATCAAAAAACATGAGATTCAATAAAAAAACAAATAAAAATCTCTTGTATTCATTTTTCCACCCACATTCAATGAAAACCTGCCCTGCTCTTCCTCCGACTGGCTTGTACTTGTTGCTACCTTAACCCTCTCCACAAAAAGAATGGAAGGAATGGCTTCTCATGTGTGTTTGATCTGCTGCCGATGCACACAATGCAAGATTATTCAAGACTGGTCAGAGTTAAGGCTGAGTAGTCACAGCTACATTGTGTTAGCGGACTCGGTTGAGCCTTGAGTGAAAGTCAACGTTGATTCAAACAGGCTTTTTCTATTAAGACTGTTATGACTGTTAGAACTAAGAATAGTCTGCTTATTGAATTACATTTTAAATCCTCTTTAAATCAAATTATGGCACAGCATTACAATAATAAATACTTAGCAGGTACTGTGAGTCTGTAGTTGGCAAAATTATACCTCTACAGATTTGGTAAAGTAATACAACAACAAAAATTGAATATGGCTTGTGGATGGCTCATCCTTTAATAGGTTTTCAAGAGTCATTAAAAATCACTCAACGCATAAATGGCCATATCAAGCACCTGCCCACGTAAGAAACATTTAAACCAAGAATTGCAGTTATGTGGTTTTTACACAGTGAGAGGTTTGAAAATCTCAAGTGGCTGTTATATGCAACTGCTATTGTTAAGGTTTGCTGGTTGAAGGCAGACAACAGGTGCTTGGGCTGAAAAGTGTGATGTCTTTGAACATGTTGAAGGGCAGGACATGGCAGAGTTCCACATTACATAATGGCATGGCGAAAACTGAATTCTGTTTTCACTGTCACATCAAACCACAGTTGCTGGGAAACTGTACTTGAGTCATATGTCTCTATATTTATGTATCATGTAATTCTGGGCTTTAGATTATCTCTATATGCTCATGTAGGGAGAAATAATCAGCACCCACACAGGTTAAAAAAGTGCATTAAGTTATCCAAAAGATGCAAATCAATGTTGTTATGGCATTGCAAATAATGGGAGAGGCTTTTATTTAAATTATCTGTCCTATTTACAATACAAACTAATATGTGAAATAGGAAATGGAAACCAGCAAGATCAGTGGTATAACTTTATGGTTCTTGGTGAGTAAAAATAACAAAGAACCCAAACGCAGCACACGGAGTAAGCCTCTGAGTGAAATCACAAGTCACAGCTTGTATTCTGCCTGTGGATCACTGGGTCTGTCTTCACCCAGCTGCAATAAGTTGACAGCCCCACCCAAAAATAACCGAGAACCAGCCAACAAGCACACTTAAGCGGGGAAAAAGGGATTTCATATGGTGAATTCAGAGGAAAAAACTAAGGCAAAGACTTGACTGCTGGAGTTAAAAACATATCAACTTAAAAAAATAAAAATCAAATAATGTTTAACAAGTACAGAATCATGAAAAAATGGACAAAGTTTGCTGGAAATGTCACATGTCAGGGACAGAATCTAATAATCAAACATCTGTTCAGGTTGTCAGGTCATTTCACTGATTGCATATACTCACATATACTTTTTTATGACATGCTTATTGAAACGCGCATTTATAGACTTTTTTAAAAGCTATTTATATTTGAGAGGTATTATTTCCCAGAGGACATCATTTCATTGAGTTACAGGTACATGTGATGAATCGTTCATAGTAAAGGTGCCATGCTGTAAACAGAGGCAGCATTGTGTGTCCCAGATGGTAAGTCAGTGAGTCAGTAAGCTGCTAATTGACAGTTGCTGGTGGTTAAATCCCTGGTTCCTTCCGCCCACATCTAACTAGTGCACAGTACTTGAGAAAGACATCCAACGCTGATTTGATCCATCTCTTTATATATGTGTAATGCAATGGTTGAGTATAATAATGGCAGGAATTGAAATTAGGCAAATGCTCTTGAGATCTTGTTAAGCTTTTACATAGGGTTCTGTGAGCTGTCACACACAGAGTGAGTGTGTGTTGTTTGATATTAGTTAGCACCACCACTGGCTGTTGGCTGACAATATGACAGCTACATTAAGGGAAAAAATTAGGCTGATAGAAATTATGATAATAGTCTTACTCATGCTGTTTCGTTGAGAGTTTTTTTGGAATAAGAACAAGAAGACTTCCTCTCTCTATCCAGTTGGACTCACATTTAGATGGGAACAGCAGGTCATAGATCAACAGGCCCATCAAGCACCTCACACACACAACCATTCTGGCAAATGGAAAATAAAAACGTGGACTCTTCTTGAAGAGTCCTTGTGCAGTTTACGAGCCACCGGTTGCCCGTTCCTGAAGTAAAACAAGGGTCACAGGTGAAGCTGGAAATGTCCACAAGCGCACACCTTGCTATCATTAGAGCCAGATGAGTCTCCGCGGGCCAATATGAGGCAGACAGCCGAAACAGAGCCCTGACCCTTCTCTGTGGTGACTAATGGTCCTGAAGTTGCTCACTATATCTCCTGGGCAGAAGTGTGTCACCCAATCCAAAAGACCTCTGGGTGTGCAAACTGGAGGTGGCCACAGCTTAATGTTACCCCACATTGTTGCCCATAAGATGACCAATATCAGTTCATTTTGGATATAGAAAAATATATAAATCAACAAAATCTTTAGGAAACAGCCTTAATGATAACTAGTGATTACTGTGATGTATCTGCAGTGCATCTTGCGGTGATGGTTAACGTTTTTTGTTTCCTTAGCTTCTGTCTGTGTCTTTGTCTGTTCTGCCACAGTGGCTTTCATTGCTAATGTTAACAACCCAATGTGGCTGCAGGTAAAATGCATAATTTCCCCTCCCTCCACTCCTATCCAAAAGTAGAACACTAAAACTCGAGTGGAAGACAGAAGGGAGCAAAGGCAAGTGCGAGGTATGTGGGAGACTGTTTAACTGGAAATTCATGTACTATTACATTTAGCCATGCCAGCTAGAAATCCCTCTTCTTAAAGTTTCCAGAGGATGAATCCTCACCACTTTGGTTAAACCCTCACTTTTCTTTTAGTGTCACTGTGGAGTTGACATTTTTGGTTCAAAGGTCACAACTATTAAATGGATGGAAATAACTGTGCTGATTTCATCATTCTTCTTCTGGCACCAACGTTAGGTCAAACATTTAAGACCAAATACCTGCAAAACTAATATTTCCAACCAGCCTCAGATGTATGTTAAATGTAAATTAGCTAATATTAGCATGTTAACATGCTATCAGAGAAAGATTCATACATTCATTCAGATAATTCACTCATCAACTGCAAATATAATAATATATGAACATAAGTTTCTGGGTCAAAAGGAAACGTTGATGGACAGTGTTAAACCTTTATAAGGCTTTACAGAATGGGTTAAGGTTTACTCCCTGTTGTATTATGGTGATAAGAGCGGAAAGACGCAAAATAGAAATGTATTTATATGGAAATGTCATGACAATCAATTAACTATAAAGCTTAAAGTTCAAGTTCTGCATGACCAGGTTTTCCCTTTTTACCTCTAACTACAATCTTGAAGCTGTGAAAAATATTTTTTCTCGGTAAAGGGGCACATTCCTGCAGGCACCCACATGCACACACATTCACAAACTCCCCCCCAGCACACACACACACACACACACACACACACACACACAAACACATGAGTAAAACCCACAATGTTTATGTATGATACAATCTGGGCTTGATTGAGCCATAGGTAAG
Organism: Pempheris klunzingeri; assembly: GCF_042242105.1. Classification (NCBI taxonomy): domain Eukaryota; kingdom Metazoa; phylum Chordata; class Actinopteri; order Acropomatiformes; family Pempheridae; genus Pempheris; species Pempheris klunzingeri. The sequence continues at coordinate 18,140,201 of NC_092032.1, read as the reverse complement.
GAGGAGAGGATTTAGAAAACCTCAATTAGGTGCGGGTGTAGTGGGATGATTCTGGTGGGAGAATTGCATTCAGAGTGGAAGGCTAATGCATTTTACAATGGGTCACAAATGGAGGATAGAGGAGAGCAAAGAGGTAGGCCCTGATGCCACTGATTGGCCTCAATCATTGTGGGTGATTGGGACACAAGATGATGGAGCATTTGCAGGAGAGAGTTCTGCTCCTTCCTCACTCATCATTCCTCCACCTCGTATAAATTCATTTACTCGTGTTGGGGATATGCAGTGTACTGAGTAGAGTGACTGAGTGTATAGATGCAAGCATACAAAAAGCAATTTAGGTTGCATTTGTAGTATTAGTGCAGTGCAGTATAAATGTGTTGTCCTGTCAATACCGAGAGGAGCAATAAACCTAAACTGACAAGAGGAGGAAAATTTACTGTGCATGGCAACCTCACTAACCACCTGAGAGTGCGCCTCATTTTAGTCATTAAGTTTGAACTGGTCTGTAATGATTGGCTAATTTTGCAGAACAATGTGGTCACATGCCTAATAGAATACAAACAGTACACAAAATGTTGCTAACAGAGCAGAGCTAGTGCAGTCAGTGACCTTGATGTTGTCCAGGGAGAAAACAGCAGCAAGCTGAATGCACAACACTCCCATTCACTCTACAGCTAATGAGTCAGTGCATTGCTCAGCTTTATCTTCCTAATTAATGATTGAGACGTGACTCGTCAGTTCCTCCTAGATGTATGCACGTCAGGTCTGCAGGGATGCAATAGTAGCGCCTCACGGGGGACTATAATTTGGAAACAAAAAGCTATTATCAGGTGAGTTATCAGGTTATCAGGTTGTGAAGTGTAAAAATAAAAAAGTAAACATGTTTTCCCATTGAAGTGTAAATTTGTGACTTAATTATATTTTTTTGTGTTATTATAAAATTTGCATCTTTATATTTAGTTCATTAAGGTTCACATATCCCAGTTACAAGGGAAGCAGTGCTTGTAAACAAAAGTCACATGGACTCAAGGATCTTAATTATCAACAACTTTTAAAGTAGAATTAGGTTTGAGCAGCCAAGGGATTCAGAACAAATCCAGTTCCTATTATAGTTTTACTGATGATAAGAATTAAAACAGTTGTTTACTTGTTACCAGTCAATGTTCTTAAGAAAGTAAGTTACACTGTCTCATGACTTGTTGCTATACAAGCAGCACCATCAGAAACTGAGAGGATACAGACAGACCTTACAGTACTGTCTTTCTGCTTCAGCACTCACTGATTCAACTCAACGGAGTAAGTTTGATGTCAGCACCTCTGACTGTTCACTTTTAAGTGGAAACTACAGGTGAGAGCAGAAAGTAGAAACACACCAAAATGAAACACTCAAAGACGTGACGATACAGACTAAATTTACTTTTAGGTTTTTGAGTGTTTAAAGGACAGTTTTGTCCCTTCATGTAATGCACAACAGGACATGTGCAGCTGAGAGAAGCTTCCCAAACATTTAATCTGTGTCAATCTCTTTCACCTGGAGTTCAAAATATAGTAAAATACTGAATTCCTTTACTATATAATTAGTAAAACAGTATACCATACACATATAATGTAGCTTATGGTGCTTCGACTCGTAATAGCATATACCATATGGTGCTGTTATTTTGCAGAGAATAATGCAGCATGCAAGAACAATAAGTGGTTTTTATATAAAAACAATGTAAGAACTAAATTATATTCAACACAGTTGAATTGCGGATCACTGAAGCACCAAAATAAAAGACTGAACTCGGTAAGACCTGAATGAGACTCAACAGACAAACCGAGGGAGTAACTTGAATCAAGTATCTTCTTCTACCCTAATAATAGCTGCTGAGGTGAACATTTCTTTTAAACCTCGGGGCAAATCAGTTGTTGCTTTTCCTTTTACTGCTACATTCAAATGTATGATTATAATTGTTGAAGATTTATTGCCTTGGACTTACAATAATCTTCTAATAAACACCTGAAACCAAAACGTGGCTGTTATATGAGTAAATCATAGCTTTCATACAGGTACCTGTATGTCTATCAGCTGTCTCACTGTGAGAAGATAATATAAAAAGCTGTAGAAGACAATACAAAGAGCTACAAGGTGCATCGAATGCATTTCGATCACATAACAATCAGTTTGTATTTGAACCAGTTGTTAAAATATTCCACAATGTTCCACTGCCCACAAACTCACTTCCCACTGATTGCAGTTACAGTGTGTTAGTGTTACTCCATGTTACCTACTCCAAACATTATGCAGAATTGGCAGCAAGACGTTCAAGAAGCGAATGTTGGCCAGCTGACAACCTGTATTGATGATTGGCACCGCCTCGCTGTCAGTTAAGATGTCTTTAATATGTTATGACCAGACGAGACCGCACAGAGTAAAAAAATCATTTCAACATTTCATCAATGTTGAATGTGTGTGTGGTGGTGGTTGAGGGAGGGGGGGGGGGTAATTTATGGTTATTAATAATCTCCAAGTAACACAATCAGAATAGATTTTATAAATGATATAAATGAATGAATAAATGTGATAAGGTAAAGAGGTGAAAGGGGGCTTCCCCCAAGACCTCCTGGGTCCTGATATAAAAATGCATTAATGTAGCATTACCATAATTATAGTCATTAGACCATTAAGTAGTAGCAGATAACATTTGAGTAAGTGCTGTTGTATTTTACAGAACTGCACCCTTCTCATTACTTTCTATTATCCTACAGACTTAAAGACTGAAAATAAACAGTGACAGTCCTTGTGAATTGCAATTCGATACACATACTGCTGCCAGCCATCCACAGAAACTAGCAAAAAGTTGCCTAGCTGTGCAACATGGAGTAGTTACAAAAGTTTAAACTTCACACAGATATCCCATGATGTATGGGAGCAGCAGCCAATAAAGTTTGTTTTAATTCCCATGAGCTACAGGAGCACATGGTTAAATAGTTTCTTCTACTCCGCTTCCCTCCCTGAAGGACGTTGTATCAAGCAGGAAAAGCAGATCACACTGGACTTCTGCTTCCAAATTCTCTAAATTAAACAGCTTTAATGTGAATAGCAGATTGGGAAATGAACTGCCTAGTCAATGTCAGCACAAAACTGCCCAACTGGAGCAGAGTATGTGAACCACGTGTGCAACACAGAGTGTGCCTGAAAGCCACTGAGGAGCAAGACACACTCTGCCTCTTTGAAATGTATATGTGTGAATGCAGTGTTTACAGTTGCAGTCCAGTTGGGCTGAATAGCAGGCCACCTTCCTATAGCTTGTCTTTAACGGAGGCAGCATCTTCAGCCTGCTGTTGTACAGGATCATTACTGGAGCTGTTGTTAACTGCAGACTTTGTTAAAGAGTGAGAGCTTTTGCTTCTTGTATCACAAGATAATATTCAGCTCTAACATAGGCACCGCATTATGCAAATGGGTAGAGAGGACATCAGGCTTCTTTTCCCGAAACAACCTCAGGCGTTGTTTTACAAGGGCTGCAAAGCGAGAACACGTGGCTGTGTCACTGCTCTGGAGTGTGTATCCCTGCTAGCTGTGCATTATCCATTCTGCTGCTGGATTAATGGGGCAATTGATCAACGGCAGACTTGTGTATCCCAGAGAACAGCTGATCACTCACCTACAGCAGGGCCCGACACAGGAGCACCAATCAGCACCGCAACAGCCAGAATGATTACAGACGCATGGCTGGGCTGAGCAGCAGAGGAACCTTTGCCGACTCCCTTCTCCTCTGACAGCCTGACACTGATAGGGGAAGGAGCAGTGGTGGGTAGCACAGAACAGGCTGAGGATAGGTTCAACAAGGCAGAAACCTAACAGGGATGAAAACACAGGTATAAGCTCAATCACAGAGCTGAGGGCATGCTTGGAAGGAGACAAATGCTCCTCACTGCCATCAATATAATGATGTACACTTGAAGAGGCATCACAGTTGATCATATAGATTGAGGTAAAGATAGTTTCCATCAATTCCAGCATTCTGCTTGAACTGAGCATTGATACAGGATGTTTCTACTTTTTTTTTTTTACTTTTATTTTTTTTGACAGGCACATCTGCTCAACTATTCCTTAAACTGCAAGCTGCAATCATCTTACTTACCAATCTTTCATGATAAACCAGAAAAAACTGATCTGAAGTTTAGAAAATGTGACTTTAGTCTCACGTAGTGTACCTCCTCCATCACCATGACAGATTCGAGGTTTGTGGAAAGATATTGGAGATGTATTATTTAAGAGATAAAACTATACTGTATCTAATTTTCATTAAAAAATTAAGGATATTATGGAGATATTATTGCATTCAAAAGTATCAAATCAGATAATAAGCCAGTATTTCTAAAGCACTTCACAGCTTTCACAGTAAAATATGCGACTGTGATGACTGACACTAAAACACAATCTTTACTAACACAGAAGCACTAAATACAGAATTCAAGTGCTCACAAGATCACAGTTTTTCATTGTGTCTCCATCCTAAGCAGCCGTTGCTGTGGTGTCCTTGCACTGCACTTCCCAGCAATCGCATGTCCATCATCCATAAAATATTGTGCTCTGAGAGCTGAATATTGCCCCGAGATGGAAGAGCGCTGTAAACCTCACAATGCACTACCATAATGCAGTGTTGAGTTTGTTGAAACACTCAATCAATGCAGGAAATGATTACTTGAACCAGTTTATTTTATTGTACTGAATATTGCAGCTTTCACACTGAGCACAATGGAGGCAGTTAAGCTATACCGTAATGCAGTGTAATGTAACTAACACTTAAATGGAAGAAGAGAGTGGGCTCAAATTGCAAACCACATAACCTTTTGTCTGGGTTGGACAGTAGAGGAGATACATTTTATCTTGGAGTTTGTGTTGAAGCTTCACTTATTGGAAAGGCTGCTTAACAAAAGGGAATTTGTTAAATCTAAACCAAATCCAAACACTTCTTAACCACCCAAACACCACAGATGACCAGCATCATGACATAATTAGCAACGTGCTGGTAAACATGGTGAATCATTAAACAGCTAAATAGCCAGATATTTCCGTCAAGAGTCGGTGGGGAACAAAACAGAGATACAATAATGGATTTACAATTGTTGCACGCTCGTGAGCTCCAGTGCGAAGACTAGCTTTTGGAAGATTTTAGGGCAACACTGACAGATAACAGATGGAATTTAGCAAGGAGCTGGTGTTGGGCCATGTGAAAGGACAGACAATAATGGTGAACAGTAAGAAAATGATGACAAACTGAAGAAAAGATGGCTTTAAGCCCTGTTTGAGGAGCCGGGCATTAGAAGCAGATGAAGAAAAATCCAGGGAAGATTCAAGGACTGTAATGTAAGGCATAGCCATGACATGCCAATATAAATAAATTATAATAAGTCTACTAGATTTTAGAGAGCTGTTAAAAAAAAAAGTTAAAACAAACTTGGTCAGGTAGGAATTTAGTAAGAATAATATAAACTGGAGAAACACCTCATGTGTGAAACTGTTGGAATAAACTGATTCAGGGAGTCTGGAAAAGTACAGAATAAATCATTTAAGGAGGGGTGGGATATCGAGAGGCAGTTGCTAGAAAGAAATCCCAGGTATTGATTAGCTGGTTAAATAGAAGACTGTTAGCTACAGTCAGAGTATAAACTGATTAGACACACTAAGATTTACTGGATGTGTGCATGTGTAGAAACAGACTATTTTACAGAGTGTTTGAGTGCTGAAGAAAAGCTCCTCATACTATCTGAAACACTCCTGTGCTATACTGCTTCTCATATTCTCATATAGCATCCCCACCACAACCCCCACCCCCACCACCCCAACCCTACATGCCATCCCAGCCTCGGCAGATACCCTCTGCTCTGCTCACTGCGTCGACCCACCCCTTCAGCGGACTGTGCCATTTGATCCATGCAGAAGATGATTCACGCTCTGCGATCTGGGGAGTAAGGGTGGCAAAGGAATCTCTCTCTCTCTCTCTCTCTCTCTCTCCCTGCACATCCATAATTCAGCATTTGCGCCTTCGTCCTCCTCCTCCCTTCTTTTCCTCTCCTGTCTCCTTCCTCCCACTGCTTTTGCTGCTGCTGCTCACTGCCGTGTGTACTCCAGTACAACATTCACAACCTGGGGTATCAGTTGTCTATAAACCAGCCATCTGGAACTCTACGTCAAACTGCACAGGTAAGGTGAGAGCAAAACAAACTGCTACTTTGCCTTCATGAGATTCAGAGTTTGTGGTGTGTGAAATGTATGCCGGCTGCATGCATCTTTTCAAGTCTTGTGGCTGATTCACTTCCTAACTTACTGCATAATTTACCCTTTTTTTGCAACTAGATAATTTCTGGGGCAAAGACTTGGTGAAACTCTTGCTATGGTAGCTTAGTGAAGCAGCCAAAAAAAATTAAAAACTCTGTGATGATCTTAGCACTTCGGGGGGTACATTAGAAATTGCTGGAGCGTTGGTCATTGGCATGCAATTAAGTTTAATGTCCCCATGCGAGTGACTAATCCCACCAAACACACATGCACCACCTTACACACTCACACCATTCACCCATTCTGCAGAGTACTCTACCTTTATCCACTCAAAAAGAGAAATCTGTTCAATCACTGGACTGTAAGTAGAACTCAAAGGAAACCGGACTGTGTTGCTTTGCCAAACAGAAGCACACTACCACGAAAAAAAACCCCCACTATATTCTTTTATGATGCATGGGCACATCCTGCTGCAGACTGAGGTTTCGCAGTGTGCTTTGAGTTTTGAGATATATGCTGTTGCTGCAGTGTGTACATGCTTTTGATAAGATATGTGTGTTTTTTTGTATTTGAAAAATGCATCTTGGGTCCCTCTTTAGATATGTAGCATGTCTATAACTGTAAATTCAAATGGGCTACAGCCACAAGCTACTTAATGTTTTTTTTTTTTTAATTTTTCATCTTTTTTTTCCTCGTTTTTCCTGCAGAATGTGTTTGACTGAAAATGATTGAAAACAAAGTCTATACTTCATATTTGACAAAGCTGAAGAGGATTCTTGGTGCTAAATTGTATAATATTTGTCTTGTCTTTAAACCATTAAACTTCACACCAGGAAGAATTTTTTAAGCTGATCAATGTCAGAGTCTTTTTGTTGGAGAGAATTCTTGTGCATGTTTCTCTCTCCGTTTCTTTCACATGTACACACAGAGCAAAATGGCTAGAGATTGATATGCGACCCCTGTCTGAGGGAAGTGAAGTGGTATATTGTTACACTTTTGCATTATTTTCAAGTTGACTTTTTGTTTCATGATGCAGCAGGTGTAGAACAGGCTGCAGCAGCGAGAAAAAAAGGAGAAGAGAGAGAGAAAATGTGTAATATCTCAGTGTAACTGGCTGTTGATGTGTTGGTACATGAGAAATTGTTGAGGCGCACTGAAGCTGAAGTCGGATGCAAGATTGTCAACACAGCTGGATTTCAAAGGGGCTGGTTCAGAGTGGGATAGAGTTGAGGTTTTGCAATTGAGTGAGACAGGAAGAAGTAACAGGGATGTTTACAGGGTAAAACAGTCCATGAGAAAGCACATGTAACCACTCTTACACTCCCTGACGCTCTCATTTTAGATTTAAGTGATCAGACACTTCGATTTCCTTGCTTTATGTGCCGTCCGTGCCCTCCCACGTCCACCGTGCTTTAGACTGTAACATATCTTCACTGCTGGTACACTGCTGGCTACGCTTCTCATGTCTGTTGATAGATGATCTGAATGTGACATAAGTAGTACAGTGGAAAAAATGTTGCCTCGGCTGATGAGCTTTAAGAAAGAATGTGCTTTGGTATGAAGATAGAAACACGGTCATTAATTGAAATCATCAGGCTGTTGAAAATCATAGAAGGTAATTTTACATGCACTGCACTGACTAGTCTTTAAGAACTTAGCCAACAAAAATATAGAATTTAAAAAAACATTTTAGTTGTCACAGCTAAGCTGCTAATCTGTCTTTACAGAGGTGTTCATGCACTTTCAAGAGATCATCTGTCAATCAATCGCTGTGACTAGATGTCTTCTGAGCTATTATTTTTTGTTGTTTTTCCCATAGCAAATATTGCACCTTGCAGATGCTGAGGCTTTGTTTCAATTTGCACCACAGAAATATGATTTCCTGTTTTTTTGTCACAGTGCATTAATGAAAACTGGATGTGATTACACATCCTGACTACATAAATACTTTTAGCTTTGGCACCGTGAGCCCTCATATTAGTAAGCTGTCATTATTTAAAATTAGCCCACGACTGTGATGGAGCAAAGACATTGTTTTTATTGGGACACATTTGAGTAACAGCACAATGATTCAACCATGACTTGTTTAATCTCCAACCTCTGTCTACCTGTTCTGCTTCAACTTCTTCAACCCAGCGCAGTCATTTAAAACAGCAAATAAAAAGAATGTCTTTCTGTCAAGTAGCTGAATCTGAGACGGTCTTCACAAAAAAACACGCTGAAAAAAGGGCCATGTGGTGTCAGTAGCACGCGTTTAAGTACTGTGAGGTTGCTGCAAAAAGGACTGCTTGTTTGTGTGCGTGTAAATAATTTTGCTTATGGGTGTATTCATACTTCTGAAACAGCTTCTTGGCAAGAAGGTCGCTAGTATGTTGTTTACATTTCAGAGAGAATCTCCGAGAGACTCTCTGTTACATATAACACCCATCTTTGTGAAGCTCTGCAGACCACATGTGTCTCTGCAGAAGCAATCTGTAACTTCAGTTTAAGGCTACCAAAGGCAAACAAAGATTGTAATTTATGTGCCATCTGCTATCAACAGTAGACATTGCTGAAATATAACCAAGATGTTTCCTTAAGTTAAACTTAATCAGAACCTTAAGACTTTATAGAGGTGGTACAAGGAGCACATCTCTTTGTCACATGAGTCATGAGTCATGAGTCGGGATGATCTATTTGTCATGTAGGTCCAAGGACTTGTGGAATGTAAAGAAGAACACAAAACATGTTCAGCTTTGCTTCATTAGACACCAACAAATAGTTCAACCTTGACCTTGTGCTGTTGTATCCAAACCACAAGAGGTTCAGGAAATTTCATTATGCGAATTAAATCATGAAACACAGAGGCTGAGGTGTAATTCATTAATAATAAACGTATTGCTGTTCCTGAATAGGGCCATTAGCAGCGGATGGTCTGCATCTGGGTGTCAGCGCTAACAGGATTTCATTGTTGCATTTTCCATATAGCTGTTGATTAAAAATGCCTCCAGCAGATGCGTGTGATTACCCAGCTGCTACCTGATACTGGAATACAATAAGCATAATGGTGGCAAAGCTGTGTGGCCAAATTATGCTGATTCTTTTTCATGGTTTTATTTATTTATTTTGAAATACGCTCAAATCAAAAGTCTGTGTAGAAGTTTAAAGAAGAACATTTGATATTCGTAGTTTGAAATCTTAAATGGCTTCAAAATTTTTAGAAATAGTCAAAAAATGTAATTGTTTTTCATTGACAGCATAGTTATATTTAGTTAGAGAAGATGAAATGAATAATTTTGTCTTTCCATACAATTATAAGACACTTTGTTTCCTCTCTCTTTAATCTGGTCACAGAAGATTTCCATTAGGTGGAAAAACTGCCAAGAAATGTAGCAAAGCTCGAACAATGAAAAAAACAAACAAAAAAGAAGTTAGAAAAGTGTGCAGCCTTTTTATTGTTTTCCACCTTTGAGTTTTTGCTTGCTTTTAGAGCCAATTCTAAAAAATGTCTCCCTGAGGAGCACCATGGCAGTGAATCATCAAAGTGTGTCCGGGGAAGTGCCCTTTAAAAGATCACTTTGATGGCATTTCTTCATCATTAGTCAGCTGGAAGTGAAAAGACAGAAAAGATGTGTGAGAAGGGGTGTAACAAAGCAACGAGGGTTCCCGGCAAACCTGGGACGCTGCTTTTACTTTGTAAACACCTTCACCAGCTGAGCCCCTGTGCTTCATGTCTGTTTGCCTCTATTTTAGGGGCTATAATCATCTGCGTAGAGATGAACACTGGGTTATTTTATCCAGCTTTTACACCAAACTCTACACATTTAGAATTTCTAGGGGCAACTTGTGAACAACTTTTTTTCTGTTTTTAATTAAATTCACCTTGCTTATTATTCCACTGTGATGCATCTCTGGCCTAGCAAATTGACCTCTGATATTTACAGGCTGTAGTCTGTTTGGTCTGATTTCATTGATCCCCAATGCCTCATTCCACATGGGGTGCCTCTTGCAGTGTGTTTACTTCAATCAATGGGTCTAGTAGGTAAATACAAATATCTGCTATCGGTCTCCTACTTCAGCCGGTCCCTAGGAAACCCCCCCCATGGCCTGAGATGATGAGGTATTTCTAAGATATTAATCGCTCAGGTCTAGATGTTAATTCTCTTCTCTTTGTTTCTTTGTTTCTTTCTTTCTTAACTTTTCCTTTGCTAGAGCCACTTTACTCTTTGTGTCTCAGTCCAGTTCATTTTTTTCAAATGTAGATGAGCACTATTGAGAAGATTATTTTCTTTCAGGTTTCACAGAAAGATAGTCTGCCACATGAATTGTTTCAGTCTGGGAGATGCTCTGCACGACCAGTTCAATACCACTAATGTAGCTTTAGAGTGAATGCTGTTTCCAAACAGCCCTGTGGTGGCACTGTTTTTCCATCATTGGTCTGTAGCTCAGTGAGCTGCTGGTGAAAAAGACAAAGCAAAAGGCAGCGTAAAATAACTATACATATATATATTTATATATAGATAGAGAGTGGGAGAGTCTCAAGTGAGTTGACATAATAGGATGCAAATATTTTGATCTCAGCCTGTTTATTTCATCAACATTCTCATAAAAACCATTCAAACATTGACAGATTGGGCTCATCAGTAAACACAAGCGGCACAAAGTTGTGTTCTGTTTTTACAGTATGAAAGTGACTGCAGCAGCCCACTGTGGGGATTCCTCTCAATCTCAAACAAGTTCAACATAATCTTTGGTGTCACAGCTGAACATGACGCCCAAAATAGTCCAGTTCATTAGGGATTTCTTTGATGATTAAAAATGTACACTTCAACGCATGCTTCTGTACCAACATGATATTGTAGTTATCCATCTAAAGATCATAGAATGATTTCATTTGCAGCTGAGAGTGAGCAGAATACATTTCCTGTACATGTTCACTATGTTTTCAGGGAAGAGCAGCACCCCACTACTAGAAAGTGTCAAAATGATGTGTTATGGTGGACATAACGTATCTTTGCAGAGTTAAAGCATCCCAGTAACATCATGTGCAAATTTAAGATTTTTAAATAGGCCCACATAAGCAATACATGCACACACTGCTCAGATAGAAACATGCTCAAGGTAAAGCCACTCACTCAATAGTTCTCATGCATGGATTGCATTTATTTTTATACACCAAAATAGAAAAGGGCGAGCATGTGGTACTTAACCTTGTCTTAACAGACAAAAATGCTGTCATGATAGGATTCGACAGCATAAGGTGATGTTATATACACCACTGACATCTCAAATGCTGCACCAGCGAGATAAAGTCTCCGTTTAAATTGCCTCCAATTCTAAATTAGCTCTGAATCTTGTAACTACTTCCATGATTTCTTTTCTCCATATGAGAAAAGTCATTATCCTGTATCAGCACAGTATGTCAGCAATATTGCCAGCAGTAGCAAGGCAGCAGTTTGGTATGAGGTCAGGGACTTTTGACAGCATCTGGGCTTGTCAGCTATCAGTCTACTCTTTAAAAGATTAAAAGGACCCACAGGGGCATTTTCAGACCTAGTCCTGGCCCTGATACATGGCAGAGGGTAGCAAATAACAAACAGCAGCAGTTATAGTATGTGTGACCTAATTTTATCATAATCTGCCCTGCACTGAGCCAGTTTCCAAAAGTTGCCATGGAATAAATGCATTTGGGAACATGGAAATTGAGACGCTGCCACGCTGAAGGTGCAATGCAAAAATTGTTCATCTTAAGTCAATTTCTCTTGTCTTGAAACATTACTCTCCCGAATTCAAGTGATGAGTGTCACTCGTTTCCAAGGCAATTTAAGTTGTGTAAAGAGTTCTCATGGATCGATTGGTGTTTTGAAACGACTGAAGGGGCCTGCCTTGTTTCAAGATATTGACAAGAAACAAATCACTGCATTGTAAAAATGAAAATGCCTGTTTTCCATTTAAGGACACTTTGGAAAATGGTTTGCTTTGATTTCCTTTGTTGCAAGATGATTCAAGATAATGCTCTTTTTGGGATTCTTCAAACAAGTGAAACTGTATTTATGGTATTTGAACATTTTTGTTATTTTCTCATGTCTTTTGTATTGCTGTTAAACAGAAACACTGCACAGACCTAACCTAAACCTGATCTTAGAGAATTCTATCACTTAGAAATGCACTGAAAATGACAGAAAGGTCTCAATCTAAAGAAATAAGAGAACTTCTTACAGCTAATAGCCATAAAATCAATGTTATGTCATATTTGATTTGATAGGATATATGCTTTGATCTATATATTTTTTTAATCAATTCACTGTAAAGTGTTTTATACTCTGAAGGATGTATAAAACTGTGACAAATTAATACAATTCAGAAACTCTCTTGCATCCTCAAAGTATCTCAAATTAGATCATTAAGAGTTAAGAGTTGCATTTGACAGTGTCATAACAATGTTAGAGTGCCAGGAAAGATGCACGCATCTTACGTGGCCAATTTATCTTTTTTTTATTTTTTTCCTGACAACCACAACTCAGGTAATTTCACAGGACTGATGCTACAAATCAGCCCAAATGGCCTTGAGTAGGTGGAGGGGGACGCATATTCACCGCCAGTGTGGAGGTACAGTCTTTATCCATGACCTATTCTTCTTGGCCAATGGGAAAGAGAAGTGTGCCAGCATGATTAATGGTCATGATTACCTACTCAGAAAATGTGGTTTTCTGGCCCAGCAGCTTCACTTTTATGACTTAAACCTCAGGCAAGATGCTTTATCATGCAGACAAAGCTGCATACAGACCTCACAGTGTGTTGTGATGACCAAACATATCACTGTTAAAGTGTTTACCATCAGCTGTTTGGATAGGAAAGTAAAGCCTTGCTTGAATTGTTATGTGGACACATGAAGTTTCACATCAATATCTGCCTCAGGGGTTTGCAGCCAGTTCAGGACTGATGCTAAATTTCCATCCTGCTGTGTGCTCGTGGGTGTAGATGAGAACAAAACAGACTAATTGTATTACAGATTGTTCTGGGCAAATCAACCAGAGAAGGAAAGTGCTCTGAGGTGAAAATGCTTCTTAAATCTTCTCCAACACCTGATCTGAATCTAGAGAGGCGGCTTCATATCATAGAGAAGCTGCTGACCAAATAATCCTGGACAGCCTCAAGGGTTTAATTGACAAAACCACAAGATTGATACTATGCATTTAATAAACGCCCCACCGTGTCTGTATGATTGTGTGTGTGTAAGCATAAAAGTGTGTGCATCTGCAGGACTTTGTGTGTCTGTTTTTCTTGCTTTCACAGTACTCATGTGCTAAGAGCTCCCTAATCATTAACCAAAAGTTAATTTCTGTCACAAACACTGCAGAGGCCCTCATTATGACTCTGCACTACACTACCTCTGTATCTTGCAACTGAGCCTCAAAGGTTAGCTCCTCTAAAAGGTTACAGCTCCCTGTGACATTTCCCTTGATGACTTATTTGGCCCTTTGTTTTTGATAAATATCAACTAGCTTGTTGTTGCCTCTCAGAATTACTTACTCATTAAGGCATGAAATTATTTGTCCTGACTTAAATCCGTTATAATGATGAAAATAGTTGTGATTCATCAAGATATTGTGGTGAGCTGGATGTTTCTCAGGGAAGGAGGGTGTAGTGCGATGTAAAGCTCTCAACTACACTGGTATTGTATTCAGTTGCAGGCGTACAGCATTACTAAGCTCAACTGCAGCAGTCAAATGAAACGTGATGAAATAGGTTAGCTGCCTCACCCACGGAGCTAAACGCTTCCACCACTACACTACAAACTATAACCATTATAAACACTACAAACACGAACAGCAAGCAACGACAGGCACAACAGGCAACATCCAGCCACATGTAACACATCTAATAAATGTCCCCCTTCCACAAAACAGACCTAAACATGAAGTCATAAGGGCATGCTGGGAAGTCTCCGCCCACTCATTCCCCTACAGTTACAGTATAAATGAGCATGCTCCTTGACAGGGGTAAGAAGCCATGTATGCCTTTTGTCATCTTTAGTGAAAAATGAACAACACTGGTTGTTGTTCATCATCGACAGCCTACAGCACCATTTGTGGTGAAAAGCAACTGACATAAATATTAAAGTCACATTAATTAGAGTTGATAACAGAAACATCAAGTGAAGAGGAAATATATCAGATGCTCAGTACTCGAATAATCTTCCATTTCCTTTTTTGGCTGGGCAGCAAAAAATTCTTGTGGCACACACACCATCATCCATCACTGAGCAGCTGAAAATATGAGAGCGGCTGAGGTTGTTCCAACAGTACAGACAGAGACTTTTGAAAGTGAGAAATCTCAGTTCCTGGCTCTGTAGCAGCTGACTCACTGGTAATGATCAACAACCCTTCAAATCCTGTAGATATATCATGGTCATTTTTGTGCTACCAGACCTTAAAATCTTTTTTATTGCACCTTTAACACCTTTTAAATATGTCAGTAGCCTCCATTACATCTATCAGTTGATGCTTATGAACATAAAATACAGCTGCACATTCACTTAGACAAACAGCAATCCCATCTCTAAAAGCAGAGGCACAGGCTGGATGGCTTAGATGCCAGCTTCAATTACAGAGCTGATTGAAATTGTGGCCGAGCTGCAGTAATACTTAATTTAACTAGGAGTTCTGAGTTGCCATGACTTCACATTCAAAATCCAACCAACTAAAACCCACATAATATAATAAGAAAATAATGATGCAACTGGCAGTCAATGAAAGGCAGAGACAAGGACCTCCCCTAAAACCATAAAATGTATTATAGATTAAAGCAAAGCAATGCACATCATTTTATAAAGAGCAATCAATTATCCTATGTTTAAAATACATGATGAAAATATGTGATAGAATACCATATACCACTATTAATGAAAATAATGTGTTTGGTAGTGGGAAAAAAATAACAGTGGGGGAGGTTAAAGGCTCTCTGCACACACAAACTGCACCAAAAACAAAGAAAGTGGTAATAAGCACACACACAGTGATTGGGCTGAACCCCCACTGGAGGGATGCCTGCTGTGTCACTTGGAGTGCAGTACAGAAACACATAGTTACCTGAAGCATAACAAGGGCCACACAGATATTTAGCAACAACAGGCATCGGTACTTTAACATTAGCAGGAAGCTGATTTGAGGACCTGTTGGGAAAATCACGTTACGAGTCAGAATGTGTCACGTCATTTGCAGTACTGGAGAACAGGCTAACCACCCATCTAAAACTAGGCTTAGTAGGGAATCATGGTGGCTAAGGAGGGACGTCTTCACTGCTGGCTACATTCTCTTCCAGGGTTCTCAAATTGCCATCCCAGCAATTTGAAGAAGTTCACAAAGATTTACCTTCAACACCTCCTGCTGTGGGCAGATTGTGGAACAGAGGAGCGAAACCTTGCTTGATCTTAATTTTCAGCATGAAACAGACAGTGAAAGTGTGGCCTCAAAATCCTTCTGAGTTTTTGGGTTTTAAGCAGGTCAAGGTGACTGAGTTGCTCATCCAGTGTGCAGGAAATGAAGCTGTAGGGGGCTGCAATGCTTGCCTCTGAACTTCCTCTCCATCAGCTGCTGGATTGCACTGGGAGCATCGCATAAGCCGAATGGCATATCCCTGAAACTCAAAAAGGCCAAAGGGGGTGCAGAAAGCGGTTTTTTTTGTCCCTGTTCTGTAACTGGAACCTGATGGTCACCACTAGCCACATGTATGGTAGAAAACAACTGGGTCCTTGACAGTATGTCTGTATGTGTGTTTTTGACTCGGTCTCACCTACATTTACCAGTTCCCCTGGTGATGGTAACTACAGCTGGTGAGATCAGCACACACATTTGGAGCGAGCAGCTGTCCCCAAGGGGCATCCGTTTTGGGCATAGTTTGTTTGGAATGAATGAACCAGTCTTTTTTGAGCAGGCTCAGCCATTTCTCTACTGACTGGCAGCTCCTGTGCTGCTGCCAGGAGGCCGACTGTGGCAGCTCAGCTTCGGCTTTATGTGCTGCAGAGCCACTAGGGCAATGGAGTTTGTTGCCACCATGCATGTGGTGTGCAGCCCCAGCAGCAGTGTTGTGGTCTCACCCCTTTCTGCGCCAGATATTCATTGCGCCCTGTTGTTTTTGTCCCCCAATTTATCACTCCTTTCAGCTAAGCAAAAATATTCCTATACTGCCAGTCAGCAGAATGGCTCAGACAGTAGGATGTTTAGACTAAAGATTAGAGACAAGGGATTTCTGGCCGAAATACTTGCACCTGAAGAAGTGATTCATATGCTCCTGTGCAGGGCATGTGTCCCCAACGTGCTGTGGTGAAACTGCTCAGTGGCAAGTATTGTAGGTTAAGACTGTAGTTTTGCTGAAGAGCTGCTGCTCATTGTTGTTTAACTTATGCAGCCAGAACTGTGAACTGTAAATAATCACTGAACATTAACATATTAAGACAAAGATAATTTAGTTTAGTTAAGACAACTGGAACGATATATAATTATATTGCTTAACAGCTGTTTTCTTTATGAAGAAAATAAAAGATAACAAGTTATCATTTATGTCTATAAGAAGACTATAATTGCCTTGATTATCAAAGAAAACTGTGGCATAAATGAAATAGACCACCCTTGTATAAATTGTCACTCCTAAGTATTTTGTGCTGATGTGTAATCATGCTTGACATTATACCATAATCGTCATCTTATTTATGACCCACTCTAATAGTACCGTGTGAGCGTAGCGGACACATCATTGACTTCTATGTATAGGTATGTTGGAACAAGCACACTGATGTGGTTAAAGGTGTGCATTTTGCTTTAATGTAGAGGAACCGGTGGTCCATCTGCTCCACAATGTGGCTGCTTTAACCATTCTACATGCACCATGAAGTAAGAGCCTGTTGTTGTGGCTGCACGGTTGTGTTTCTCATAGTGTGAACACATCTGAGGCAGCAAGGTTCCTCTGGGACACTATGTTGACTATGTAGCATCTATGAACATGCAAGTATTTCAGTGCACCATAAAGAATGTTTAGGACACCCTACGGATGCATTTAATGATCTGCTGTCAGAACAATTATACTCTGTAGTGAAGCCTTTTAATAAGAAATACTATATCTCAAAATGTCACCATGTCAGGAGCATGTTTGTAGTTCATTAGTGTGCATGAGTAATAAGAAATTCTCCTTTCATCCACTTATTTTCCATACCACTCATCCCTTGGTCCACACTGGACAAGATGCACGGCTATCATGAGGGAATTTCAGGCAAACACACTCAAAGCCTGTTTTTCCCAGTGCTACATCTAAAAAAACCAGCCAGAATTAGCATGCTATGATGGATTGGGACACAATTTAGGTCTTGCTTGTCCTTTCTCTCTCCGTGGTGCTGAAACAGCACCAGGCTCTGTACGTGTGTCTGTCCGTGGTTCTGAAAAATTCAGGCCCGTTCGCTCTGTGTGTCTCTATCCATGGTGCTGAAACATTCATGTCCGGTCTGCCTGTGTACATCTATCCATGGTGCTGAAACATTCATGTCCGGTCTGCCTGTGTACATCTATCCATGGTGCTGAAACATTCTCTCTAGTAGACGTTAGATTATCTATAATTCTAACACTGTCTCATGCTGGCAATTAGGGTGTGTTACTGACCAAAAGACCATATATTTATTTATTCCAGTGTAATATGGTTCTAGGTAGTTATTTAGGACACGAAACAAACAGGAAAGATTAGAAGCCTTTCAGAGCGGTGTACAACATTGAAAATTCTTCCTGTTTTGAAAAACCGCTGCTGTGCACAGAGCGTGTGGAGCCTACGGGACTTAAAGAAAATCTTTAAGTTCCTCCTGCCTCCAAAAAGTGGTAGAAACAAAAATGCACTTGGCAGCCTTTGCACTTACGTTACCGGGTGTATTCACAGAGAGTCACTAAAACTACTCATGTAAGACGGCAAATTTAGTTGTCAGGGTATGTGGGGAAGCTGTGTTGGTCAACATTTAACAACGATGGATTTCAGCTTAGAGGGGAAATCTCTACGTCGTTAAAGATGAATGAAAGAAAGGTAATGAAACATATTCTGCTTCTAGTACTGACAATTACACTGTGGATTATATGGCACACGTATGAATTGTGTGTTTTGAATTAAGTATTTCTCATTAAATTCATAGAATTCATAGAACAGCACATACACTAATCCTGTTTGATTTATAGACTAATAATTCAACAGTCTCTCTTTTCTTTAACAGGTACTGCACTTTTGAATAAAAATAAAGAAAGCAACATCCACTTGAAAGCCCTTTAGGAGGTGGTGGCATAGCTTTGCTTTACTGAAGCAATAAACCTCTTGACAGGCACAGAAATGCACAAGACAAAGCGCTACATTCTTTTAAATTAATAATTATCTATGAAACCCATATTTAAACCTTCACAACAATAACTGTGATGCATTGAAACTTAAATGAAAAAGCCAGCCCTGAGCACAGTATGGACCACCTGAAAGCCTAAATGAAGCTTGATGGTTTCTTTCCAACTGAAATCTTGACAAAACATTATAAATCAGGAGAATTGCCCTTAAAGTGCTGACAGCACGTTGCACCACTCTGAAACCATTTTCGTGAGGTTTGGGGTAGAAAATGAATGTGATGACCCACACTTTAATTATTTGGACGTAAAAGGGCGTCATTCCTAGTGGTCTGTGTCTCAGATGAATGTCTGTGACAAGCATATGAACATGAAATTCAAGGTTACATTAGTTATGATTAACAGCCAGTCTCACACACAGTGATCTGTTGCCTCTGAGCTGTAATATAGGTACATTTAGTGTTATGTTAATGACATTTTGAATGCTATTTAATGCACTATTGATTAGCCTTTGTTGAAAAATATAAACAAAAACTCTCTTTCCGACGTAATTCAAAATCAACCAATTGTTACCTGAGGCACACGTGGCCTTGACTCAAGGGATGTGACGAAAACGGACGAGGATGTACGTGACGACTCCAAGACAGAGGGTCTTTGTCAATTCGAATCATTTCCCAGTTCAATGATTGCCCCCTCAAGTCTTTGAGCAGCCTAAATATTTCCCGTTTTATTACTCATAAAGCACTACTGATTGTATTACTCATATGTGAGCAGACTGGATTACGGTAAAGCCCTTTGACTCTATCACTGTTGATTTCCCCCGAGGCCATAGAATGAACTTTAATGAATCCCCATTTTTACCAGAACCCTTGCTGTGAGGTGCCTTAATGTGACATGCCATGGGCAATAAATGAGTCAAAAGCTCAGACATCTCAAATGACTAAAGGTGGCAGGTTTTGACCGGAGTCAATGATTTCTGGTTAAGTTCCATCAAGGCAAAGTTAATCAGAAAGAAAAAACTGCCTAAAGAAATTTAAATATTTCAAGAAGTGAATCAGTGCATTGTTGAGGATTTTCAAGTGATCTCTGTTGGTTTTGTTACATTAGTGGACACATTTAATGATGCAAGTGCAACAAGGTAACTTGGTAATAAAACAGAACAATTTGCACTAGATAGTATATTTACATGTGTGCATCAATGTACATATATAACAGGTATAGATGTGGCCACTACTGCACATGGTTATTCATGCAGCTGTTTGTTCTGCAGAGACACACAGACATCTGTGCTTTTAGTCCTGTGTTATGAACCTGGTTTTTCTTCTGTTTTGTTGGCGAAGCAAACATTTCAGTCGGTGTCACAATTGCTTAAAGCTTTAGGAGGGTTTTGGCCTGGTTTTAAACGCATTGTCTTTCAACTGAAAGCCTCACTCACAAAAGAAAACTTCTTCACATTAACTTCGTTGTCAGACTTGAAGGCCAACTTATCCATCCCCCCCTCAGTGGATTCCTACTCGCGTATCCACCATATAATCCTTTCATTGTGGGATAAATTTATTCCTCTTACTTATTCCTCTCACTTATTTGCATTTTCAGACTGTGCTGATTTCATTGTGTCCTCTGACAAATGAGCATTTGCTTTGCACCACAAATTTGTATCATACAATATTTATGTCTGATACAAAGCTGGTGATTGCTAGAGGAAATTCCCAGGGTCCCAAATAGCCATCATTCATTATCAAGCACATTTTTTCACCATACATGCTTGGAGGAGGAGGAGTGTTTGTTACATCCATTCTTTAGACACAATGGTTCTTACCCTTTTGCTCCTTTTGCTAGTTGCTTGTTGTTGATAAGGAAATTCAAGCTTATTATTCTCAGTTGCTCTGGTTAAGAGCATAATTCTTTAAATGTAAAATGCAAATGTAGGAGTACCGGAACTGAAATCTAATCAAATAGACAGCGGTGACCTGACATTATTCTTCAACATGATGCAACTTGGCTGCAATGAGAGTTAAAATTCAGTGTGTCTGACTCGGGGATTAAATCAGCACTATGTGATAGCCACTTATCCACTGACCTCCACACTGTGGACGATGATTGTGTCTTAATTGGACAAGGTTCAATGAATGTTTACTGATAAAGTTGGAGACCAAAAATCTCCAAATTATGTAGGTGTAGTATGGGTGCTTAACATGTGATGAATGCTCATCCTGCATCACTGCACAAAGGGCTGCAAAAGGATATCAAATCCTATTGGTAAATTCCACGGTTCCTAAAATATTTTCCTGTCGGATGGCTGATGTCACAGACAGCCATGCTTCTTTTTTTTTTTAAATACTACATTTTTGACAAAGCTCTCATCAACAGTAGAACCAATGAGCTTTTCTGCATCATCACTGTCAAATCCAAAGAACCATAGTTAGAGATATGTTTAATACAGTGTTCACATGTCAGCAAGGGAGAACACAGGCGGTTTTAATTCTTATGCAAGAATGACTTTATCTATATTTAATTCTCAATTTCAAATGTATTTATACTCTCTGGATTTAGCTCCATCGTCTTGACCTTGAAACAGCTTGAAGCCAGACATGTTAGAGAAAAATCATCTGTGATTAGCAGTAGGGAAAATAAAGATGCATTTTAATCAAGTCAGATAGTCACTTGTGCCTGTTTGCAGACCAGTGCATGCTCTGATATGCCACACCCGAAGTGACAAGAGGGAAAACAACAGATAGATAAATGAATTATTGCACCGTAGTGTGTTTAACCTGATGATGCACTGTCTTTCTTATACTCTGTCCATTCTTGCACACATGAAACCTCACTGTATGAATAGTACCAGCATTTCTTCCAGGGTACTTACTTTTCAATCTGATAACCTGAAGGAAAATAATCATTTTACCAACTTTCGAGTCTGAGAATGCAGAATTGATTTTTTTTTTTTTAGGCAGTGCATTTGTTTATCTCAATGGAGTTGGGACCAGTCATGGTGACAGCATGTCAATTTCAAGATCAATTGTTGCCTCCTTGCCTCTGGCCTTTGCATTGCATTACCATAGTAATGACTTTTTGACCCTTCTTTGTAAAGTGGAGATCTACATTCCTAGTTGTGGAGACAAATGGCGTACCTGAAAGTCATTTGTGGTGTGCAATGAATTATTCTCTACAGGGCATTGTTTATATACACATCAGCTTCAGATACTGATAATCAGTTATGATGTTCAAGTGTGAAGTTGGCAGTCTGAAAACGTCTCCAATTAACCATCCTTTTAAAACGAACACTTTGGAACTTCTTGCTTGTACATTAAATTCTTTCTTAACCTGGAGGTTAAGGTGCCGACCATGAACGTAACCCTGCCAGTTTGGATTTGGCTGGAAAGTGAGTTCCCATCTAAACCAACCCTCATTTCCTGTCATCTTCTTATTGTCATACTATCAAATAAAGTAAAAAAAAACCTCCTAAAAACGGTTTACAAAAAGAAGGAACAATGGAAAGGTTTCGAGAGGTACAAATGCCACATTAGTCAGGGAAATTAAGGGCAGAAAGTGATTACATACAACTCTTCTTCCATAACAATTCCATTAACATACTCTTTGTTAAGCGTAGAAGTCTGAGGCTGCATGAATGTAAAATGGGTAATTGCTCAAAAGGAACATGGCTGCTCAGCAAACCTTCACTGGCATTATAAAAGAACAGGCAAATGTTTCATACAAGGGATTCTGTGGATTAAATTTATCTCTAATATTTAATTCAGTCAGGAGCGTTGCAAACATGCTGACGGTTGTTTTAGACTAAAAACACCTTTATTTCACACAATTATTAAACGCCATAGAAAAACTGCTGCCTTTACATGTATTTCAATCACTGTGTGCATACTGTGCTTAAATAATGTTAAGCACCGGATAGTGGTTGCATGGGAGCTATAACAGAAAGTAGGGGCAGTTTGTATAGTTTAGACAGTAGAAAAAGTGCTGGCTGAGAACTGGGAGAGAGGCCCTAATTAAAAAATAAATAAATTTAGCAGATCGCCTATTCGCAGATGGCTGAAAGCCTGCCATGCAAGATGTCCCTTAGGATAGAAATTTGTCTTCACTGCCAGGCAGATATTTGGCATTTTAAAAGCTGTCAGCAAGCCTCATTTGCTCTCACGCCATCCTGCAATCATGTAACTGCGGTATCTGTGGTCACGTAACTGTAAAGCCCTGGCTGGCTTTAGGTAAGTCCTGACTTAGCTGGGTAAGGAAAGAAGCACAAACAATACTTGTACCAGAAGATGTACCCAATAGTGTAGCTCAAAAGAAGACATCATAACACACACACACATCATGCACAGCTATTGGATGGAAATGATTTGTCCTGTGCGGTAAAGGTAAATGCTCTGTATTTGTATAGCGCCTCTCTAGTCGACCACTCAATCACATCACATCCTCATTCACATTCACACATCATTCATTCAGGAGGAATCTAAGTTGGAGGAGACAATACTTTCACACACATTCACACACCAAGGTCAACAACCATTTGCAGAAATGAAGACTACAAACACATATATGTAATATTTCAATCAGGAGAGAGTAATTTCAAGGGAGAGCAAATGTCTATTGACAGGGTGCACAGTAAAGATGAGAAATGTGATTGAGTCCCATTATGAAGTAGCTTCCTGGTGGAGTTTAGACACTTGTGGGGGAGGAAGATGCAAAGATTGCACACTGAAATAACAGCTGACCGAAGCAGAGATGAGAACGGATTCCAAGTCTGTCAGCAACGATACGATTAGCTCACAGAGATTGTGGCAAAAGGTGGTTGCTTAATTGGAAGGAGTAAACATCCACAGATCAGCTGATGATGAAGACAGCAGGAGGGAGGAATGATGATGTGAACGAATACAGCATCACAATTGTCTTTCTGATTGAACTTACTAATTTTTTCTTGAGCATATAATGACATATGCTACTGTTTCTTCAACAAATAATCATTCATGTCACTTATTGACCGAGCAAAGTTTCTCTGACCATCCAATCACAGTAGTTGGATCAATAGCAGCAAAGATCAGTGAAATGATCCGTCTGTAATTTTAACAGCTTAACTGATTATCTGTCAGTGGTTTGGTTCAGTCTGACTCTGAGGTCTGACACTGCACTGTCCGTGCCTCTGTGCTACCTGTTGAAAGGAGAATGAAGCTGTATTTTCCAGCTGTCCAAAGGTATCAACCTTTTGTCGTTGTAAACCAGAGCAACTGGCTGATTGATTTTCCTTTTGGCAAATCAATGCATTCTTATACTTCGAACCCTGGCAGATGAGCACAGTTGTTTTAAGGAACTGCTCAACTCAGAATTGAAATTCTGTCATTATCTACTGAGCTTGATGTCAGTCGAGTCTCCAGTGAAGTTTGTGCAGCCACCAAACACACAAAAAGTCAACTAAACACGCCGAGTGATCTGAAAGGTGCTCACTCTTTACCTGAGTGCAGAATGTGTCAAGCTTATAATCTGTTTTTTTGTTTAGAAATAGAAGTTAAATCTTATTTAACTCCTTTATGTTCACTTTTCAGGGGAAACATGTCCCACAGTCCAAACACATGCAGGTTAGGTTAATTGATTATTTAAATTGCCCGTAGGTATGAGTGTGAGCGTGAATGGCTGTCTGCCTCTATGTGTTTGGCCCTGCCATCCCTTAAGGATAAGTGGTATAGATAATGGATAGATGGAAGGACATTCACTTTTCATTCGGTTACACTTTCAAAATAAAGCACAGGTTTGGCTGAAAATAAATATGTTAGCTACAGAATTGCAGTTCCACAACATAATGTCATCAGGTATGCAAGACAGGTTACATCTCTTAAAATAACTCAAAGTTAACGATAGAGACCCCTGTGTCCTGCGTAAAAAGTCCTGTGACTGAACCTATCCAATACATTGGCTTCCTCTTTGTCAGCTTGGACTTTGTCCATATATTCATACATCCTTTGCTGTAGTCGTTAGCGCCCCCTGCTGGTGCTGCACCTTCAAACGCATGAATTTCACATGATCAGACGAGGCAAAACGTGACACTGACACAGTATCTTCTAACAGACGGCGGGTCTATTACATGCTTTGGCTGAGACTAGGCTGGTCTGACTATATCAAATGTATATTTTGCATCAGCTGTATGTTGTTTGAAATGACTTAATATTAAAACCCAAGACTCCATGTCTGCATGATTGCATCATTGCATCAGATGGATGTATCCTAGATGTTTTGCTCACTATGTTAGACACATTCTGTCAAAGCCAGACATACTTGGTCCTGTATGTTTCATTCATTTCAACATTGTAAACATAGTAAGTAGTAAACAAAACATAGTATTTTAATATTTTGGATTTACATTTTGTAGTTCTCAATAGTTCTTAATGCTCATGTTTTAATGTTTGTGTGATTTATTATCTGTGATCCACGAATTTGAGGACTTGTTTGGAGTTAAAGAATTGTACAAAACTTGGTGTAAAATACAGATTTGATACGACATTACACACAAATTACATCAGGGAATGTTTGGAATTCACCAATAAGAAGCTTTTGCTCTGTAAAGCAGAGGCCGCGCATTTTGACCCCAATGGATTGCAATGTCTCTAAGGTCCCTAATTAATCCCATTACCTTGTTTATCTCACTGACGGAGGCTGTTGCAGCACTGCATTTTCCAAAGATCCATTGTTAATCAAACAGTGAGGTCAGAACTGCAAAATCTTTTCCTGTGATTTTACGATGACGATGATTGTGTCCTTGAGAGCAGAGTTACATCCTTTGCTCAGATTTAGCATTTCAGTAACAACTCAGTTCTTCTTTTAGTTACACCAAAGAAATCATTGCTGCTGCTGCTGCTGCTGCTGCTGCTGGACGTATAACACTGTTAATTTCCTGTGTGCCAGACGATTTCTTCGCCTGAAAGACCAAGCAGACAGTGGGTGGTTAGAACAGTAAATGAAAGCTTTTTGAAAGCTTTAAATTACTTTGTTCTTGATGGTACAGTGGCTTTAAACAGTCTTGTGTTTGCAAATGCATGTCTGTATTTGTGTGACCATGTGTAGAATCCACATCAGTAGCACTTTGCCTCAAAAGCAAGTGGGGTAATACTTTTTTAGATTAGAGCCTGCAATTCATGGCACGATTACTTCACACTTACGGTGTAATCTTTTGCACCCGTACAGGATGTACCAAAGCCAACATGTCGGCACTGGGGAATAAAATGTGAAGATATAGAATAAGGGGGTAACAAAACAGGTTCACACAAAGAATTTATACTGTAGCTGTTTTTTAACTGGTGACCTGTTCTATTGTTATAGGTTATGTATGACACACCAAGCAATAATCAAAGATGTCTGGGAGGATCTTGGACATAGGAGTACTAAGTACCTGTTCTATTACGGGGAACAAATAGCAAAAAACAGACAATGGAATGACGAGATACATCTGGGTGTTTCAAAACAACGGCCCAGGCTCTGAAGTCTGTCTGAGCTGTTGTTCACCTCACCAGCAAACAAGTGGTCGCTCACTTATGGCCTCATGGTTTTGCCTGTCATCAAAAAACAGAGTTCTCCTCCCTTGGTGTCACTTTTGTTTCAGTGTAACCACATGTTGACGATTTTTAAGTCATTACCATGTTGAAGGTCTTCTCCCTGGCAGCTGCGTTCAGCATTACAGCTCATCAACATGTGCAAGCTTATCTTCTTTCAGCTCTGTGCACAGCCTCCTTTCATCCCAGGGAAAGAATACAAGTATGGCAAGATAAAGGACAAGGTTTGAATGACAATGCATAGGCTGCATATGGTTAATATGCTCTTCTGACAGCATAAAAGCTGTTCTCATATTGTTCTCTGTAGTTACGGAGATGTGGCAGTAGCCTCCCTTGTTACATTTAGTCACAGGGTAACTGCAAGGTATGAACAGGCTGAAGTCTAAAGCAATAGGAGTCCTTCCCTTTGGGAGATATTGGCTCTTGGTGGTAATTGAATCCTGGTCCACAGCCTGAGAGGCAAGACTTTACCACTGGACTGTATCACAAAGTATATAATAAGGAGATCATAAGAATTTAAACTTAGCACAAGACACTTTTCTTAAATTATTCAGGGGAAAAAAAATCTATTTGATGTTGTTACTAAGCCCGACACAGTTTTACTTGTATTGGGGTCAATTTTAACAAAACATCACAACTGTACCAACCATGACACAAGCTATTCTGCTGATTATAGAAAATAAGACTCACATTTGACAAATATATCAAATGTTAGCCAACAGAATTGTCGTCGTAAGTAGACAAATCTAGAATCAATTCTGAATTGTTACCCCCTTATTCCATACATTATGTACCGGTACACTGTTAGCAACATGGATTACAGCGTCACTCTGGAGGATTTATCCTGCATGTTGCAGGCTGTAATCTAAAGTGGCACCAGTTTGAAGACTTTAAATACTTTGATATGATTGATGATTTTTTTAGGCTTGTTGTTCCATGATAAAAGCTCAAAGTTAAGACTTTGCCATCGGGGCTTCATTTAGTTTTAAACACAGCTGGCTTCGTGGTCAATGTTTCAATTCACTAATGAAGCGAGCTCAGTGAATGACAATGAACACACCTTTTCCCATTCACTTCATCTGAAATGTAAGCGCAGCACACACCCCAGGCCTGTATTTACTGAGGTTTTACCAAGAGAGAGAAAAAAACATCCCTATTATTTGCAGGAAATATTGAATAGTCTAGAAACGTACCAGCTGGGTCTCGATAAATATGTAATAAATTCATATTGCTATAATATTTTACTTCTACTATGCAATTCACTCTTGTTATAGCTAACATAATATTTAGTCATACATTTATATTATCTATGCCATGGCATTAAAACAATGCCACTGCGTTTACGGATTGAAATGTTTAACCACGCTCATCATGCCTCAACCTTGGAATGAAGGAAAGCGATGGTGCTCAGAAACCCTTAACTAAATGAATTTTTCAGATATTTCTCCTAGGCATGACATTTTCTTCAGAAAACATTTCATACAAGTGTCTGATTTGACTATTTTTTGGGCACTCTCTTTCATTGCAGTACAATATATATATATTGCATGTGTTTTCAAGTGGTTAGACTTTGTTTGCAGGAGGGAGGCAACTTTTGAAACACTTGAATTGATAATTGATAAAATAATTTATAGAAATATCAGAGCTGGATAATTATAATGTAGGCCCTCAATTATTTCAGCCACATGAGGTAGAATTAAAGATTAACCAGACTTTATGCTAAAAACTAATTATATACCTAATTACTAAAAATGTTGTTTAGGAATAAATCAGATTAATATTTAAATAGTTTCTCCATAACATAGGAAAGATTTTTGTATAGTTGAAATCCCTTGATGTTACATTACACTGTGTTGGATGTGGATTTATATTCATTCCTGGAATACAGTCATCATAAATGTTGTATAAATGCAGTATGACTTCTGTAGTCCTGTGTTTCATGCGTCACTTAAACATTAGAGAAGTGGAAAACAGCGACATGGTGAATCATTTTTGGCATTCTGAGGGAGAAACAATATTTATTATTTCACTATGTTCAAATTTATTTTACTTTGATTCACATTCAATGCCCTCATAGGTGTCTAGAGGAGAACAGTTTGCAGATCGCCATCTCACCGTTGGCTTCCACAGGAAATGAAAACAAAAAAAAAAAAGTGTTTTATAAAGGAAAATATGTGCTACCTCACAAATCTGAGGAGGTAAATATCTTTTGTGTTTGTGGAAAAAACAGACGTGGCAGCTGCTGAAACTGTAATGGTAGCAGTCATTCATTGTGTTGTAGGTTCCCTTCAGCACCAATTCAAAAAATTATGTTTTCTTTTTTAGTATCTTTTCACCTTGCCTGGATTTCACTGTTCTGATTATTTCACAATCATGGACATTTGGAACTAAACAGAGCTTTTTCTTTTACATAGGAAGGACAGCACTTCTTAAAACCTTCTCTGCAGCCATTCAGTATATCACACTGTCTGAACTCACACAGACAGTTTTATACTGCATGAACTAAAATGTGTGTTTAACCACTAATTAGATTTGAAATCGTTCTATAGAATATTTTTTTTAAAAATCCATGTTAACTACTCATATATTACACATCGAAAGAGTAATAAAAATGTGGTGATAAACAACAATAAAAAAAGAAAAAAGAAATTAACCAGTCAGAATTGAATATTCAAGAAAGCCATGTAATACTTTATTTCAATGCAGCTGTAAGTGAGAAAGCAAGCGTTATTCCCAGGCTGACCTTGCATCGCAAATACTGCTCGGATTCTGAATTGTGCAACCTTGCTTTTTTACCTTTTGTTGTTATGGTCTAATTGTGCTTCACCCCATGGTGACACACACATTAGTGAGCATCTATAGTGACTTTCAATGCCATTGATCTTCACCTGTGTGCAAGCCCCCTCTTCTAATAGGCAATCCCTGGTGCCATGAGAACAGGAGCACAATAATTCATGTACTTTCAGTTACTTTTCACACACTGTTGTCTTCTTGTTGTTGCCTTTAAGAGTTGTGTTCCTGTAGTTGTAAAATATCAAACCTACAAATTTCAGAACATCATTGTTAAAGGAGTAGGGATGGTAAGATTCACTGATTTGCAGCGGCTAAAAGTTCATGAAAAGATACAATTTGATGAACTTGAATTGATAAAATTCAATTTATTATCTCCGCCAAGAGTAAGCCTGCCGGGGATCATGCGTTAGGTCATGTGTGCCTGTACCTGTCTGTCTGTCCGCTGCTTAAAAAGTGACATCCATAGAAAAGTTTGGTCTCATTTTAAATTGGAGCATCTTCAGATTAATTCCATACATGAGAATTTATAATCTACTAACGTTAGGCATGTTATGAGATGAATAAATCCCTGTGTCTGTTATCTTCACTGCCATGCTGACTGTAGGGGAGACCATTTTCATTCTGCTGTTTTTCTCTGGCATAATTTGTGTTAGAATATTCTAACCAGCAGCAATGAAAGGTTGAGGTCTCGGCTATATATTTCAGCGTAGAAAAATGTCTTCTAAAATGAGGTGGTTTGTGATTAAAGTCATGTTGTGCACAACTGACGATAGTACTTCTCTCTCTTTTACATTAAAATGTATCACTCTCACTTTTTTACTTGTCACAGACAAATGTTTTCCTTTAGAGGTAAAAAAAAAAAAAAAGATACAGCATAAATGAGATGCTTCCTCACAGTAGTAGAGAAAAATGCCACTTTTTGTCAGTTAATTTATGATTTGCTGTTTGTTTAAGCAGAAAGCCAAAGCCAAACACTGTGTGCCATATGAAATCACAGCAACATATTAGTTTGCATTGCATTGAATTGCATCGTATTGCATTGAATCAGACTGTGTTGAATCAAATCATGCGAAATCGCACTGCATGGTAATAGGGATGAATCTTATCGTATTGCATTGGCATTTGCTTCATATGTATCTTTAATATACCAGATTGCTGGTGATGTATGGAGTTATGAATCACATTGCCTCAGTGATGGAGATGGAGATCCCATATTACAAAGGAAGTTACCAGCTTCAGGGTGTAACACCACTTATATACCATCTCCCTGACAGTAAAACCCATCCAATGACCAAACAAGCTTTATTTTTGAATACACATCAAGTCTAGTGATTATTACGTTCATGATCTGAGTTACTTCTGCAGCCATTTCAACATCTGAATACACTGAGTGCAGCTTTAAAAATTAAACCTGCCGAGTGAGAACAATCAATAATATATTTTATGCACATAGTGTATGATTGAGGAGCTAGAAATCCCATGGACTCGTGGGAGAAAGAAAAAAAAAAGCATAACCAGGGACAAAAGCGTATTTATCTACATGAAGAATTGTTCTGTTTGTTGATTCATTACACGCGGGAGCCTCTTGACTGTTGGAGTATGTGATGAGTGACAGTCACTCAGTCTGGCAGGTTCTGTATTTCTCATAGGCAAGACATAAAAAAACAAAAAAAAAGCCATACAGCATAATTTGACCAGATTATAAAAGAAGTCCACTTGATGTATAAATGTGGGGAAATTGTGCATTCATTTGCACATCATCCCCGTGTGAGTGCATAACAAATGGTGCAAGAACTGAGTGAGCTCTGCTGAGGAAACGTCCTCTAATTCACCGTATATTAGTAACACATTTGACACAGCACTGACTGATAATCTCACAGAGCTGCAGCAGTGATATTATTGGAGTATTACAATGCAATCTGATCCATCTTATTGTTTATGCATAGCCACTGGTCAAAGCTGAGAGTCCTGAAGCTCCAAACCAGTCAGTGGGTTGTTTATCAAGTTGAATGCCATCATATTGTAGCTCAGTGATATGATCATATCGTCATGATCATTATCGACTGACCAAATTCCAAACTCAAAATGAATGATGTGACTCCACTGTTGAAAACAGTGAACTTTTTTGGATTTGGTTATTATAAAAGCAATGAACACACGTATTGTCACATACTGCAAACTTTATGGACAAAGTATGCAGACTGTCGACACCTCGGGCATCTGATAACGCCACACAAGTTACTCTTTCACATCTCCTATGAAACAACGGATGAGCTTCTGTATGTGATGCTACAGTAGACAAACATAGACAAAGTCCGCATAGGGAGCAGGAGACAGCATTGGACCACACTGCTGTCCCGTGTGAAAGCAAAAGTGAAACTTATTTTACGTAAATTAAGTACTTATTTTTATCCAAACTAGCGTCTTTTCCTTTACCTAACACAGAGTGCTTCTACATCACTATCAAATTCCAAATGGGCGTGAAAAAGCATCAGTATTTGACTTGGAATGACCAGCCTGGTTTGGGCTCGGCCCCTAACTACCAATTAAGTGAAACCTCAATTGGATTAATGATATTTTATACAATAGTGCACTCACTACTACTACTCACTCATACTCTTCCCTGCAAACCGCTGCAGCCAGGTTCCAAAATCTTGTGGAGAGCCTTCCCAGAAGAGTGTAGGATGTAGTAGCAGTGTAATAATAGCCATGGTTTGGGATCTGACGTCCCACTATCACAGATGGATGTATCTTTTATAGACTATATACTTTATTTGGTGGTCCACATACCTTTGGTGTACATATAGAGCCATATTTGCCAGTGTTGATATCAGTTCTTAATTGCATTAAAAACATGGTCAGTCCTTGCGAGGCATTTATAGCAGGCCTTTTGTTGTTAAAATTAGCAGTGATATCCATGGCTGAACAGATGGCTGCAAAAAAAGAGCCAAGAAACATTCAGGAACACCACAAATTGAATAAAAATGTATGTGTGTGTGTGTATGTATAGCATTTTAGCATTTTATACCAAACATGTTACCGAAACGCAAAATAAATTTGACCTAAATAAAAAGCTTCCTCTTTCTAATAGCTCAAACTCAACAAGCTGCAGTACAAACAGCGATAAGTCAAATCCCTGTCAGGAACTTTCCCTCTGGGTCTCACCTTTTAAAGTGATTGATTGTGGCAGCTGAGTTATGATCTGTCAGAGCCAAGAAATTTTGATTTTTCCTGAGCTGCATCAGATCATGCCCTACTGTCATTGTCTGTGTGAAATATTGATGGCAATTATGTGCTGTTGCTGGTGGCCACACTGAGATCATGTGTATCTGGGTGATTTGGATGACAACTTATTACATCACATTATGTAGCCCTTATTAATGTTAATCTGTGAGATCCGTGGTGGCTACACCTTGATTCCTGTGCTGTTTTTGTTATGGTGCTTTTGCACCTCAATTCTTAGAAAATCACCTGTCAATTAAAAACTTTTTAGGTAGTTCTATTTTTTTAATTTATTTCCCATCCTCTGAGTTTGTCTGAGTTTCTGTAGCCGGTGGCACTGTCTCTTTGGACCCTTCCCAGGCTAAATATACCCAATTATCCTTCTTTTTATACCAAAATGTTACCATACCAAAAATACCATAGGAGTAACACTGGATTTAGTTCGAAACTGCAAATTATTCCTTAAAAATCAATTAAAGAATCCCCCATAGCATCAGTAATATTATTCTGACTTTTTCTCTTAAGCGCTAAAGACCAACATGTCCAAAATAAAGTGAGTTTGTGTGACCTGCAGAGGACTTTGCTTCCTTCTCATCAAGAGTTTTCAATTTTACACACCTGTGAAAGAAAAAATTTGTACAACAATTTTTATAATCGTTTCTCACTAATCAAGCCAAATATTCTCTAGTTCCAGTTTCTTAAATGTTAGAATTTACTGTATTTCTCTGTTTAGTATCATGGTGAATTGAATATATTTGGGCTTCACCTTGTTGGCAAGAATGAAATAAGGATTTGAAGATATCACCTTGGGCTCTGTGAAATTGGATGGACATTTTTCACCATTTTCTTACATTTTACAAATGCAATATGTGGTGTGTAATTGGCAACAAATAGTAAATGGGTGGCTCAGATTTTTCTTTCTCACCAGGTGCAAACCTGGAGGATATCATGCATTTGGTTGAGTGCGTGTGTGTGTGTGTGTGGCTAACCTCAAAAAATACTTGACGGATCAGCAGTTCAGAAGTTTTCTTCTTAACAACTTTGAAACAGTTACAGTCTACAGTCTACAACTACTTGAGTCTACAATTACAAACAAACCGGGAGAGACCAAAGGTTGTAACAAAGGCTAAAAGAATAAATCTCTACAGTCAATATATAATTCAATATATTTGAGTTGTAAGAACTTTTGCCCATATTCATTGCTAACTTACATCTTATCTTCAACAGAAAGATTTATCGATTAAATTACTGACATTGATGATTAGTAATGAAAAACCCCGACAAGTTACTACGATGTATGCTTTCTCTGTCTCCATTGATTGAATTATGTGTCAGGAACTGATCATTTGACTCCATGTTGCCCCCACTTTGGACTGGCGTGGACTCAGATGTGAATCCACATCCTTTATTGAAATAAAAAAGGGGAGAAGCTGTGAATGGAATACAAATTCTGCTTCCCTTGACTGTCCACATTCCTCTTATCCCTTTAACTGACTACCATGAAAGCAAATTCCACAAACCAAACATGCATGCACTCACACAGACACACAGACAGATCCACACACACAGGCTGGAGGTCAAAACTAAGTACTAACGCCAGAGGAAAAGATTAGAATGACAAAAGAGAATGGCACTGAGTCGGGAGAGCTGTAGGGAGGAGGACAGCAGAGATGGAGATGCTAAATAATGGCTCTCTTGTGGATAAAATATAACCTCTGCTGAAAGAAGGGGAAGCAGCGGAAGGAAGTAACCACAACGTTTTAGATGCAGGGTGGAGAAAACAAAAACACAGTGTTCAGTAAAAATACCAGTAAATCAACTGTTTATTCAATTTGTGGGACACAAACCAGTATGTGTGTGAAGTGTGTCCTTGTGAAAGGTTAGATGTCATCTATTGCTGTCAGAATGAATGCGTTAGGTCTGTAACTAATCTGAAATATGTAAGCACTTAATACAGCTCTGTTTTGTTTTCTTCAGCGACTGTCTCAAACTCTGCTACTCTTAATCCAAAGCGTGAGTGTATTTCAATAATAATAATTCAGTAATAATGTTGGGAAAAAAAAAATACAGATTCATATTAGATTCTTGCTCTATGGCCGCTGCATCAGTGGCTTTATTGCAACATGTGAACCCTGTATATTCAGAGTTCTGTGGAGTAAGACATGGACCTAAAACTGCAACCCTACAGATCTTACAGAGGTTTGTCTCAGTCTGCCTTTGCAAATTAGATGCCATATTCTGTGGAGGTGTTGGCCTTTTAGTGCATATGAGCAGGGGGCCTTTTTGTTCCTGCAGGCTCTGACGTCCCCCCACCTCCCCCATATTTCTTTCAAGCTGAGAGTCAATTGTGATGGCGTTGGTGGTTTTATTGGAAAGATTGGAGTTCAAAGTTAAAAAAAGATGCCATTAAAGAACAGTATGTGAGTCTATAGTATGAGACTTTTCACTTACATATCCATTATTAGAAGCTTAAGTCTTAAGAAGCAGTTAATCACAATTAATTGCAGCAAATTGTGTGATTAGTTGTTTCCTTTAATTGATTGACAGCCCTAATATCATCACATTTCCTGGCAATATGGTGCAAATATGTCATAACGTTCTGTCACTATTAGAATAAAGATAACTAAATATTAAAATCAGTCAACAAGGATGGATATCAGGCTCCCTTATTTTCTGATATTTGAGGTTCTCTGTCCATGCTAGCAATTAGTTTGTCAAAGTGCGATTCACATATGTTATGAAATGGGATTCATCAGTTTGGATGGAAGCTGTGAATGTGCAGGCTCAAAGTAGACAGACACTCTAGGCTGAGAGGATCCAGTCCCTTTCATCATCATAAGCCCTGTATTGTACCTTGTACTTAGGGAACATAAATGAATTGGTGCCCACACAAAGTCAAGACTATCTTCTATTACTAACTGGGGACCTTGTAACATTTACAGCAAGGCAAAAGTAAATGCAAGAGCCTACAGTACATTGAGGCTCCTTTATATTCAATTAATGGACACCCTCCATCTATTACTGAAGACAGGTTAAAAGAAGGTCAGGCCTCTATTTTATGCATGTCCAATATGAGTAATAAGGGTATTAATCCTCTCACGTGACCCAGAAGTAATGAACGTTCAGTAGCTCTGCTTTCAAATGAGGAGAAAACTCGGGGTATGAACTGAACGTCTTATGGCGGTAGAAGATGGCAGGTAATAGGATGACAGAAGGCTGCAGTTTGGAGAAATTGATCCAAAAACAAATGGAAAGTGGCCTTGGATCATGTCATTTGAAATGAATTAGTTGGTAAAACCGATGATGTTTCAAAGATTTTAATCTGCATCTGGATCTAGAGCTGCATCCCAATACTAACATACAATCAAGCTGAGGACGAAACAACCCCCAGCTGACTTACTATCTTTTGATCACACTGTGTCGTACAGCAGCAGATGAGGTTCACTCAGTTGTCATAGAACTGCATTGCTTTAACTTCCGTCTTTCAGGACTTTAAGATCATGTTGGCTTAAAAAGTTGAGCTCAGGAGCGAGAGAGTTAGTGGAGTTTTGAGTGGAGATTGTTTTGTCAACAGTACCCAAGGTCAAGAATAAACTGTCAAGCTCGATCACTGTGATGTTTTGGAGGATACCCAAACCCTGAGAAGCTAGGGCTTTCCACAAGGTTACAAAACAAATGTTTAAAGTTTGGGAGACTGCACAATCTTTCTTTGGGCTCACTTAAATACGTTGTGTCCCAAATGTGAACAAAATCATTAAATAAAAAAAAATAAATGCATAAATAAATAAATATTCAGCCTGTTATTTTCCATTGAATTACTTTGAAATCTGTACAGACAAAGAGAGAACCACAGGACACAGAACATACCTTTCTTGGCAGAGGTCAAATTTTAAAATGTATTTATAATTTATGAGTTTCTCTGTTTGAGGGCTTTATCAACTTTGCTGCTGCTAATCTGCACCTCCCAAATTCTCCCACAACAGATTTGACACAGTCCTCAGCACCATAGCGACATGATTAAGGAATGACCTAACACCATGACCTCCCATAATTGTCTATATTAGCCACCCAAGCACAGACCCCACGATTTGGCCATGTGGGCGTCCTAGACGGTGGGGGGACACTCCTCTGGGCACCTACAGACGTAGACCAAAACAGAGCCAGAGTAGAGGAATTAATAATATTGTAATCAAGCGTCAAAACCATGACATTATGCATGCACAGTGGGAGCCCGTTCCCTATCATGGCTGAGCAGCATGTCAGCTCCTCCCTTAGTGCAGCAGTGTGGTGGGAATAGGAGTCACTGTCTGTCAGGATACAACAACAAGGTCAACTGCCGTTTAGCGGCGCAGCGTTCCACAAATGCCAGTAAAACAGATCCCTCTGCCCAGGCTGCTGACCTTGTCTTGTTTAATGAAATGTAGTGACCATGCGTAACTTCGCAGCCTGTTAAACAGCCTGTGGGCTCGCCTGCATGTGAGCAATACCGACTGTGATTCCTGCCCACCGGTCTGTGATACTAAACTGCATCACGGAACGGCCTACGCCAACGAGAGTGCATGAATAATGTCCATGAATTACAGGACTGACTGATTGGCGAGATTTGAATTGTGGCACTGATAATAGATAGTGAAATATTACCTAAATGTGAGTGATGCCGCTTGGAGAGAGGGGGCGCTTTCCATTCTTCTGCTGCAGTAACCAGCCTGATCAGAAATGCTGATGGTGTTAAAGGCCACCAAAATATTGTTGCTTGCACTTGCATAATAACACCAATAAAGAACAGATAATAACAAAATAACACCCTGAATTCTCCCCTCACTCTGCCCTCTCACTCGTCATGCTCACTCTCACGTTACATCAGCACTTCTGTACACTTTTCCACACATAACAGGGAATACGTAACCGCAGCTGAACATTAGCAGCCTTTAGATCTGAGCACTCAGAAAGGGAATCATACTGACAACAGTCAGACAGCGAGTGATGACTTAGCGCGGACCGGGGGAAGCAATTCATGATGAAATAACACAATCCACACTGACAATTAATCCGCTCCTAATTGGGTCAAAATGTGCCTCAGTAGACTGACACGGATTCTCCATTGTGGTTGGTTCTAAACAATTCACACAAATGTTATGTCATTAGTGTAATTTCTTTTCAAATTAAAGCCACTGTCTGTAGAACCATTATGTGATCACCACATCTCAATTCATCTCCCGATCCAAGACGTTTGCTTTATACTGGGGGGAGACAGGGTGACTTTAAAGGAATAATAAAACATTTTTGGAAATGCAATTTTTTTGCTCTCTTTCTGAGAGTCCAATGTGAACACCGCCTAAAAGCACAACGTGCTGGTTCAACACCTAGGTTTTTATAGGAATTGCATTTAACATGCTAATCATGGAGCTTTGGAGGTGCTAGCTGGCAGATTCATTTTAATCTTTAGACAGAGCTAGGCTAATATGAGAGGGGTATCAATATCAGTACTTCTCAAAGTGTCAAACTATTCCTTTAAGCTGGATTTCATGGATTTTAAATGGTCTGATATTGGCAGCTTTCTATTAAAATTGGAAATTAGTGTCAGATGAAAATTCTTAGCAGCTTGTGGTAGTCTGCATCCTTTTGCCAACAATCCTGAGATCATACCTGACTTATTATAAGTTGTACTGTCATTTACTTGTTTAGACTCAAGAGCTAAATTGACAAGTTTTAGATATGTGATGTCTGCCCTGGTATCCAGGGGCTTCTGACCACCAGAGGCCTCACCTTCATGTCAGCCAAGGCTGCTGCCCCACGGTCAGAGGTCCCTGGGCTTCAGCCCCTTTGGCCTGGTCAGTAATCCATTTTCTCATGTTGCCTGCAGCCATTATGGAAGTGTAGAGGCTGTTGTTACTTGAACATGCATTGAAACCTATTTGACTTCACCTTGGGGAGTTGGTGCTGAAGCTAAAAGAATTTAATTAATTATGGATTATGAACTTTTTCGATAGAAATGCATTGCATAATGCTTTTTCAGAGGATCGAGTCTGACCTTTGAAGACTGACAAAGCTAAAAATATAAGAGGGAGACATTAAATATTAGAAATATTTTCAGATATTCTGGCAAAATCACTGCTCCATCATAAGCTGAAGCAGCAATATTAGTTAATAATTAAATGACTCAGTTCCAAGTGCCAAACGATGAACTGTATGCTGCTGCTGTCACCTTGCGTCAGTGAGATCTGACTATTCCCACGACATGTGCCTCATCTCATTGTAGCATTAGCCTTGAAAATCACCAAAAAATAGTTTGAATGTAATGTAATTTAGCCTACCATGTCAGGCTCCTTGACGGCTGCATCCATCATTGTCAACAAAGGCTACATCAGTGCAGGCCCCAAGGTTTCGCCAAAGGATACTTGAATTGTGAATGTCTCACTCAGGTGTCTGAAATCATTGTGGGGAGGAGGAGACGAGTCTAAGTGGAAGTGGCAGGGAACACCATGCACTGCTT
The DNA here is from genome assembly GCF_042242105.1 of Pempheris klunzingeri. Lineage (NCBI taxonomy): Eukaryota > Metazoa > Chordata > Actinopteri > Acropomatiformes > Pempheridae > Pempheris > Pempheris klunzingeri. The sequence goes on along the minus strand of NC_092032.1, from coordinate 18,101,531 downwards.
ATTTTGAATAAGGAACATCTTTCTGACTGGGAACAGCAATGATACAGACACATGAGTCATGAAATACCTACAGATACAAAACCTAAAAGTTGGAATGTACTGTGGGAGTAATAAGTTTCTAAATTTGAATTTAATGTACTGTAGGTGTCTATGCAAGATTGAATATGGCCACATCATCCACTCAGTGAACAGGCTGATAGGGGAAAAAAAGAAGATCTATTTGTGTTTTGTTTACTGTTGACATTTAAGCTGGTAATGGCTAAGCATCCTGGTATTCAGTGGGAGGCTATCTTATCATATTTCATTAGTGCGGCTCATTAGGATCAGATGAGGGTTTGGATCAGGCATTACAGAGGAGATTCCTGGCTGCTGAGTGATGCTGGTGACTTCTCTCCCCACCTCGAGCTTCCAGTAAAAAACTAGCTAAAAAAAAAAAGAGAGAGAGAGAGAGAGAGAGCACATCAAAGACTTTTATCTGCCTTTCATCATGGGAGATTGGCAATTTGACAAACCAGTAAATTAGAACGAGTTAAAGCCATCCCTCTGTTGCTGTTCCACATCCAGTTATTTAACAGATTGTTGTATACAGTGTGTTTCTATTCATTTGACTATTTACTGGTCAAACGTTGAAAGATTTTTTTTTTGTGTTAACGTAGTTAATGTTGCTAATGCTAATTTTATGAGAGCACATCAGGATTATTGGCTAATTCCGATTCAAAACTCAGATTAAAACTGAATTTTCCACTGTAAATTCTTCTTCTGCCTTTGTTTTCGTGACAGGGGGAGGACAAAATCTTGCTTCCAGAAAAAATGAATAAATAAATGAATAAAATTGAAAAAAATAAAATGCCCAGAACAATAGATGGATAAAATGATCGAGCATTTGATTAGCACAGGATTAGTATTATCAGGGGACATCTGTCCTCCCCAAAAAACGTGGGAGATTTACAAATTACAGGCATGGAAGCCCCTCGTGGGATAATATTCATCAGCTCTCCATGATTACTATAAATCACTTGATCACCTAAGGGAACATTAGCCCTCCGTGTCTGACTGTCTTGACTGACTTGTTTTGGTGTTTTGCATGTCCATTTAGCTATGAACCATTCGGGAAAAACAAACCCCACATTCTATAATGACTGATAGCCCAAAACTTTCAAAGGATAGTAATTAGCAAGTTACATGTGTTTTATTTACAGGTGGAATTACTTTATCATTAAAATGGACATAGAACATTTTCCTGTCCTACCTTGTATTGCACTGTGGTAATCCTAACCTGGAGCTAATCTGAGTCGCCCCCTATGAAGAATGTTTATATGCACTCTGATGGTTCATCGGTTCCTGGGACTTTTGTCTTATATTAGTTCCACCTTGAACTGGTTCCTTGGCCCACTGAGAGACGGGGAGCAGATTAATTCCACTCTTTTGAAATTTCAGTCACAAAGCAGCAGCACCGGCTCAACCATGAAAATAAATCTTGAGTTTGCCATCTGTCACCGCGCTTACTAATATCCAGGTCCAAAATCTTGCTTTGATTTTTAGCCAAATTGACGGGAAAAAGGAGAGAGAAAGATCCATCAGAGAGGGCTGGTACTATCCTGCTGCAACAAGCAATGTTTTAGTCACCTCAGCCAGCCTCATGTTTGATGAGACTGGATGCTGCCAGGTTTCAGAGAAGTTTCCTTTAGCTGCTCCTCTGTTGTCAGAAAAAAGTCACATAAAACACTGCATGTCTACCAGGAAGGAAGAAATTCAAGTCACCCCATCTTATATAAAGACAAGTCTAATTAACACTTGAGCAAAGTCTGATTCAGACATGCTGAGTATGATATATTATTTGGTGCTTTGACCAGTGGGATTCTACTTTACAGAAGTGAAGAAACACTTTTCTTTTCTTCTTTTTCATAAACACGATGACATGCAAGTTGACATTGTCACAAATAATGGACTGCAACATAGAAGTGTGTAGGCACATGTTTCAGAAGCTTAAAATGTGCGCAGAATTCTTTGCCCCCCTGTTCTGCTTACTTCCAAGATGCATGGTGTTGTCACGCTGCACAGGGAAAGGCCGTCTTTATTTCACTGCTGTGGGTGCACATTACAGACCACTGGAAAGAAGGCGCTGACAGTTTTATGGATCCATATGAAAGTTCTCTGCAAACTGTGGCAAACTAAGGTTTATTTTCCCATCGGAATGAATGTTCGTGATGCCAAACAGAAGTCCTAAATGTGTGCATTGTTTGTCTGCAGATCCTCGGAGACATCAGTGTTGTTTTTAGATGAGAATGTAAGAATCTACAGATATAGTCTCACCCACAGTGTGAACATTTAGAGTATGTGTCTATATGTAGTGTCTTTGTATGTGTGCATGCGGTCGTTTCATCATAAATATTCAGTAAGTATCTGAATGTGTCATGAGTGATAATCAGTGCGCTGCATGTATGAGTTTGTGTTTGTGAACATGTAAAAGCACGTGTTGCTGATTTCCATGCAGTCAGGGTGTTCTGGAGGATTGTGTTGCATGTCATGTGGCCATTCATGCAAACAAACCCACACAAATTTCCCCTGCAAGTAGCAACGCTCTCAATTATTAAATAGGGGGCATTGATTTCATGAATTACCAAACAAAGACAAGGCTTTAAAAGTAACAGCATTGTTGTTGCTTGTTTAGGGGAATAGTTAACCGCACATCACTGTTTATCACGGCACTAAATCCTCACGGCAACTACCGCTATCATTTTCAGGGGTTTTTTTCAGTTTAAATGTAATTAGTTGGCAGTAAGTAACCCTGCCCACACATTCAGTATGGCTCCTTATATTTCAGAATGTGTCCGTCACAGATTGTAATTCCTGTAATACTCAAATACAAAAATGCACAGAGAAAGAAAAAAGTGCCTTTTGCAAACTTAATGGAAGTGCATGAAGTAGAAACAGGCCCATGAATGCCCAACAACATGACAGCATAGACTTAAGCCATGGCATTTCAGCTCTTGTAGATTTACAAGACATTAGCAAGCATACTATGACGGTTTTTGGAATTAAATGAGTGATTAAAGAGAGTTTAGTAATCCACATTTCACACATATGAGTATTTCTGAAGTGATGTCTCAAAGTAGCCTGAGGGCCCAGATGGAGAACACCATTTTAGTTGGTGGAGAGGGAGAAAATCAGCTTGCAGCAGTCCCAGTTTACTTTAATTTAATTTTGCATGTCGTGTGAATTGCTTTCAGTTCCATAGTTGAGTTTGTTAATGAAAATAGAAGACATTTTGGCCAGTGTTTGCTTCAAATCAAATGTATGAAATTAGAATAAAGTACCATAGCAAGCATTTTTGAGAGTAAAGCTATTACAATTATATATAATTATAGAAGAGAGACCTGAGTGTGAAATCCACATCAGTGTAGTAGAATGGGTGAAACAATTCTGCTAACACAAAGTGTTTACAAATATGAAGAAGTCTTGTCATTTTGGTTTAAAGCTATTGAAATAGATCTATCCATCCATCCATGTATATATATATATATACACATACATATACATATATATGCAAAATGGCAGAATAACTCGGTTTTTACTGTGTTATTCTGCCATTTTGCAGATGTTTACTGATTCAACCAAGGATAAATGAATGAAAACATATCACAGTTTGCAGGTGTCACACATTTCACAAGCTCAGGTGTTCAGAAGATATGAGTCTGTGTTATAGAAGTAAGAGTCAAGAGGAATCATTTTTAATACAAGGGAATGAACGAGGTGACAAAAGGCTAGGTAGCAATGAACATTTAAAAAGGCAATAAGCCAAATGGACATAGGAAATAATGCATCTGATTTGATGTGATGTCACAGCACCTGAGAAATCAACTATACACGACTGTTGAACTGACAATAAGAGATGGCAGCTTTACTCATTTCTTACACTTTATCTATTTAATGCAAAGACAAAGCAAAGTCACTCTGGCAGTTAAATTAAACCACTTAGAATTTCAAAAGGATACATGTGGACACCTGCAACTAGATGTGTGTGTGTGGTCCAGGCAACAGCTGAATGCACCTTTCTACTTAATCAGACAAAACAGCCATATTAATCTTTTCTGCCATATGGGATGGCAGGATGAGTTTTGTTTTTTTTTTTTTCTTCTTGTTGTACCATTTTCCACCTGCACCTGTGATGGCTTACCGAGTCGTAGCCTTTCCTCACAACACCATCCATCTTTCCCCGGTGTGAAGGTTAAGGACCTGCTCACCTGACCACCACGTATCATTGATTGCTGTGTAACACAACGAGAATGCGCGTCACACTTTGGCTGCACGCCGCTGCTTCAGTTGGTGTAGTGTGAAAACATTTACAGTTTAAAGGGCTGCTGGGAGCTTTACAGTGCTGGCTTCATTTCCTACTTATTTTGAATGGAACAGGAGGAGTGTTGTGAGTTTCAAGAGAGGGATGCTCAGACAGCAGGCAAATGCAATTTGTTTCAACGAGGCTGATATTTATGGATGACTGTACACATTGTGTTTTACAAGTGACCAGATTGGGTTTGTGTGTTTCAACAGTATTCTGCTGTCATTGTCACAATAACAATGCAAATGTGCAGATACATTTTGTGTTCGACATCCTGGTCTGTTGGGAGAAACCACTAACAGCCGGAATTTACTGTAGCTGTTGTTTATTCTGAGAAAATGAGAGAAAGTCGTGAAAATCCCTTCTTACTCAGCTTCTTCTTCGTGGGTTTTCATCTCTATGACGTGTGATGGTAAATATACACTCAGCTGCCAGTTTAATTGATAACCCTATGTAAAACTAGACTCCAGTAGAGTAGTAGTCCGGTGTGATTGATTTCTTTGCATTATTTTACTACACAAAGAGGCCATTTCATGTATTTATATATTATTTAAACTGAAGACAACTAAATATCACCCATGAACCACCTGTCTGAACATATAAAGAAGAGAGAGCTAAGCATGTTTGTAATGAATGAGGATAGGATTTATAGCAAGGAAAAAACTTAGTAGTGAAATAGTGGTTTACTTGAAATGGGTTTTCTAGAGTCACTTGGCACCAACGGGAGCTGGTGGCACCCTGTGGAGACAGGTTTCTAGGAGTGTGTGTTACAGGTCAAGGCCGAATTTATCATCCATTCATTCATTCACTCATTGCTAGACAGACAGACAGACTTTATTATTGTTATTGTTGCTGTTATTGTTATTATTATTATTATTATTATCATCATCATCATCATCATCATCATCAATTGCTGTGCTCTCCGTATTTCCGTGTTCATAATCGTGCTTTTCATCCAAGGCCACATTACTATGTCACACACCCTACAGGCTGTCTGATTTCTCAAAGGGCCTTTGCATATTGAATCAAATCAAGTGAAACAGAGCCAGCACAACCTAATGGGAAATGTTGCTCCTCCCGTCAGGCAGAAAGGCGCTGTCATCATTTTACCACATCAGAGAGTCTTCTCTATGACCACAGAATTTATTGAATCACTCAATCTGAATTGACTAAATATGCAGACAAATGTTATCTCAGAATTGAATATAAAAGCAGATGAAATTGATTATGAAATGTTATTCACAGCAGTCACTTCACAAGAGCGGCATTTGAGTTATCGGCGTCCTTCTCTTTCTTTGTGCTCTTAGATGTTGCTGCTGCGGCTGTACAAGTACAGCTGTGCAAGTAATAGCAAGTGAATAGGAAGGCCTCACTGGGACAAACACAGGTGTTGTTCTGCTTTGTTACCTAACTATGGGCCGTTTGAATAACAAGCCATCATAGTTGCCAAGCAGCAGTAGAACATAATTTCCTGGGATCATACGTTTGTGTGAATGCCCACTTGATCTGAACCCCTGGTTTCCCTCTTTTCCAAGAATGATGTGTGACTTGATGTGTAGCAGCCCTCTGGACTGACACTATGCATCCAGATGGGGGTTATAGTACAGAGGATGAGTTTTGCTGTTTCTCAAGAGTTGCATGGTGAATGCTTTCTTCACACAGAAAGACACGAGTCAACGAAAAAGAAGATTATAAAATGATTCTATTCATTCAGACAGTGTGTTAGAGCTCTTCTGACACGTCTGCACTTACAGTAATAGAGAATGTGTGGATCCCCATGATCATGTAGTGAGAGAAGGAGATTTAAAGACATTCAACATAGGCCAGTTATAAGAATTGAATATAAAATGTGAAATATGAAACAATTAGTTGCCTTTTATGGTGATATTTCTCACTCGCTGCCAGGACACAGTACTAACGCTGTTTTTTCCAGATGGAAAGGCAGACAGCATTTGTGACCATAATTGTTTAGCAAATTAATCAGGCAATTAATCAAGAAAGTGATTTTTTGTGGGTAGAATAATAATAATACATTTACACAGGGAAGAGGGCGTACAGTTCTGTACCCAGCATTGCAAAAATCAATATGAATAAGTTATTTAAGGTGGCTGTGACTCTGAGGATCATAATTATCTCATGCTGCATTAACATCTTATCACTGTAAAAGATTTAGAATTTAAGTTTAGATAAATTACTGTCTGGGATGTACGCTGCTGTGGTGCACAAGAAGCTCATTTTCTCTTAATCAAAGCAAACTCTCCTTTGCCCTTTGCTTCCGCTAAATAGCCAATCCTGCTAATGGTCGAGCAGACAAGAGGCTACTCTCATGTACGAGTTCTTCGACATACACTCGCTAACTACTTTATATGCTTTTTTACCAGCACAGGCTAATAATGTGTTAAGTTTAACCATTGCTCATAACTACCTTCCATGGTGGCATTTCCTAGTCACGATGCAGAATGCATTTGTCACACAAGGTAAACATCAGCACTAAAGAAGGCTGACATCTGCTATGCTTTTGGGGAGAACTGAAATAATGTCCTTTATGCAGGCACCAGTGTGTTTTCTTTAGCTGGCTCGCCTCCACCTTCTTTGCTCCTTGAGTTCCAATGGGCGACATCAAACATGTGTTTGTGTGTGGGGGAGTCAAAAACCCATACCATGTGCAAACCTGCAAATGCCATTTTAAAATCTCATTGTAGGCTAAAAAGATTGGATTCCAAATGAACCCTGTTTTGTTTCAGCTACTCATGTTGTATGTGTGGTAACAGTCGGAGGCCTCTCTGAACAGAGCTTTTCAAAATTTTCTATCTTCTTAACTCCTATCTGTCTTAAGTGGCTTCTGTCTCAAATTCAGAGTGAGGGAAATAAAAAGTTTTCTCTCACTGTGTCCTCTCTTTCACTGTCTGGCTTTGGTTTATCTTCCCTCCCTCCGTTGTTCCCTGCTGTGTTCTTAAACATCGGCATCTGTGTCTCTGCGGCAGGGTTGGTGGATGAGCTTGGCCACCGCGGTGGCGGTCACAGCAAAGCTGCGTGCTCCATGTCAATAAGACCTCAGCTCTGTTTCAAGGCCCCAGGCTGTCAGAGCACAAGTCTCATCAGACCACACTGGAAGCAGAGAAAACCTCAGCAACTTATGCAAATGTGCTCTTGTTTGGATTCCCTCAGCAGTCATGTGGTTTGTGTGCACAAACACACTGAATATGATGATTCTGAATGCTCATTGCACCAGGGGGATCCCACAGAAATAAATCATTATGTGCTCATGAAATGACAATAATCAGTGGTCAGTCAGACGATTTAAAAAGTGGGTGATTGTTGTTTTTAGATAACAATCAGAGAGGCAGAGAGCTGGTTTAACTTCCAGACCTGTTCATGGCGGAGACACAGTTCAGCAAAGAGCAAATCAATGCAGAGCTACTCACCAACTCCTATTACCCTAACAGGAGAATGATGGTGGGGACCATTTGCTGTGCCATACAACCCCAGTGAGGGTCACATCTGTAGGCCACATGGGTCACTCGTTTATTCACTTTTCACTCAGGATGTCATGGTGTCTTCAAACTGCTATAGAAGCTGACCAATCCTACCTCCCAAGTATGATGACATCTGTGGCCTGTGCTGCCCTGCAAGCATGATTTAATGGGTGCAGAGAAAATGTTTGACAGCAAAACTGGTGCAACAAATAACACATTCTGCTTAAGAAATGTAATTCTTTCTCATTAATAAGAAACCAAACCAAAAAGATAATGCAATGCTGGAGTTTGGAGCTACTACTTGTCAAAATGGTAGTTAATGACAGACAACTAGTTTGGTATTTAGGTTGTTTAAATTCATTTTGCATCAAAAATCCCCCCCACCCTCATCTTCTTAGAGCCCTAAATCCATCTAATCAGAATGTCATACACATGCTGCTGGAGTCAGTGCAACTTAACTTGTTCCAGTGATTTTTCACTAAGATGATAAGACGTGCGCATGAATCCATTTAGACATGAGAGCAAAGCAGCACTCATCACACCCTAAGATCTCGCCTCAAAATCGACAAGTGCAGACTCACCAAAATGTAAACAAATAACGGTGATCATAATGATGACCACATGGCCCCTGACTCTGCGACACCCCCTGTTTGAATAAACCAAAACATGAGTGGAACTGTGATGTCAGTCCGATCAAAAATAGGAAACAAGAATTGTCTTACATTATCGAGACATAACTTTGACTGGTATGGTTACTGATACTGTGGATAGACTGTCCTGTGGTTCTTGAATTACTCCTCTCCACTATCCCTTAGATGTTTGATCAGACAGTTTGGTATACTGTATGATCAATGAATGAAAACAACATTATATGGGTCCCACAGCTAGGACATGTGATGACTATGCCATAAGCCTGTAAGATGGCTCCTAAGGTTTGGTTTGAAGTGTCAAAAGTCTAAAGTTTACCCATTAGTATTTCATGAAGCCACTTGTTTTGAGGCTCACAGTGAGAGACTAAATACTTGCACAATTTATTTTTAAGCAAAAGCAAATAGAGAGGCCAGTCAATATTAGAGAAACAGTAACAGTAAAGCCATTAACAAGGCTGGAGACTAAAGCCAATTTTTTTTGTAGAGCAAACCAAGAGGAGAACTCTTGGTTCAGCAAACTGTAAACACAGCAGCTTGTGGTTTCTGTGATTTGTTATGAGATGGCATCTATCAGTGGGAAATGAATTAATAGAGCAGTCCCTTAGAACAACTGCTCTCATTTACAGCCACCCCACTGAATTCATAGGATGTATCTCTGCAGCACAACAAAGCACTCTTCCTCTCTCTCTCTCTCACACACACACACACACACACACACACCTGTAAACTTGTCCAAACTCTAACTATAACCACTAGTTGCCTAACCCTAACCTTAACCTCTCCCTAACCTAACCCTAAGCTTGACCACTGACTCAAAAATTAGCATTTTACCAACTGGTGACACAACTTTTGACCCCAATTGCACAAGTTGTCAGCTGGTGTTAAGTGTGGCATGTGTTCCTGAAAGTGACTTAAGTCATACACGCACACACACACACACACACACACACACACACACACAGACACAAACACTAATTTCCAGAGTGCTAGCACTGTCGTAGGTCCTGGGGCTAAGAAGCTTTCTGATTTACTTTGGTAATCCCAGCTGTAAGTCCCCTTATGACTGTCAGTGTGCAGTGCTGATGCTGAATAAGAGAAAAATGTAATTACTCTAAATCTTTATTTCCTTTGGTGGTAATTTAGCAATGCAACGTCACAACCTTGGGAACATTTGTTTTTATGCCACTAATCGAACATTAGGTAATATTTATTGTACATTTAAGGCCTTGGCGGTGCCTGCTAACTATAACCAATTACACCTGATTAGAAATTCTGTGCTTGCAAAATGAATGCCACTTCAGCTGCTAGAGAGCAAGCTAACCACTTTATCACTTTTAAAAATTTCCCTTAGATATATTCTGTTTCACAATGGAAAAAAAAGCCTTTTTGATGTTTTCATTCATGGTAAATCATACTAATGATTAGAAACTCTGTTCCTAAACAACATGAATGCTAAGAGGTCCACGGCTATTTGGACGAAGTGCTACCTCTTTCCTGGAAGAGACAATCAGACTAGCATGTACGAAATTATGATTCTGAAATTGGGTTGAGCATAATTCACCATGGCTCCAAAGTATGGAGGATAAAAACATGCTATCATTAGTTCCACTGAAGTTATCATCAGTGATGATAAACGCTCTGAAAGGCTGAAGTGTCCCATCGTCCACAATATGAGGAAAGAAATGAAATATTTTCACTTTCTGCAGATGCATATGTAAAAGTATATTATATATGTAGCATACTGGGATATGAACACAAGCAATGCAGGTGCTTGAACAGTCTGCTCATTGCTACGCACTGGAGCTTAATAATGAGTGTTATTACAAAGACCAGATGTTCAGCTCGTAATCCATCCTCTAATTCGATTAGCAAATTGTCAATACAAAGTCAGGCTCTTTAGGGAGGTTAGATCGAGTTGCATCAAGCTCTAATTTAACTGTCTGGTAACCAGTGCAGCTTGTAGCTGCGGGGGCACCCGGTCACATGCATTTGCCAGCTTGTTCATCCTTTTAGAGCAAATTTTAAGCATATGCCATACAGCGGTGCTCTCGTCATTCAAATATTAGGGGAAAGGTGTCATTACCTTTGTGTTCAGCTTGCGGACTCATGCAGAGGATGAACAGCAGTCACCCTGGATGTTTGTGTAAGCGACTGCCCAGCGATCGCTTTTACTGGGAGGCCGAAATGCCACAATTAAAGCCGGAGCGCCCTGAGATGCTGGTTCCACAGTTAATTCTTAACCAATTAAATCAAATTGACTTTGCTGCGGTTTGATTGTCAGTTACACAGCTTGCATTGGATCGTCATCAACAGTAATTGCACTTCAAAGAGGGGAAAAGAGTGAAGGATCCTCCATGATAGCTCAGGACATTGGTAGTGGGCATGCATCTAAGGCGCAGCAGTGAAGAGCAAGATAAAAAACACAAAAAAGAAAAAGAAAACAAAACAGCATGGATGCAAGATGAGGCTAAAAATCTGGTTTCACACTCGCTCACGTTCATCATCAGAGAGAGAAACAGGCATATCTGACAGGCTCTAAGTGGTTAAAGCAATCTTAAAAAGCCAGCCTTCGGAAAAATTACAAAATGTTAAAACACTTGGCCACCATTTGGACATAGTGAATTAGAACCATCTAAATTACATTCTCAAGCTCTGCAAAATAGAAGACGGATGGCTGTATCCAAAAGCTTTATGACTCAGTTTTTGCAGTTTAAAGGCATGACAACTGGGTCTGTTGTGTGTCAGGAAAACACACTGCTTCCTATCCAAGTTTGTTGTTCCTGTAGTAGCTCCACATAAACTACATCTGACTGGAGAAGGCTAAGCAGAATTGATAGAGCCAAGGGTATTTATCAGTCAAGATTCATGACCTGCCATCTGTGGATCACGTTTCAGGGTGAAGGTGTTGTCAGTTGGACCGGATGGGCTCCTTTAATTTACACTGCATCAGCGCGCTGTGTTGTAATCCTGATGTGTTGTAAATCCTAAAGGTTCCCAAGTATGTGGTCCCAGTCCTCCACGGCCTGGGCAAACAAACTCAAAACTCAACTTCTGGGATTGAAGAAGTACACAAGAGGCTACACATTAAGAGCATCAAATCCTTAGGGGTTAAGGTTAATTAAATGTAAATTAGTTTGTTGTTGTAAGCATGCAAATGTGGCAGTCAACCTTCACTTAGGCAGGGAAAAATAGGGGAATTTGAAGACACTGAAAAATTGTGACTCTTATCTTTGCTCAGAAAACCATTCCAGGTATATTATCAACATCCTTTTCATTCATTAAACATTTCCCTTGTCAACTGTACTCCAACTTCAAATATACCCGGATTAGTTTTGGTGGTATTGATAATGTCAAGCAGTTTATATTGATGGCAATTTATTTTTCACAGAACCTATAAGAAAGGAATCATATCAGATTGTGAATATGGATAGAAAAACAAAACCTTTGTTTCCATTTACCTAATAGCACGGACTTAATAGACTGTTTTACAAGTTTAATGCGGGGAATGACTTTGTTGAGGCTGACAGCTCAGATCACTAATGAGGATTTGGCTTTGTTCTGACTAAGGCGCCCCCATTCAGATTCAAACAATCGCAGATCAAATGGATGATGTTGTTTGCATTTGTCACTTCCCCTGATGAGGGGGCAGGAAAACAAGGGAATCTGTTTGTGTTCGAGTCGTTTAACAACCAATTAGTCATAAAGCTTAAGCTTTAAGCACAATTCAAATGGACAAAATGAGAGCTCGCAGCCCCCCCCATCCGGGTGCATTAAAGGAACTGTCTTACTTCTTAGGCTTTCATTTTTAATGCCAAAATAACATTACCATCAGGTATGAAAAGGCTCAAATCCTCTCATCATAATAAAGTGGTCATAATCAATGGTGTACATATTGTAACCAGCATGACTGTCAGTTTTCTGTGGAACAGGTTATTATTTCGAATGCAAGACAATCAGGGAGCCTCTGATTCAGTTTCTATTTCAGATTCAAAGTGACATGACTTACACTCTCTTGTCATCTCTGTCCAAGGATTACGTGTTAAGGCTGTCATACCAAATTGCAACTTTGTAGAGAGAAAAGCAGCATGAGTAATGCTTATGTGACAGAGAGAAATAAATCAGTTCAACTCACTCCTGTGGCAGAAACAGCCTTTGAGTAACTGAAGAAAATGTAGCTGAAGCAGCTGGATCTATTAAACAGGCCATCTGCCGTGACCTGAAACTGAGCATAGACGATCCCTTAAACAAGGAAATTATCATAATTAAGTAATCATATGAGCGTGCACAGGAAGTCTTTTGGTTATTGACAACATTTGATATTAAAGTGGCAGTGCATTGAAAGTAAATGACATTTTACAGCAAATGACATTTGTTTCCACAGCCCCAACAGGGCACATTGTAACGTCTCCTTTGACTATCTATCTTTCCTTCCCCTCTACTTTAACAGCACCTGACAGTTGTTTATTCCTGCCTGAGTAAAGAGCAGCAGCCTTAATAATACCTTAGTAAGACTTGCTGATGTAAGAAAAGCAACACCCCAAACTAAGAGCATTTCAAAGCTGCTATAACAATGGAGACAACAAATGCTATAATTGTCGTTATTATAACATGCATTATTCACCACACAAATAATTTGAAGGGTTCAGGAGAAGTAGCACGTGAGTTTGATTTATTTTGTGGGATTCAAAGCTGCTCTATAATTGCAAGGCCAAACACAGGGCCATTTCCGAAGTAACCTTGGAGTAATGTGCTGTAATTTTACAGCCTTGTCTCTATGACATCTTAGCACAAAGTTCCTGCTTTCATTAAAATAGCTGCCATTTTCATCACAGCAGATGCCCCTGCACTCAGCATATGTGCAAGGTCATAAATCCAGATTACCTACTTCTTGTGTCGCTTCTTGAACCATCTGGTGTGATTTAAGCAGTGGGCAACACTCTTTTTTTCCAACACGAGCTCCTCCCGGACCAAAGAAAAGGATGGCAACGGTTCAGAAATCATTTGGCTACAACTCAGTCAATTAAAAAAGAGCAAAATGCTATTAGTGGCTTAATATGTTCCCTAGATTTTTCTTGTTATTTATATATTTGTGAAGTGAGTGTGCTGCGAATTATTACCAAAAAATAAATAAACTGTATTGAAGAATTAGTTTTTTCTCCTCTTACAGTGTCCTGACGAGTAGTGGAATAGAAGAGGATGCTGTCCAAATGCACTGGATTACTATGCTGTGAATCAAGCTGGGGCATTTCATGTTTTTGCCATAGGAACAGTATTCATTCATTGTTGCATATATACTGTAGTAATGGTGCATTATATCTGTAAATCTTTGAAAACACAGAGGAGCAGACACTCAATAAGGTTAAGGTGAGGTATGGCAGGGAATTCTGACTGGGATGCATGTGCTTCTATTGAATATTTCATAATTAGTTTGAAGATAGAAGTAGAGAAAATGAATTCCAAAACACAATGTGTCCTTGTTTGACAATGGAAAATGTTAAAAAATGTTGTCATCCATTGTGAACAGTCACAGTTTTCAACTGGAACATTTTTGAAGGATATTATTTGAACAGAGCACTTATGTGCAGTTGCTGGAGTGGCTGTATTAAAGTTTTCCCTCTGGCTACTGTTCACTCCGCCTGATGATGAGCCAAAGAAATCAAAATGAAAAACAACGGTTCTGTACGACCTATAATACTGGCTTGACACAAAATGGTATCTAATCGTCTATTTCTCCTCCGTCTGTACAGACAAGTAGCTTCATGTTATCAGAAACGGTGTTTCCTCTCAGTAAGTCATTAGAAGATGAGTGACAAACCTGCCACACTGTGAAAAAGAATTAAAAAGTCAGCATGAACTTCAAACACCAACCCTCTCCAAATATCTAATTTGATGGGTCCATCTCTTAATAGATGGATATTATGCTCACTGCAGCTCAGTAGATTTATTCAGAGTTTGTATTTCACTTATATTTTGATATGCCTGTGGGTCATTAGGGTTCATAGAGCTAATCAGCACAGTCCGAGTTCTCTGCTGCAGCCCCACTTTTTGACTTATTCTGATGAGATTGATTTGCTTTTATTAGATTCAAAGCATGTTGTGGTGAGATGTAACTCACAAATTAACAAACTTTTTGTTACAAGCTTCTTTATTTAGCAGGATGCAGGTTTTACACTTGAAGGAGCTCTTCAATTAGTGTACGACATGTATACCTTAAAACTCTACCACATACAGGAAAAGAACACAGCAGATGTGGATGCTTTAATATCTCCACCAAACTCAAAGTTGGTGCAAGGTTAGCATTTGTTTTTAATTAAACATAATCTGTTTTAATCTTGCCTTTACATAGCACACTCTATGTCTTCAGACAAAGAAAATGTGTAACCAGAAACCGTTATGCATTCTGAAACTGAATCTCACAAATAAATCTTTGGATTTAAGATTTTGAGGATTTAAGAAAACCTCAAAGACATCTGCATATACATATACACAAACTGCTCTTTTCACAAACTGTACATTTTTATTTCCTGCGTGTAGTGCAGGTTTAACCATGAACTGCAGGTCCAGACTTGGTATTTTCAAAGTGCAAAGCACTGCAGCTCTCCTGGGCTTGGCTTCAGGTGGTTCACATCATGACACTGTGTGTCCTTGTTACATAACATTCTTGCTTAGTGCAGCTTTAATTTTGGACACAGAGTTTAGAATAAAATCAGACATTGCAGTCAGCAAAGTCAGTGGCGTTTACCGTGCCAGGAGGTCTTCTGTATCTGCCAGGGACCATTGAGGATATGGCACTTTTTCAATGTAGCAGACCGCGAGAGCTACTGACACCTTACTAACCCTGGGCCCTGTGATGGAGCATCTCGCCTTGCCAGGTGGACATGCTCATTGTCCGGCTGCCTTATCTCTTCAGGGCCATTCCTCCTGAAGATCACTAGGACTGACAGAGCAGAAGCGTAGACATTCCTACAGAAATTTCTGGAGCAGGCAAAGCCCTGGGGAGAGTGTTGGCGATGCAAGCGGGGAAAATCTAAGACATCCGGACTAAAGGCTGTCTGGAGTATCCTAAACAGTCTCTGTAAGATTCAAAATCTCGCTTGTTAATTACCATCACTGGGGTATATTAGGGATGTTTCACTGATAAGGATGGTGAATGGAGGCTGTCAGCCGGACACATCCCCTCTTGCTGTTACTGCTATAATATATAGTGGTCACGGAACAATTTAAAGCACCCTTGAGACTGGATCGATGAGACGGCCCGTTTGTGTCCTAATGCATTATATTTGACAAGTGATTCCATATCTCAGGATGGAATGTTATTGTGTGACCTGTGCATGACTGCAGCTTGATGACACTGAGAAGTAATTCAATCACAGAACAAAACACAGCTTGAATAAATTCTGACATTATGGCAGCATGCACAATGCATTTCAATATTTAATTTGATGTGTTGATGATGATTTGTCAAAATTAGATTAAGCTCAAAAGCCATCCAAATATATATACAGTAGATAAACACGTTGCTCACTATAACTTATAACTTTTCTATATATTTTAGAAAATGTGCATACCTCAGGTAGAGAAACCTGTGCTTTCAGTTTACTCAAAAAATTATCACCTCATGTGGTTAACACATACAAATAGGTTTTCAGCCGTGAAATGACATTTGACACAATTTGACAAAATTGAAAAATACATTATCTTCTGTCACTGTGTTAATTCTGTATCTATCTGATCTTACATGCTAAATATTTGTCAAAAGAAACACAGGCTGTTTATTTTTCATAATGTATGCAGCTAAGTGGTGAGACAGACTGGCGTGTAACCAGTACAGTGCTGTGCTGTAACCAGCAGATTACATGTTCAACACCCATTTAAATCCTGCATGCGCAATAAAAAAATGTAAGTAACATTTGTCAGAAATGTTACATCATTAGCACTAAGGTGGTCCATACCAAAAAGAGAGAAATGATTTATGAAAAGGCAATCTCCTCGTGTGTTTTTATCCGTAAATTGATAAAGAGGGATTATCCAGGTATTAACATAAAGCCCTGGTAAAAGTGCATGGTCTCACACACACTGCGTGCTGCTTTTCACACAACAAGCCTGCTGCTGCTGCCCATGTGGGATTTTAGCACAAGTACTACTGGCAGTAACACTGGACTCCGAAGTCAACACTCTTCGCTTCTGTGCCTGGAATGAGAATTTTATTGCACATTATACAGCTTAATGAGGTAAGAGATTAAGATGTTGCCCTCTCATTGCAAAGGCTGTATTAGCACATCGGATTCAAAATGAGTGTGCTTGGCGGCTACCTCTTGCGGCATTGTTTGGGGTGAGAGTGATGGAGTGGTTGGTGATTACTCCACAAATCTCTAATTTGGACGTCATTTCTAGCTGTGGAGTTTGGAGTTAGTAGACAGGGATTTCTTTCGACCTTGTCGGTAGGCTAGACATTTTTCATTTCATTTAAGTCAGAGGTTATTGCATGATGTAATTATACTATGACAATGTCCTGGTACTTTTAAAATAATCTGTAGGCAACTTTCCCATTAAGTAAGAAGAGGTTTTTTTATTAATCAAGTGTATCTACATGTACATTTTTGTTCTCATTCTCATGTGAGAAAAAAGACACCTTATTAATGTTAAAATTTTTAAGATTTTGACAGAAACATGTTTTTGCACTGGCCATTCATTGCACTTACATTGTCTAACTGCCTTTTCCTTGTTAGTGGCGCCACTCCTGCCCTGGATTCAAATTGCTCATCTATACACACTTACAACATAATAAAGAGAGAATAAAAGAGAGGCCAATCATATTGAAATATGAATGCTCTTAATGGTACCACATAAATGTCCTGTCATCGTTCGTCCTTGTGCAGTTGCAGAGCTCAGAGGTGTCGTGAGCAGAAAGCACGCTTTCCCAGAGCTGTGGCTGCAGACTGAAGAAAAGGATTTATTTCAGCTTCTATATTAACTTGGGAGGTAAAGGCCTCTGCCTTCAGAGGTCAGGGTGCCACCCAGTATCTGTGTTGCATCACAACGCTGCAGGGGTGTTATGGGTGGGTAGTATTGATTGGGCTTGGTGTAAAGGCAACTGGTATGGGAGTTCACAACCAAGATACAGTAATTCTCCAATCTTGATGTGGATGTTCTCTGTAGAACGCTTCTGGTCATTTAGCGTGATGTCTGGAGGTCAGGATTTCTTGGAGTAGGGGGGTAGGAAGACTTCCTCATGGCTCTCGTGTGAGATGTGGACTCTTGATCTTTGTGACAATATGAAGAATGACCTCATAGCTTTCTTGGAATCAGTGTTTTAAAGAGCAGGGTTTGACCTCATAAGCTCTAGCATTGATTATATTATATCAAATGTTCACCGCTCTGGTGAGTGAAGCACTTTTGTTTGGATTTATGGAATTTCCAAAGGGTCAACTGAAAATGTAAAGGTCTCGAGTGAGGAATGTGCACTTGCAGCGTTTTCATAAATCTATTAGTGGACCAACAAACAAGGCCAGTTTCAGTGGCTTGACTCACAAACACTGCTTGTTAGGGTGGGTGAGAAGCTTATCCCACCGGATTCTCGCTGTCATTCTGTAGCACGCCGGCTGGAGGCCATATTTAGCAGCAGACACTGACATGCTTGACCCCTGCCAGCGAGACACACAAGCTGGATTACCTGGTGATACGTTCCTGATTCTGTAATCCCAGATCTGTCTCGCAAAGATTAGCACAGAGGAAATCAACCACATGGAAGGCTGAGAAGTGACACGCCTTAACTGCACCCCCCCCCCACCATCCCCACAGACAACTCCCACCCTACTGTTTGTTAATATTTTCTTTCTTGAACTGCACTGAAACTAGTGAAACTCTTAGTAAATAGCTGCTGGAGCCAGTAGCTTTAAAATATTCATTGAGCTATTTCCAGCTTCCCCAAACATTTCTCTCATTAGATAATGATTTTTCCCACAAACCTGGGAGGGAGGCAAGATGTTCGGTTACATCAGTCCATCAAAAACACCATGCACACGTCATTTCTACATCTTTGCTTCCACTTGCATAACAGTTGGATTGTCTGTGACTATCTGAACCAAACTATACCCTGTAAAATAATAATAATTTAACTTAATCAAACCTTAAGCAGGTCAGGAAAGCTTATTTGACATGTTATTGTAATGGCTATGATAAAATCTTATTAAAGACACATTCATGGAGGAAAAGTCTCGTTGGTTTGGCAAAAAAAAAAAAGACTTCTACTTTAAATATAAATACAGAATTTATTAATATAACAAAATGCCTCATGACATTTTTCCAGTTAATAGGGAGTCACTGCTACCTGAACATGTCGGCGGCAGGCTTCTTTTGTATATGTGACAGTTCCATGAACTTGGTGTACTCTGGCCTTACAGAACATAATGAGTGCTGCCTCCTGAACAACACACTCTGTGGGAGACAAGAAACCGAAGCAGGACCTGCATACGCACGAAGAAGCTTGGAATATTTGTGAACAGTCTTATTTCTCAGTGGGAGACCATTTTGTCCTCACAAAGCTAAAGATAGTGCGCTTTGCCAAAGCAGCCATGACTGAATTCTTTGTGTAGTTGTAGCTACATTGTAAACCACGCCTGATGTTCAGAGTAAATGTGGTGCGGAGTGGAGTAAACTTTTGTGTTCCTGTTGTCTTCTTGGATTCAGAATTGCACTTAAAATGCAAATTTGTTTTCGCTGAATGAAGATGAAGAGTTATTGCTATCTAGTTTGAGTATGAATGTAATTTACATGAATTAAAAGCAAGTCATTTATATACATCTTCTATGACAGCATGATTCTTAGAGTGCATAAAATTCTCTTTTCTTTGTGTTGTGATATAATTTTGCGCTTCAGTTTCTAATCTGCTGAGCAATCTGCTGTTTGTTTAGCATACAACTGTTGATAATATTGTGCATAACACATCTCAGCTCAGAGGTACAAGTCAGCAGAGCCAGCTATCCCACTTAGACCCACTTAAACTTTAAGCTGCTGGTTCTGGGCACTATAGGCATAACTGTATAGAAAGTACAAGGTCAGAAAACACAGCTGATCCTAATTCTGCAGGTGTTGTGTGGTTCTGGGTCTGTTTCAATAAACACTCAACCTGAGGGACAGAGCAGCTCTCACACATACAGTGAAATAACATCGATGACTGGCTGGTGAATGGTGTTGACTGGCAGAAGGTGTGATATACTTATGGTGAGGTGGATATAGAGATTCTATAGTTTCAGCTTAGTATTGGTCATTGTTGTCTAACATCTGCACTCCTGAGTTCACAACACTCATCCCTCATTATGGTCAGAGCTCATTGGGTTTTATTGTAATTATTGTTAAATATCTATGTTTTTTTTTAACTCTATGATCAGATTTTAAAAATACCATTTGAAGAAACACCACCTCTTTATCACTATCAATCACTTTGCTAATGTGTCTCAGCTAATGAGCAAGTTATTTTCAATTTCCCATTTTTGTCTTTCCTTTCTTTTAACAGAAGCTTTTTCTGAACTTCTACCATCACTAGCAGAGCACACTTACTGTAAACTTCAGTGAAACAACTTTGGCTGTGAGTGCAGTGCGTACTCCGAGTGAGGCACGTCGGATTAATGTGAACATTGTATGAAGGCAGAGCTGCTCTATTGGTGGAAATATTGAAAACAAGCTGTCTTGTAAACATATTAATTAGAATACAAGTGACTTCATTCAGTCATGAACTACAGAAGCTGTGGCTCAAACAGTGAGATTTTCTTTGTATTTTAATGGTACTACGAGTGTTAGAGACTTTACACTCTAAGGTATTTTCTTATTCCTGTTTTGTTTAATTCAGTCGTCTTCAGTCTATAATTGTCCATCCCTCCATCCATTGTCTATACCGCTTATCCTTCAGGGTCGCGGGGGGGGCTGGAGCCAATCCCAGCTGACTTTGGGAGAGAGGCAGGGTACATCCTGGACAGTTCGCCAGTCAATCGCAAGAAAATTGTGTTTCTTCAAAATGTAACTTTGTATCTTGTTTGCATAACTAAAACTCCAGTCTGCTGAAAGGAATCCAGTGTTTTCCTCCATTGTGTGAGATCCTGTATGATCACTTTCTGTCCCCACTTCCTCTGTGTGGCCCTATAGTCTCAGACAATTTGAGTGACGCAGGTGTCTCTACATTGCCTCCTCTTCATGTGAATGACATCTGACAGTGTTGATTTCCACTGAACAGTTTGGTTCAGGCTTCGGGCACCTTTCTGCTCGTCTCGTCTGCAGCAAATCCCTTTCAGACATTTAGGTGGTGTTGCTGCAGAAAACACACTTGTCACTTCATGTTTTATCAAAGGCTCTTGACTCAGCATAATGAGAGAAGCTCTTAAAGCCACTACCAAAATGTAACTTGTGTCCAAGCCAGTGATGCCTTTGAACTAACTGGGTTTAACCATCTGAGAGGGTTTACAAGACACTGAAAACAATCCTCAGGCTTATTAGCATTCATATAGGTTTGTTGCAGTGTGTAGGGCACAAGCTGAGATGGGGGTGTGACTGTGTCAGCGGTAAAAGGACATTATTCTAATTGGTCCCTTGAATGCTACAATCTCCATGTATCGCTGCAATTCTAAGAAAACATTGCAACTCAACTGTCCCTAAATATTACCTTCATTGTTTAATGGTACACAACACCCGCTAAAAGCTCCAGAGTGCTCACTGAGCCAGGGGATAGCCGTTTCAAAAAGTACCCCATTTTAAAACAAGTATGAGATAGTATTGTCTGCATTTCCTCCCATCTAAAAGGTATTATTCTATGTTTTAATGTGATACTTGGCATAATACAGTACAATAAGAGTTGGGTATCTGTCACCTTTGCCTAAAATCTGTCAGTTTCTGAATATTTTGTTGAGTTAAACCATGTTTCATGAACAGTAATACATGTTCTTTGATGTTAGCTACAACCTGCCACCGACTTCACTTAGTTTATATATTTATCGAGCAGGGCTATGTGTTAAAGAGTAGTATAGCATAGTAAAGCTGCAGTGCAGACAGCCTGTGGCAGGCACCGTCTGCCAGAGAGTGGAACCTTTTGACCCATGACTTTCCACAAAGTCCATCCATTAATGTTACTGGACTTTTTACTCACATAGGTCCATAAGATTTTTCTTGCTCCCTTCTGAAAGTCTGTAAGATGTAAGATGAAATGTTTAGGGTATTGGGCAATGCCCTGTGGCCAAATGATGGTCTGGTATAAAATCCAGAATGTGATGTAGTTTGAATTCACACATATAGTACTAAATACACTTGAGCCTTTTTTTGAACATCTCTGCCTTTATTTTATAAGGATACAGTTGAGAAGCAGATCGGAAATGAGAAGAGAAAGAAAGAAGGGGACGAAATCTTAAACGTATTCCAAGTTATACTAGTGTGTGTGATAGTCGAAATCTCAATGATTTAGTTTGAGATAAAAAAATAGTGCTGTTCAAAACGTGACTGTCCTCAGTGAAATATAGTTAAGTGATTAAACAAAAACAGTGGGCCCAAGCAATATTCCCTACATGTACAATACCATTCTGTCAAAAAATTCTAAACAGCACTGACTAACATTTCTAGGTACATTTGCAAGCTAGGTAAAACTTCCCTGTCTGTGCCAATGAATAATGAATCATCTGAGTTATGCTCAAATTCTACATGTTGTTTGTGCTGTGTGCCAGTACTGTACGAACTCAGGCATTGTTCAGATGGTGTATAACTCTGTCAATATGCAACCTTGGCATAACTCCGTACAAGTAATTTTCATTCAGTAAATCTGTCGCCTTCATCACTTCTTCAGGCCTGCTGTTTTCTCCCTTGCTCACTGTCTAGCACTCACCGCACACTCTGATTTGTGCAGCGTCAGGATAAGCACGAAGTGAGCTATGACAAAGGTTGTATGTACGTATATAGTCATGCATGTGTGGAGTCACCTCCTGTGGATTCACTTAGTCATAGATTTCCACTATTATTGGCTGCCCTACAAGGTTGTTGACCCAAAAGATGAAATGAATCCATGTTTCCAGCCCTAACTTCTTCTGCAGCATCCTTCCTAATGCATCAGATGTTAACCATCATCCGCCATGCAGTCTCTCACCCGGCTATTATTATGGATGATTCAATGCCTTGTGGTCAATGTGACTGCCCTGATATTAAAGGTCCGACTTGGATTTCATCTGCAGCTGCAGTGCTCGGACCCGGTATTGATCGCATCAACAATTTAAAGGGCAAAGTGAGTTACAAGCATCCATGAAATGACAATAATAAACAAACACACTATTATTAATAGTGTTACATTTAGGGAGCTATTTTATTTGTCAGCTATGACAAAATTTCTATAGGTTGTCTTGCTCGTAGAAAAGGATTAATTAAGTGGAGTGATGTGGATCCTTTCAAAGAGGGTCGTGTGCTGTTTGCCTGGGTTATGACTTCTCAGGAAAGTGACGGCACGTTTGTCCTATTTCTCAAATAACCACAGTACCATGTCAACAGACCTCTGGTAGCTCAAGTCAGTTCTGTGTGTTTTTGGAAGGAAACTGATCTACCCACAGTTTGAGAGGACAGATGTGTAGGCCCCTTTATCCTGCTAAATGAGCTCCATTGCCTGGACTGTCACAAGCACAAAGCAGCCAGTTGTGCTGCAAAGCAAGTTTCTTAAGAGAATAAAAATATACTGCACTGGATTTATGCATTTATAAGAGTCTAAATACTATGAGTTACGGCTCCTTATCTTTCAAATAGATATTCTTTAAGTTCACCACTGGGATTTCTGAGTAGGTTAGCTGAAACATTATCAGTCAGGTATTTACTATAGGTTGACTAATTTCTAACACTCAGGAACATCTTGAGGTAGCACTGTCTGCACAATGGAGTGCTCATGTTGTGTTAAATGGTCTCATATCCTGTCATTGTCACATAGTAATATCGTGGTTGGGTACCTTACATGACACTGCAGGCTCATTACACTGGCTATAATGGGTCCCATAAGAATACAGTCCATTCCGGTACAAATCCACAACTGTGCTTACTCCCTCGTTTGTAAAAGAGAGTGAAGGTTATTGGTAGGAAAGTCTTTTTTTTTTCATACATAACATACAGAGTTTCCCTTTTATTGAGCATTTGTCTTGATGACAATCTGCTGATGGCAGTCCAATCAATAATGCAGCTTCACTGTAGTTCATGGGATGTATTCGAGATTTAGATTTCCTGAACTGTGTTGAAGCAGAGAGGTGAGTCTTTTGACCGCTGTGTCTCTTTGCAAGAAGATAAAGACACACAAATTATACATGAGGTTGATGAAATGTCATGTAGAGATGAGCAACATGAGTACAACATTTTGTCAGGGTATATGTGATTTTCTAAATAATGTTACTTATTTATCATGTAATTTTTTATTAATACAAAGTAGTAATAAGAGTAAGTATTCTCTTTTACAGCAACACACACATCCTGTGCATCTACTGTTGCCATAAGGTATGAAATATATATAATGTGTGAAAAACTAGGTTATTTTGTCAAATAAGCATAACTCTCATCTGAAATTTTCCAGAATTTCATTAATTTTTTTTACAAGGAGGTGTCATGCTTTCGAATGCTGAGCGTCTCAGTGTGAAACAAGACTTTGAGTCGGTCCTGACTGGTTACTGTGGTTCTCTAAATGAGATCTCTATGCATGGGAGGACAGAGATCCTTGGGGCACTGCCAGAGGCAGGAGCACACAGTGGTGGAGAGTTTCCAACATTAACCTGCCAAACATGTATACTTTATGACATACTGTTATAATTTTATCATCTGGCTGCAAATGTACCATTATTCACTCTCATGTAAGCACAACTGCAAGAAAGCAAATCATCTACCTGCAATGTCCCACAAACATGCTTCACACAACAGTGCTTATCTAATGGTGTATACCTTGTCTTGTGAAATGTTAAATAATTCATTCAAAGCTATATTTCAGTCTCGTCAGACAGAAACTGTAGCTGGAACATCTACATTTTTCAACAAATCAATGGGCAAAGGCGTCTGGAATAACATGCTATAGAAATAACAATGTGACCTTTTAGTTTCGGTAAGAAGTAAAAAACATCAAATAACAGCAATTTTTTTTGCAAGGAAGAATAAAAATTCTAATGTTTCACACATAATGGTGGAAGTGGTATTTACATGCTTTACTTAGGTGGAAATATCTGTAATGCACCAATAGAAAAATACCTCAGTAAAATCAGACATTTTAATTTTCTCTTAAATGAAAGTGTATCTGTGTTATTAGCAACACATATTTATGTATCAAAAGTGTTCTGGAGACTTTTTATTATTCCATGCTGTCTGTCATATTACTGTATCATTATTACTTTGGCATTAGTAAGAAGCATGCTGGGTAGTTAATCTGTAAAAATTCAGTATTTTCAAGCGTGTTTTGGAAAAACAGGTGAGCTAGTAACCACATACCTGAAAGCCAAACATCTACGGACAATAAAACTGATTAACGACACATGAAAGGTCCACTCAAATGTTATTGTTGAATTAATCACTCCAAAGTTATGTATTGGCACACCACTGTGACAGCCTCAGCTCTTCGCAAAAGTCTTTCCACAAGATTTTGGAACTTAGCTGCAGGGATTTACACCCATTCAGCCACAAGAGCATTAATGAGGTCGGTCACTGCTTTTGGGTGATAAGGCCTGGCTCACAGTGGCTGTTCCAGTCCATCCCAAACATGTTCGAAGGAGTTTGGGTTGGAGTTCCAAGTAAGCCAGTAAAGTTCTGCCAAACTGGCACATGCACAAAGCATGTCTGTAACGTTGGAATCAGACTGATGTCTAAAGTATCAATGTGTGCGGTAGTGGTGATGAATATCATCGTTACTGGACGGTAAGGAGCCAAGATCTAACCATGAAATTCAGCTCCACTCCAAAAGCACAAAAAAGCATGTGGATAGAGGTGTCCGCATATTTTTAGCCGTAGAGTTTGTCAAATTAATCTATTTGAAAAAAATAAATTAAGTTACCTCAAAATTTTAGTGTACTATTGTTCTCAGAGAAAAATCTGTGGCTTAACAGCTGCAATCAAATATTTTAAATTTCATATTTTGTTGTTTAATTTTTTCTTCTGAAATAATATCCATAGTGCACAAAAAAAATGTACCAAGCAAAACCAATAGTGGACAATACAATCTCATTTTTTATTTATGTTCCTGCAATTTGGACAAGACTTTCACCCTTTTCAGTGTGAAGGCTAGTGGGAGAAATACCTCCTTATTGTAGATGAAAATGTCTTCACATGTCGATTTTTTACAAAGTCTCCACTGATTAGAGCTTAACAAGATGTGAAAAAGCTCCCGCAGGAGACGGTGAGCTGGGGAGAGGCGGACAGCATTCCAGTTATATCTGCTGTTCTTTCACATCTCAAAGACACAAGGTTGTCATGGCATCTCTGAGGGCAGAGTGAAGGTCTGAGCCTACAGAGAGACCTTTGGCCCCTCGGTTAAGCCTTCAGGTAGGACGAGAATGGAGCCTAACTTATTATTGTGCATTAGAGAGGATTTCAAGGTCAGCGTACACCAACAACAGCCTCCATCTCATCTCTTACACATCACAACTACTAGGAATTAAAACTGTGGTAAACACACTATATATCTCTGACTTTTTGACTATGAATGACTTATTTCTGGGCATAGTGCTCCATGACTGCAGACTGTATATCTAAATTATTCATTTATGCCATTGATGACGCAAAGATGCTGAATATTTGCCAGTTCCAGCTTCTGAAATGTATTTGCTAGGGTAGTTTTATATACGTCTATAAATTGAATCTGTTTGGGTATAAGATTGTAGGTGAGACAAAACAAGCAATTAGAAGATTCCTTGGGTGCATTTTTCAACCTTGTCACTGTAAAATAACATTCATGCGGTATTAAATGGTTTAATGGTAAATGAACGGTGGGGATATACAACACAGGACTCGTTACATCAGGTAACGCTTGTTAAGTTTGTGGAGAAATCACAGTTGTGTATTATAAACAGATCCTGTCAGTCAAGTTGTCCACTTTTTTTTTAGAATTCAGCCGAGATCACCATCTTCTCCTAACCTTATCCAGGTTATTTGAGTTGCCTAGAGATAACTATGGAAATAACTATAAGGCTGATTATTACTTAGTTGTAAAGAAGTAAATGCTTTGCAGATTTTTGACAAATACTCAGTTAATTAAAAATGTTTCCTCTTTTATGTTTTCCTCTTTATGTTAAAATGTAAGCTGGGTGGTATTCAGTGTCTTTCAAAAAAATATTTGTTGTCAATAAGTCTATAAAACATTGAATCACAGTGTCTTTTAGCATTTGATGGCCTTAATTGATGTATCAAAAGAAAAAAAATCAGTCAATAATGAACAATCCATCATTAGTTGCAGGAGTTCATGTGAGAGAATTTTGCACACTTTCATAAGGACTTAAATGTCTTGACCCACTTTTATAATTGCTCCTCTTGTTTTCATTAGCTGCTGCACCACCGTTCAGTCAGAGTGCACCTGGTCCATTAGGGGTTCTAACTGTTGACAGTGTCTCTCTACTCACACCATTTCCTGTGTGTAGTCATCACTCAGAGCAACAGAGCTGAGCCACACGCCGCTACTCGATACATGAGCACAAAGAAATGTGGATTTGAAAGTCAATAGGATGGATTTTTTTGTTCAGTTGTTTTTGCTCATTTCTTGTCAGTTGTTCCAGTTGTTATATTTCCAATTACAATGCTAATATTTCGTGTCAAATGTGATTTGCAGTTAGTTTCAGTTTCTCTATCGGTTTCACTCTTTTCATCGTGTGTATGAGCTGGATGGAAATAAGCTGCATGTAAACCTCCCACTGTGTAAAACAGATTGACTCTTGACATTCTCCCCTCCTTCCCACCCAGCACTGCCTGTGTTTGTATTGTAAATCAGATCCTGAGAATTCATAATTAATGAGATCATAAAATGTGGGCTGGGAATTTGAAACCCTTGAGTGTTTTAACGACAAAAATATATTCATCTGCTGTTTTCATTCAGGCATTAGGTTGGAAAAACTGAAATATGAAGTCTGAGTTCACTATATAACGCCAATATCTCCACCAGAACATGCATGTACCTTTAGAACTTCTGCATATCCTCCACCTGCTCACAGCTAATTTCCTGAGATATAACTGTAGAAAAAGTCATTGTTCATATGCAGCTGTAATTACAGCTTAAACCATTGTGCATGAGAGAGACTACAAGCCTTTGAGAGACAGCATATTCTTCAACAAGACATTTGATGCATGCTTAAGAGGAAACAATATGTTTTCAGAGTCAGCGGCAAAAACAACTATTCATTTGATTCCTACGCAGCAATTTGTTTTGGCTGGTTAAGTGCACGGGGGTGACAGTACTGACACTGTGGGAAGAGTGGTATATGTATTTTTAATAGAGGGGCGTGGCGTGACCTTGATGCTCGTCACCCAAATACAAATGAGATTTGTTGCAGGAAGCAAACAAATTCCCAGTCCCACCATGCTGATATGTGTCTACCAGCTCCAGCAAAGCCTGCTGCCTCCACCATTTGTCTGTGTCCACAGCAGTTCCCATTCACACACCCACCCAAACCAGCAGCTTGAAATGAGATTCACTCAAGTGCGTAATCCCTCAATTCTGCTTAGCTGTGATTAATTGACCAAATGTCTCTTATATATGGAGGGTCCACAGAACAAGCTTGCACCATTATATTTAAAAAAAAAAACAACCTCATACTGGCAATTCACCGCATGCACCGTAAAAATGTTCTGGCAAGTTAAGCACTCGCAAAGTTGTCCAGAGAACACATTGCAATCTTAGTGTATCATTAAAGGCTCCTCAGCAATTAGCCCCCCCGGCAAAATGATTTACTGACCTGTCATTAAAAACCTGTCAGGGAAATAGACATCATGCAGAGAAATGGCCCTTTGGATCGATATCCCAGTAACCCTTAAAGCACTGTGCAGCTTGTCATTAGGGAGAAGCATTTGTGTTTACAGAGTCTCACACTCACATATTGTTTGTGCGAGGAAGTACTCTTGGTCGTCATTAATAAAACATCAGCAATGTGCACCAGTGTCATACCGGTTTATAGCTGGTTTTCTACCATTTCACCGTTTGTCAAATCATTTTGAAATTCATCCACTATGTTTTAAAGATTGAACCAAATTGCTATTCCAGCTAATAAAGATGCCAACAAATGTGCAGATTTGCAAGGTGATAATATCAAGTAATTGACAGGAGGCTGAGTGTGATTCAACTACAGCAGATGTCAGCTATTACTGCAAGGTTTTGCCTCCAACTACATAGGATGGTTCTGTAGTGACACACATCTTCATAGTCTGGTTAATGCACATTTTTTGGATGATGCACAGCATCTGGTAAGACTTTTTTTACAGACATGAAGTATTAAAAGGAATAAGGAAGGAGCTGTGCTGTCATACTTTAATTTGAGGTTCTAGGCAACTGAATATATCTATATTTTGAAGCTAAGTAAACAGTCTATGCATCATTTCATGTAAGTGCTTGTAATGACTGGCAAGAAATATTTAAATCAGAAAACCAGTCAAAACTCTTATACAGAGGCTGGCAGAATACTAATTGGGACTTTCCAGACAGAGTGCTTGCTTTATCAGTCAGCATTAGCCAAAATAACACATCCCAACCTTCCTCATCCAGTCAAAGATTTGACAATATTTTCTGAGTCAATGAATTGTGTCTGAAAGCATGCGCTGGTATGAAAACTCTCATCTTAGAGAGAATGAACAAACAATGATATGATGATGAAACTGACGAAATCAAATGAAAACTAAATCAAATGATGAACTAACTTATGCAATGTTGTTTTTCCAAAACATTTGCCAGAGCAATGCAGCCCTTCATCACATTAAATGACTATGTTCTGAAAAACGTGTATATATATCTATATATATATAGATATATATATATATATATATAGATATATATATATATGTGTGTGTGTGTATATATATATATATCACAACTTTATCAGTCACATCTGTATTTTAGCAGACCACATGAACAGCACTCTCTCCCAGAAAGTATGTTTTATGTAGCTCTACATCATTTCCCCAATTATGTTGTGCTAAGAAATGTAATTAGTGCCTCACAACATCAGGAAGGGTTACGTTCTTGTATGGCACATAAGCCCTAGGGAGGTTGTGAAGTGCAAGACTTTGACACCAGAGACCAGGGTTTGCCTAAACATTTCTGCATTAGAGCTAAAGTTAAGGTCTTGAGTTGAAAAACTGGTAGTATAGAACAGATTCCTAAAGACAGGAGTGGCTTGTGTTGAAGCTGAACTTACATACAACATTATACGACTTGCAGAGATTGGGCTGATTTTTCATGAAGTATTATCATTTAAATTAGGTACTTGTGCCACACTCACTTCTATAGAATCCAGCCGTACCATTAGGCAGGGATGTAAAATCTGAGTATCAGGAAGTAGGATTCTTTATTTTTTCCTTTTAGTGCTAAGAATGAAGATACCTATCTGCACTTTCAAGGAGAGTTGTTACTTGTTTTAATATACTGAGCACATCCACTTTAGAGTGTTTTTGAAGCTGGATGCCAACTCTGGATGTGGACCAGAGACACGGTTGTGTTGGCAGGAAGAACTAGGCCTGGATGATAGATGAAGCTGGAGGAAATGTGCTGAGGATCCTCTGACGTCTCCGAGACCCCTGTCTTTCCATGTCCACCTCCTTCTGACTTTCAACTCGCTGCTCGCCTCCTTGTCTCTGATGCCTAATCTGTCTCCTCAGCAAGCACGCTCTTTACTTTGTAGACCCTCGCCTCCCCCTCCCTCTCTCCTTGTTCATGACGCATCACACTCCATTCTCTTCATGTCTCCTCTGTGGCCTAATTGATGGGTGAACACTAACAAGTTGCCCTCCCTCCATCTCTCCATCATGGTCCTGAAGGGCCTCTCTCCCTCTCTCTTGCGCTGCCCATCTCCTCTTCCTACACCCCCACCCACCTTCTTTCACTGCTCTGTTCATTATTCATTAAGTTTCCCTTTGGATCCAAAGAGAGCCGGAGCATGGCTGAATTCATAGGCAGACTCAACAGCTGGCCCAAGGGTACCTGGGAATGTGTATGTGTGTGTGTGGAAGAGAGGGAGGAAGAGAGGTAGAAAGAGCGTGACAGACTGACTGACTGACTAATTGATTGACAGGAAGGAAAGAAAGAAAGAAAGAAAGAAAGAACAGGAGCACCCTACTGAATAAGACCAGGAAACGCAGAGCGGCTGAGCTGAGAAGTGCTGGCTGCAGGAGCTGATTGTATTTTGAAACCAACAACAGGCAATTCTGCCTCACTGAGAAGTGGAATGTATGAGCAAGACTAAAGGTACAACAAAGAGAATCTGAATCTTTGTTGTAAAACTAATGTTTTGTGGAAGTCTTGTTAAGTGTGTCATAGGATAAGTCATCCATCCGAGATATTTTGTAAGTGATACTGAGCCAAGCTCTGTCCTGATAAGTTTCTATATCAGGACACATTAGATGTGAATCGTTGCAGATGATGCCGTCATTATTCCATCATGGCATCAAACATCGGCTATTTTTTTTTGTTTATTTGTAGTCGGTACAAAATGATGGTCTGTTGCAGAGTTAGAGTTAACATTTAATGTGGCATGAAGAAGTGCGGTTTCATTTTAATCTATTTTTCTTTTTAAATCTAATCTCACCTAATGATACATCCTTTGACATCACTGAGCCTACATATATTTTTCATAACCATGGTGAAATTGAAAACTAATCTCCATTAACTGGCATTTAGATTTATTCAAGTACTGCACAGAAAACAGAAGCAAGGGATGATATTCAGACTCTGAATATTCTGCCTGAGTATTGGGGGTGAGTGCACGCACTACAATTGAACAATTTGATCACCTATATGAGCACCACAGGGCTCGTGTGTTGTATGCTGGGTAACATTCAGCGCAAAGAATAACAAATGTCAGTGGATTCTGCAGCAGCTGCACAGTACGTTTGTACAACATTTAGTGGGATTACCCTTTACTTTAGCTAAACCATCATTTAAAATAAAACACAGTGATCACCAGACACATATAAAATTGGAATTATAATGTTTAGCATGTAATCTGGATATAGTTCATGTCTGATACAGAGTAAGCTGGGTATTTTTGACTTATACCCATAGATTTTAATTATGACTTTGTGGGCTTGCAGACCTGCCAGTTGATAGTGCTCAAGGAGGTTTTTGTCTTGAGGAAACATGCTAACGTGGATCACATCTCTGTGGCCTGCAGAAGAACATCTGTGCCGTTAAAAACAAGGCTTGGACATGTACAGCGTTGCTTCTCAGTGCTACGATTGTGAGCCTGCGCATTCAGTCCCCAGTCAGATTATGGCCAGACACCGAACATGATAGAAATGTCCCTGGGGAAGAGACCCTGTGACAGACAGTCAGTGGCTCCAGACGTGTAGACACTTGAGAAGGAAAGTGTTTTTATAGACACATACATGGGTGCCTGTAAGCACAAGCTACTTACTGGAGCCTGCGGAGTAAATTTAGTGGGATGAGAAGTGGATACTGAACAGCTGAGATCAGTTTTATGATCTATGCTACATTCTTTTGTCTGCCTTCATGAAAAGCTTTGTATAGCAAGGAATGTTATTTCAAATGAAACACTCAAACACACACAGACTGATCGGTGTATGTGCATAATGCCAAAGACCCAGTCGCACCCATTAGTCCGATGTGTTTCTGAGTATAAGTCTGAGTATTAAGTTTGACCTGAACAGGAACAAAACACTCTGAACATCTCTGATGAAGGTTTGTTGAGCACATGGACGCACTTGTTACTTTATCTAAGACTCTAAAAAGCCCAAAATAGTATGCAAAATGTGTGAAATGTAATCTCTGCCAGGATTATGTTTCCTGGCAACACAAGTGAAGGGAGTGCTTCACACAGACACCCTAGACA
This sequence comes from Pempheris klunzingeri, assembly GCF_042242105.1. Classification (NCBI taxonomy): domain Eukaryota; kingdom Metazoa; phylum Chordata; class Actinopteri; order Acropomatiformes; family Pempheridae; genus Pempheris; species Pempheris klunzingeri. The sequence continues at coordinate 18,069,049 of NC_092032.1, read as the reverse complement.
GGAAGTGAAGTTCAGGACTTCGACACCAGAGACCAGGGTTTGCATCCTGAGTCCCATCTTGGGTTATTGTTTAGACAAAAGAAAAAACATTTTGGTTTAGGCTTCGTGCTTCTATTTTTCTTTCCCTAACACTGACACTGTTCTGAGTGCCTCAACGCGACTGTAAAAGGTTTAATAACGCTGTAGTTGCTACACTGGGATACTGCATTGTCAGTGAACATTTTACTGATATGTATCAGTAAAAACCAGTTCCCTTCAGAACATTTTTGCTGTTGCAAACTGGTATAATATCATTTTAATATCACTGAAATATCATTCAAACTAGGTACTTATGCCACTCTGCCTATCCGATACCTATCTGCAATTTCAAGGAGAGTCATTACTTGTTTTCATTTACTAAGCACACCCCCTTTAGAGTGTTTTGAAGCTGTGTGACAGCCAGCTGATCAGTGCATGTGCTGTGCTCTTATGTGCCTGTAGCATCCCTTTGTCCTGTGCGTTTGGGAGTGTAAGTTTGAGTGTCAAGTTTGACTTGAAAAAAAAGCTTTTGTGCTCAAAACCTTTCTGATAAAGTTGTGTTGAAGCACATTGGTGCACTCTCTCCTTTATCTGAGACTCTCAAAAGCCTGAAATAGTATGCAAAAAATTCTTCTTAACGATGAGAAGAATTTCTTGAAGGCTACACATTTTTTTCTTCTTGTGCAAAGCCGCATGAGCAAATTAAACTTTAGGAATTTTCCGACCATTTTTCCTGAATTCCACTGCTTAGATGTTGACCTCAGTCTCCTAACTCGTCTGAACTCATTGGAGTAATTGGTAGCAGTGCTTTGCTGATGGCGCTATTAAGATTCTGGGGGATGAAAGACACTCGACTCTCCGTAACTCAAAAATCTCAACCAGAGAACCTAGAAGATACTTGATGTTTTTAAAGAATATCTGACTATAAGACTATTTGTCTCTGAATAATATGTTAAAAACTTGTGATAGAGAACCCCAGATTTCCATCTTTGTTAGAAACCAGACAAATGCAGAAGTCACTGCCTAACCCTCATATGCTGACTGCGGCCAAAACTAATGGATCAGGGTTGAACTGTCTTGACACGATTGCTTTCATTCCTTTTATTTTTCACCTGGACCTTTTAAACTATAATTACTGAAGCACAACTATCCTTATGCCTTTAAAATATGGAGGCATTTAGATTAAATACACTGCTGTGTTCATGTTTTAGTTATGGGTTATTATTTCACTCTACAGTAACCATTTACTCCCACATATCTGCATGTGCACTCTGTTTAACCCTGTCAATCACACCAGTTCTTCCCCTTGTTTAATGGAGGCTTGCCATGAACCAGTTGGTGAATCTCTCAGCCAGTCAGCATACTTTACTACCTCAGGTCCTCATTAGCAAAATGAGCCATTACAGTATTAGTGAAGTGAAAAGATTTTGTTAAATAGTTCCTTGTGTTGTTTATTTGTTTATTGCTTTTGTTAATCACTCATATCGGATCAGTTTCTTCATTTTAAGACAGTCAATCTGCAAAAAAGGAAACTTCGAGAGATACTCTGAGAGGCAGTTAGCGGAGGTTGAACAAAAACACAGCTGTGGGCACAGGAGTGAAAGGGTTTAGAAACACTTATTCCCAGTTTTGCTGCTAAAATGAGCAAAATCAGTACAGCATTTAGTCTGCAGCTCCCACAGTTCTGGACGTCACTGTGAGTTGCTGCCCAGAGTTTGAGCCAGATTCTCTTGTGCTTTACTATTAAACTGCAGTTTAAAATAAAAAAATAAAAAATAAAAACCTCAAATAACTTCCTCATTGTGTCGTGCACTGATAGAATTTTCATGGAGAAATTAATGTTTTCCACCTTTTCCACAAGGAAATGATAACAAAATTATTTTTAGATGGATGCTTAGTAACTTTATAAAGGTTATTAAATGGTAAATTACCCTAATTTGTTGTCTCAAAGCAAAGAAAAACACGTTATTATGCACAGCTCTATATCCTCCTGGGACAGTCAAGGAAGGTAGAGTGTGTCTGGCACTCCGTGTGTGTGTGTGTGTGTGTGTGTGTGTGTGTGTGTAAGAAAATGAGATAGGGATAACGCACGCTTCCTGATCACTATCTTATATAATCACGTGTTAACAGAGAAAGAGAGGAGCAGGGGAGGAGGGGGAGATAATGGAGAGAGAGGCAGAGGGGAGCACAGGGAGGCCGGTCCGAGCCTGATAGCCACGGATTGATCTGAAAACCGACCAATCGGGCGCCTCCCTCGGCCTGAGCCGCCGCAGTAGCCTGGCAGGATTGGCGGATGTTTCGGAGGAGAGATGCGCACACAAGCACCGGCTCGGCTCGGCTCGGCTCGTTCGTCCCGTCGCCCGCACACACGCGCACTCACACTGGGAGAAACGTCTCTCCGCAAACCGCGCAGTGAAGCTCTGCCCCGGAGAGGAGGACAGCCGCGGAGGGAGGGACACTGGAAGAGAGACTGAAGGAAGGAGAAATGTGGAACAAGCTCAAACTGCATCTTTTTCTCCGTTAGTCGGCTGTCATGTGTGTCCAGGGGGGTGCGCGCGGACAGGTAAGAGAGAGAAACAAGTTTTTTCTGCCTCCTCGCTGTCATCTGTGATGGAGTGGAAGTTTTGCAATTGCACCTGTGCGCGTGACTGTCTGTGGCGCGGGCGTGCGCCCCCGCCTCACTGAGTTGTGATTAAACGAGCCGGGAGATAAACGGGGGTCTTGTGCGGGAGAGCATGTGCGCGCACTCGTAAGCGGCGAGTTTGACTGTGTGCGGATTTGCATTTGCGCCTGTGAAACGAGGGTGTCAGCAGAAAGCTGAAGAAGTGGAGGAGTGCGCACTTTGTGTCAGTCATTTTTCGGGTGTGCTGAGAGGACTTGGCTCGTCTCTTCCCCCGGGGGTGTTGTTGCTCTCAGCGCCACGGCGGAGTTATGAGTGATAGACGGGCTGCTCTCACACTGGGGGAGTTGGAGGCTATCCGATCCCTGAGATGCGCGTGCCGCACCAGTGTAGCCAGACTGAAATTTACGCGCACTGCAGGAAACAGGAGTCCACTCATTGACTGCAGCCTCTCTATAAGTCGGGCTTTCTCTCCCTGCATCAGACCCCATGACTCTGGAGCAGGAGAGAAAACAAGACCTGTTTTGAGTGAATGCCTGCTTTGAAATGCTCTGACAGTCTTGTGTGTAGAAAGATGCGCGAGCCAAGTGCCAGATGCTTGGCTGTCCCCGTTAATGTTGCATTGATTGGCATCTGGTGAGCACAGAGAGGATTGTACGGCTGCCAATCCTCAGCAATGCATTTTTTTTTTTTTATTGCAAGGTGATCACCTCTGTGATGTGTTTGCAAATGTTTAGGGAAAAAGATGGCAAGTGTCATGTGATTCATGAGCATGTTGTTGGGCTCAAAAGCTGTCGATGAGGTGGTTTTTTTCAGCGGAGTAGTTTACAGTAGGGCTCTACTATAGGAACCATTTGGCTGCTGTGGGCTCTGACATTGATTCTGACAACATGCAAATGTTTTTTTTTTGCTCTCCTGATTGGAAAAATGTGCTGAGGGAGAAGTTTTGATGATTTTTTTCCTCCCTTTCTTTTTCTAATTGGTGCCTGGGGACATTTGTAACAGTGGCGATTCCAGTGATGTTCAGCCATAGAATTATTTAGCCATGTGTGATCAACTCGGGCTGCAAAAAATGACTAGTTCAGTATCAGTAAATCTGTTGACTCTTTCTTGTTGACTCATCAATTGCTTTGTCTACAATATCAATAATTTGTAAAAAGAAAAGAGAAAATCCTCCACAATGTGCCAGAGTCCATTTCTAATAAGATAAACAGCAGAAAATCACCCAGTCCTCATTTCTGAGAATCTGCATCAAACGTTTGCCATGCTTAGTTAATGACTATTATAAATAAATGACCAGCGATCACATTGTAGATCCGTTTCCACACTGTACAGAACATCAGGAATGTGGTGATGTTGCAAACAACAACATACAACATGCAACATGCATCACATGGGTCTGCATGTTATGTGCTGAAGCCATCAGCCAGGTGCTCCATCCATCTTGTCCACCCTCTCTTTCAGTGGTAGTTTGGCACATTCACCCTTTCCACGTTTGAAACGTTGGACATTAAGACAGAAGCTCCACATTCGTACTGACCTAAACACACTGGATCAAAAGTCACATCTTCTAAAGCATTAACAGAGGTGAGTCATGTTTAGTTGAAAACCACAGAGAAGTATGTATGTTAAAAAAAGATGATAGAGAAAACTCTCACATTGAAGCCAGTTTTGATTTATACTTCTTATTTATTGATTTATTTATTTGAAATAATAATTTAATGAAATCTATCTCAGCCCTACAGCGAACTGGGTTTTCTCAGCACTACCAAAAAAATACATGTTGCCCCAGCATTCACTAGAACAAATAATCATTTTACCTACAGGACAATTTGATCTTCAGTTCCTCTTGCATCAGTAACTAGTAGGCTTCCCTTCTTGAAAAATAGATGGAGTACCCCTCTATACATAGGCCAGCACCTGCCTCAGAGCAATTCAATGCAAACCGCAGATGTTCTGAAAGGACAAAGACGGCCTCAATACCCTTATTAGGCAGTCTCTGTTGATATAATAGCATGCCTGTTTGCTCAGCCTGTGGATTTTTCCTTGTTTGAAAGGGCACTAAGTTAATTACACCATTATTAATCTCACTTCTCAGACAGCAACTGCAGAAAACATAGGTGTTTGGCAGTTGGGGAGTCTCTAACAAAAGATGCTATCATATTGTTTCATGGGAATTGCAGGACATGTTTGACCCATACAATGCTTGGATTTTGCTCACTTGTCTCTCAGCTTCTTAGAGGTGGAAAACCAAAATGTTGTTGCAGCCCTTATTAGGAACCTACTAGTGACACTTAAGCTTGATCGTGCCAAATCAATCTTAAAAACCGAAAAAGGTGCATCAAGAAGTAATGGCCCATGCAGAAACGGTACACTCCAGGTGGCTACAGTGTGATGGCCACCATTGTGTTTTCAATCATATTACAAGCAGGCTAGACAGGGAAAAGAACAGTGGATTATTGTTCCAACAGCACATTCAAAGGGCCATTCAAAAGATGAATCATGCTTTCCTCCGAACATTACCAGTGTCTTCACATATAGCCACTAAAGAGTGGTCATTCACTGTCTCTGACTGCCATCCAAGATTGACAATGTAGGGGTTTGTTTTCTGCAAGAATTATGGTGTTGAATGGTCTTGTCAGCGATACCATTTTCTTCTAAATCCAGGATGCGACAAGGTAAAATAATCCCCTGCTTCTCATGCTACAGTGTTGTGTTATTGTGCGACTCCAAAAGATAAATGATGGATGAATTTTGTCATTAAATTTCTTATCAGACGTGCTGCCCTGATGGGAATGTACACACAGACACACTCACACTCACACACTCACTAAAAATGCCTTCTCACACTTCTCACACTGAACATTAAACATTTAGGAAATATTGTATTTTAAATGTCTGGCAGCAGCAAGTGTTCATTTAGAAAAAGCTGAAGAGGAAAGTGGTAGCTAGCATGAGTAGGGCTGAGGGGAAAAAAAGATCATGTCCTTGTGAAAGTAAAGTTATTAACAGGAAATAAAAGGACAGCCTTACTGTTTCATCTACAGAATTGTTCCTAAAGCTTTTATTGCTTTACATCACCTTTGAAGCAATAATCAAACTCTATTGCATAAGAATCTCTCATTTTGCAACTTTTATCTACCTGTGTGGCTCATTCAATCTACAGAGAAGCAGCTGCACAGAAAATGCATGGCAACCAGTGATAACAAGACACTGAATTAGACGTCATTGGCTGATTGCAGCCTGAAAGAAAAGCATTATTTCTCTTATATCTGTTAGGGAAGATTATAAATGGATAAGAGCTGCTGTGCCTTGCCATTTAAGACTAACAGATTTCAATGTTACTGACATTCAAGTCCAATTTTCCGCTATCACGCAGGATATTCGCCTCCATGGACCTTTTAAATGTGTCACTTGACCTGGTGTCCAGGTAAACTGATTCCAGTTAAGATTTTCAGTTACATTGTTTTGAGTGAGGTAACCACATTAATCATGCTTTTGCAAACCCTACCTGCAAAAGCTATTGTTTGTCAGAAGGAATACCAATAAAGTGCACTTGCCACCATCATATTAATCCAAATTGAAATTATTATTCTTACGAGCAGTATTCTCTTTTAATGGGCACATTTCTTTCATGGGTCAAATCCCCTCCAAAGATAGAATGATACAATACTCAGCTATTTTCTTTTGCCGTTCTCGCTTATAGCTTCCTGTTGTGAATTTGTATTGTTGCCATTCAGTCCACATAGAAAAGCCTACATTCTGGCTTTTTAAATGCAAAGCATCACAGCATAAAGTGGAGTGAAAGCGTTGGTCACTGGGCCACGGTCAGCACAACTTACCGAGCATGTAGCTCCAGATACTTAAATAGGCTGCCAGACAAACAGGTTGTAAAAGGTAGAAGATGTTTCTCATGAACTCCTCAGCTAGGCAGGTGTGGTCAAAGGGCCTTCATGATAATCATTCAGAAAATGAGAACACATTGAAGGTATTTGGCTTCTCTTGCTTCGAAGAAAAAGAGAGAATTCTGTCATTTGAAACCAGAAACACATGATTCATCAACACCGTTTGGAAGAGAAAATATCCAGTTCTATACTTTGAGCTCGCTGTTTCAGGCCTTTGTTATCATCTAGCATTATTTCTATTTTTGATTTAGACTTTCATTTCTTACAGTGGGGCACAGAGCAGTCTGCATCACACTGACATTATTGCACTCTGGGTTTTTTCAGTATGGGTGAAAGCAACATTAGAATGATTCATCTCCTGCTCTCACTGTCAGTGACGAATGAGCAGCAAAGCATTTCCTTAAAGAACACTCAGCAGCACGAGAGGAGCTTTAAGTTTGATTGTGACGGAGAGTTTAAGAAGACCATGGCATTAGAGCATTGTGATTTTCATTTAATCAAAACAAACCAAGATATAATTATGTCCTAAATTGGCTGAACACGTTGAAGGTTTTCAAATTTTCAGTGGATTACTCTTTTTGAGGGCTTTTTTCATGATATAGTGTTGAATTTCTGCTTCTTTTCAAACATTGACGATTTCATTGAGGAAAATCAATGTGTGCTCCTACTAATATCCAGAATAGGGCACTTACAACTTTCCAGTCATTTACAAAACATCATCCAGCATCGTAACGTCCTACACTTCAACTAAGTCTGCAACACATTCCTGTTTTAAGCATTTAACAAAGACATTGCTCTGCCCTACACGAATGAAAGGCCTTGGGTGGATTCGAGTTTAGCATCGTGTGGTTTGATGTAAAATACACTTTAAAAAAAATCTATCATGCAGAGGCTTCAACATGTTGTGATGTAAAGGCAAAAAATAAAAAAATGCAGCTGCAGTGGGATGTAGATGAAAATGTCTGCATCATTGTTCGCTTTTTATGGGAAGAATGTCTTTGCAAACCATGAAAACAGGGCCATTCAATTGGCAATATGCTGCATGAATAGTTAATGTACTATTAAGGGGTTGGGCTTCCATCTCATATTGGTGAGTGTTTGCTCAGAGACTCTCCCATTTTTAAATAGCTCTTAAAGATGAACTGTCATTATGTAATCGCTGCACGTTTCTGCCTGGGATCCTGGGGGCTGCCTTCGAGTATTCTATTTTGTTCTCTGCTCAAAAGCATCAGGGCGGCGGGTATGCCTTTTGGTCATATTCGGGAGGTTTCAGCTTTTTCAAGTGCGTTTTATTCACCTGGGCACATCCTTTATCAGACTTATCCCACTCTAGATTTACATTCTAAGCTTCAGGCATTTCACTAACACTTTTACACTCAACAATGTACACAGAATAATATGGTAGACATGCGGCATCGTGCTCAAAGACAGTTCAGCAGAATACAAGTGTGCTGATATATTGAGATCATACTTCCAGTGATGAGGAAGCTTTTTTTCATTAGCACATTGTGCAAGATATTTAAAAGTAGGGGATTAAAACAAAATGTATAGTGAAAACCTGCAGGGGTTATTTATCATATTTTACTCTTCTAATGTTGAGAGACATTACATGCACCACCTGACAATGTTGCTTCCAGTGAAATAGGGACTCTAACTGAAAAGTCTTGTAGTACCCTGGCAGAGAGAAAAGCAGAGTCACGTCAGTTAGTTGTCAGTGTCACAGTGCAATGAGAAACCCTGATGTGTGGCACTGATAAAACATTAGTGTGCTGTGCGCCTGTCAGACCTGCTTGCCCTTCACGTGCAACGCTGCGATGTGGAAATGTGAGAGAGATGTTAATTGGACCATGGCCACGCTTTATGAGCGTGCGAGGGAGAGGTGGGGAGATGGACAGAGCGTCCCTACTGATTCACAGATCTGAGGTGGATGAGAGGTGAGCCGCGGGGGGCTGTCCACCAGAGTTAAGACGACAACTGGAATTTTAATGCAGCTTGAATACCTCTGCAAAAGGTTGAATTGAGTTTTCCAAACAAGCAGTATTCGACATAAGTGTTTTTGCGTGTGTGTGTGGGAATAGACACAGAAAAAATAATGGCGTTTTGCATCTTTTGCCTTTTTTCAATTTTCCAGTTTAACACATGTAGGTTTTTTTTGCTTTTTATTTTGATGCGATTACACTACATATATGAAATAATACTAAATATTGGTTAATTCATACTGTCAGTCAACACTGGCTGTACTCCATTGCTACCATTGCTGTTAATGTTTGAGCTGAGTTGCGTAGTGTGTAAGCAGATTTTCTTAGAACAGTCTCCAGAGCTGTGATTGAACCATTCACTTTGTAGCAACATCTGCCTGCTGCCTTGCCCCAAGGACTGTGCTTGTGAGCTAGTGCACTGTTGCCAAACTGTCAAAGCATGTGCCAAAGTGTCAAACAGCTCTCCGTGTATTGAAATGAATCTCAATGTGCCCAAACAAGTCGAACACCCTGTGCCAAGAGCTTAATTTCAAGCTTGGCATTCAGCTAATACCAGAAATAGTATTTATTTTTCATATCATATAAGTGTGGCTGCATCATTAACCATGCTAAAATATATATATATATTCATGTGTCTACTTTTCTCACTCCTACATGGCAAATGTATTGTAGTATTCACACCTGCAGAAAGATCAATAACATGAAACATTTAAAGACTTAAAGAACAACTTCACACCTTGAATTTGAACTTTGGCCCCTTCGCATTTTTGAAAAATACATTAAGATCCAGATTTGTTCGTAAATCACAGCTCAAGCACTGCAAATAACTGGGAGTTGATTACTATGTATAAACTCTACGCCTTGATAGAGCCAAACTTGGAGTAAACATGTTGTTGCTTTGTATTTTGGTGCCTGGATTACGATGCAGCACCACACTGGACTCTTGGTCGTACAAAACATTTCAATCATCTTCAACATCATCATCAGGGGCTCTGAGAGCTTGTGATGAGCATTTCAAGAATCAAGAAATCAAGCAATCAAGAAAATAATCTATAGATTAATCAATAATAGAAATAGCTGATAGTTGCTGCTCTCTCGGTAGTAGTGGCAGCATCACTCAGACAAGGTCAAACAAACTGCTCGTGCGATGAACACTGCAGACCATGAACCAAATTATTGAATGAAATAGTGATTCAACATTCACAGTAATTCACCAATTTAAAAAGTGGAGTTCGTATTGTGCTTTAAGTTGGATCAACAAATGAAAAACTCTCTTACGCCATATGTTGTTTATGCACAGGCACACAGAACAAAAATGAAACATATCTTTCAAATCTCCCAAATGAATTTCTCAAAGTAACACAGAAAAGCCTCGGAGGAACAACAAAAACAAGAACAAAATGAGTCAGAACCAAGGAAACCTCCCTGGTGATTTAGGAAAGGTGGAAACACATTGTGAGAGAATCTGAATCTCAGTTGAAATGAGGAAGTTGTGGTTTTCATTTTGCCCAGAAATGCGCTCTTTCAGTGCATTATGTTCTCTGTTTTCATGGCACTGCAGTAGTTTTAGCTTTTAGCAGCATTTGTAATGATGTATAAAGAGAAAAAAATGTCAGCGTGACATTTTGTCTCCCAGCCCACACAACATACTGCACACCATCCTCACACTTCTCTACGACTATTCCTCCCCACCTCCTCCTCTGTCGTCTACATCACCAGCTTATTCTTTATTTGGACGATGAGGTGGCATATTTGTCTGTTGCTGCTCCTAACACCCCCCCACGAGTCTCTGTGGGCACTTGAAAAGCAGCGTGGCGAGCATCTGCGAAACCCCCAAATCTCTCGCACTTCATCCTCTCATGTGGGAATCTACCTGGCAGCAAGAAAGCAAGCTTATCTGTGTATGAAATGCTAATGTGAATAGCCTCAGCCCTACTTTGTGGATGAGAGCACACAGGCACGCTCCTTGTTGTAAAACCCACCTGCTCTGTGTGTTTTAGCATGTGTGAAACGGTGAAGCCTGCCAAACTCCGCTGGCCTCAACCTGAATTTAGACTTCTCAGACATGAAGAGAACCAAGTGCTGTAGGTGATATGAATATATTTCCATCCTGAATCTACCTAGTGTCTTTTTCTCTTGTTCTGTTTGGCAGAGGATGAATTAAATCCCCAAAGTATTACAAGCTTATCCAAGTAGTTCTGAAAAGATTAATCAGTTCATTGAGAAATTGACTGATTAGATTTTTACTGAAAAAAAAAAAGAGTCATTTATCAGACCAGCTTGATATTTTCTGATATGTGATATTTTAGGATTTATTGCTTGTTCTGTTCTGTATCACAGGACAATTAATTCATGCTTTTAAAGGTATGCTATGGAGTTTTTTGGTAAAGAAATAAAGATATGTACTTCTCACCCAAACCCTCTGTGTGCATCCTTTAGGCCTGCTAAACATGATAACTCATTTTCCTTCCCCATAAAACATTTACAGATTTTTGCCAGATTTTGAAAGACTTGCCAGACTTGTGAAATTCTATCAAAAAGGAAAACTAGTAACTTGTAAAACTTATTTCAGTTTCACAAATATGAAGAGTCATGCTTTGAACATTGGTTTGATGATTTCCAATGTAATTTTGTATTCACATTCCGTACCACAGTAATATTGATAACAGGAAATGTCCATATTAAAATAATACTTCCAGAATGAGCCCTCAGACCTAACTTCAGGGAAAAAAAACAATGGTCATGATTGTATTCATATTGTAGAACAGACCATTAATCTGCTAATTGAAAAAAATAATTGGAATTTGCTGCAAAATATTGATTAGTTTAGTTAATTATCCAAAGTGTCCAATATTCACTGATTCTGGCCCTACAATGTGAGTGTTTGCTGCTTTTAACATATTTTCATATCACAGTAAATTGAATGTGTGTGGGCATTTGAATGTATGAGGTGGATGAGGTGCGGGAGAGGCTTCAGTAAGAGCGGACAGAGATGATGATGATGATGCAAGTTGAAAAAATGTGTGTCTTTTCCCTGCAGTGGCCAGCAGATGGGTTCTGTCTGCTCCATCCTGGCACTCCTGCTGTATGATTAGAGCTCAAGAATCCAGCCATTAAACACACAACAGATGGGACATTTTCCATCTTCCACCCAGCTCTCATTAAGGAGCGAAACAACATATAGTGGGGTTGACGGGTAGAGACATGTTTTCTAATGTGACAGCAAAAGAAAAAGTGAGAAAGAACTCCTCCTTCACATATATAATTGAGGTTGTTTAACTTGGCTTGTAAACACGAGGAGATGAAACCATCAGAGGATTCCTGCTCTCATCTCAACAACCCTTGCCTTGCCGAGCTGCATGAGGAGTGGTGCGTTTTTGGGTTTGAGGTAATCAGAGCTGAGGGTTAGGACAGATGGCGTTTGGAGAGTAGCTTACTGCAAGGACGAGTTGCTGTTGACTTTGGGAGATATGGTGGGAGGGGGTGACTGACAAACCATCCTGCCCACATGACTCGGTGGGAGTCATTATTGCAATGGGCCTAATTACCTTCAGGTCTAATCTGTGTTTAAAAACCTGCTGTTTTTTGCTTTTAATTACCCACAAGTGTTGAAAAAAGATTGAAATCCAAGGCTCCAGCATTTGTTTGTGCATGACAGAGAGAAAATAAATGCAGATTTCTTTTATAATATGTCATATTTTCAAGCTTCAGATGCTTAATTATAGCTTGAGTGTAGTTCTGTATTTCCTGGACTGTTTACACGGAGGGCTAACTGTCATCGTTTTCTACAGTACGAGTGTTTGACAGCCAAGAATTTTCTTTTTTTACAGCTTACACCTTAATTTAAAATGTTACTCAGACATAAATTTACTCTTTTTACCCTGCCAACTAAATTACTCTCCCCATCATCACTTTAGGGAAGAAGACAGAGAGTTGTTATCTGTAGGCTCGGGTCATGATTATTAGATGATCCTATGGTTGTTATCTGCCAACCATCCTAGGGTTATGTAATATGATCAAAGTCGTGCACTTACAGGTGATGTTATGTGCTCAAGTTAAGTTGGAGAGCGAAATACCAATTGTTCGCCTCTGGAAAAGTACAGAAATCGATGTAGAATGATTGTGAATTTTAATTAAAAGCAAGTGAGAGCAGTTGTAAGTAGGACATGAGATTTATGAAGATGAGTGCAATTAATTTTAGTCTCGGGAAGCCTGAAGGTTAGAGAAGCATGTGGGTGACCGTGCCATGTGTGTTGCCGGTCTGGATTTCAGGACATATTGTTGGCTAACTACTCTCAAGGTGACCAAGGCATTTAACACCAGAGAAAACTGGGATTTTCACAGGTTACATTGCAAAAAACCTGTTCTTATGTTGCTGTGCGGACAGAACCTTCATCACATTAATAGTGGGTAGTCCTAATTTGCGAACAAACCCAAAAAATCGTGATATTACTAAATCATGCATCTTACAAATCCTGAGTTAGATCAGAGTGGAAAAGGTGCTCACAGGTTCGGATTGTTTTTGTGGGAAAAATAACTGGTAAAACAGTTCATTCAGCCATGACTCTATGCGTTTTCTAGTAAGATGGCATTGTGGAAATACTACAGTCTGCTTGGCTAAATCCCTGAATTGCTGGCACCTCTCTTCAGCCTATTTATCTCCTCCAATTTCGTGGAACCTCCAGGGTGTGCCGCACATTCAGAGGATTGCCCTGCTTGTGAGGCTGATCAGACTAATCTTCTTCCTTTCACAAACAATGAGCTGGGTCAAATCACCCAATAGACTCCGGGAAAAGGCGCTTAGTTTTAGTACAGGTACAGATGAATCAATTGCATTTTTACAGTTCTGCCAAAAGTGGCTGTTATCATTTGTCAATGTTCTATTATACAGGATTTTGTTCAAAAGTACAGATCATGATAGAGAAAGTCCAAGAGTAGTTAGATTCACAGTGCAGCGCTAAAGGTATATGACAGGTGTAGCCCCAGAGAAAAGGAACATTCAAAATCTTTGTCCAGCCTGATTCCTCTAAACAAAACTGTGCTCACCTTGTCATCAATATGAGATTTTGACCGTTTTCTTCTAAAAAACCAGCTCTTGAGAAACAGCCTTCCTCTTATCGCAGCCCAATCATGGTTTCATTCATAAACTCCTTTTTTTTTCTCACTGCACTTATTTTTATTTGTCTGAAATAATCAGCTCTTGGGATAATAGTGAGATTCAAAAGAAAACTTGATTGGCTTATAAATGAGCCTGCACAATAATAGAAATTCAACTCACAGCTGTATTTGATCTGTTTTTAAGAGTTGTTTCACCTCTATCAGCCTATGGGCACAGCACCTGTCTTTTCTTAAGCTTCTACTGTTATTCTCAAACTGGACAGGATAATTTGTTTTGGATTGATTTATTCTTTTGCTCCTTTGCACCTTGTTTCTCCTAAAGGGGGTTAGGAGAAAAGGGCTGAATTCAGTAATCTCCAAATACGACAATTTCTTTTTGTTGTGAGGGGCTGCTTTTTTTTATATTTAATGGACCGAATTCCTAGTTGAGTTGCATGAACTTAAAGAACTTCAGATAAATATTGACAGTTAGTTAGAGAGAGCTGGCAACAGGACATCGCTTAGAAACAAGATACTGTTTTTTTTTCTGGCATGGGACTAAAATACGTTTATCAAAACAAACCCAAAGTCATTGTTTGGGGTCAATGCGAAATGCTGCAAAGCTTTTACACAGAAACAAATTTTACACACACAGGATTTAAAAAGTGAAGGAAAAGAATGTAGAAAAACTTTCTAGACAAATGTTCCTCCAAACGTTCCTGCGTACTAAAGTGACTCTCTGGGACAAATAAATTAACTAAAGACTCCACTATTGCCTTATAGGAGTGGGTCATATGGATACAACTCTCATTTATATTGTGTATACATATAATGTGATATAGTAAGATTTCTGGAAATTCAATTAAGAACGTCTAATTAGATAAAGTACCAAACATACTTGTTGGTCTTTGGCTAATCAAGAAAATTAAACACCTGAAAACGTAAAGTGCTTAATCACACTGAGTGAGCAATCATATAAAAATCTATTTTTATTTTTTTATCCAGCAGCCCTGCTCATTGATTTGCACCTTTGCCCACAATAACAAAATATACCCTGACATATTAAAACAGTAGCCACCAGTCTTTGATGGTAGATATTGTCTCACTGTTGATTGATTGTTGCCTATCCCTGTTAACAGTATACTCTGTATAAAAGCCTATATTATTAAACCTACAAGCCATAAGCAATTAAACTGTCGCAATGGTTCTAGATAAGATGCCAGAATACATTATTCATCTGTTGGTGCACAAAATGTCTTTCAGCCTCCATTTAAGTATCTGTTTCAACAGGTTTGTGGAGAGGTCCTTCTGATTCAGCAGACACAACAGAGCAGAAACATTAATTCATGGTCAGGCGTCAGCAGCATGTCCCAGCAGTGCTACAGTCTGATTTCTCATAAAACACATTGCTGTGTCTCTAATTGTCTCTGCTGCTGTTGTCTTCCCGTACTTGTTTATTTACCTCGGCTCAGTGAAACGGCAGCTTCAGACCACAGGAAACAAACGGGCACTATAAGTGGGTGGGAAATGTTTGTATTTGCTCCTTTCGGATGAGGTGAAAAGTCAAGAGTCTCTTTTGCTGTAGTCATCTCTCTCTGACTGGTCCTCTTTGTTCTGAGGATAGAACAGTGGTTCAGTGATACGTGTTTTGACCCGCCCCAGTCCTCTGCTATCTGGTGTTTGACATCAGTAGAAAGCTGATGCTGTGAAATCGAATGCAGTGGGTGAGATCTCAGCAGGAGTCCAAAACATTAGCTATTAGCGGCAGGTGACAGGATCCTGCTCTGCTTCTCTGCCAGAATGAATAGAGGTGCGTCTCTGTTGCTGCTTTAACAACTCTCCCTGCTCTCTTTTACTTTATCTTTCTACCGTTTTCTTTTAAGTGTTTTACCACCTGCAGTCTCATCAGTGGCTGTGTGTGCATGCAGAAACTGTTGGTTTTACTCTGGCTTAGGTCTTATTCAATTTTATATATTGTTAACATGACCAGTTGATTCCCTGCAATCCTCTTTCCATGAATAAAACAGGAGACAGAGATACAGTATTTTCTGTCTGCCTATGGTCCCAGCTATAAGTTGAACAGTCCACCAGCAAAAAAATTAAATATATATATATATAATATGAAAAGGTTCAAGGTACAACTGGGGGTGAAGGGAAGAGAGCATAAAGATGGAGGAAAGGGTATATGGGAAGGGAAAGATTCTCTGGGAAAAACACACCGGTTGGACATATTTTTGTGCAAGTGTACACAATTCTATAAATTCTATATGTGATGTGGTGTAACTCTGCTCAAAATATTAAAGAATTTGAGTGTATGATGTGTATTATACATGCTATGAAAAGGTTTAATTGATATCTTTGTCAGCTGAGCTTTTGTCAGAGAAATAGTTAGTTAGTTACCAGTAACTATGCAGTGGGTTGTAGAAGTAAGTAACATTTTTATCATTGATTAGTTTTAGTAAATATCCTTTACTTGACTTTTATTTTTGTGCACATATACATGTATAGTTATAAACATGTATTGTTTTTTATTATATTTATTGTATTGTCAGGAAACTGACATTTTAGTTTGCTCAAACAGCTGTAAATAGTGAATTTGTCTGGGACTATTTTCAACAGTCGATCAATACACATTTGGTGCTCTAGTGAGTGTTTCAAGCAGCAGAGAGGATTGTGAGGGACAGTAAACTACAGGCTTGTGTGGTGGGGACGACAATGGAGCTCTATGGCAAAGAGGAATTAGCTTTATCAGTCTATGACTACTAAAAAAACCAAAATAATTTCTTAGTTGGATCACGTCGCTGATGCTTTTGGTCCTTTCATGGGATTTGTTGACAATATGAACTACTGAATACTGCCAGCTTTATTCTGGAAAACTGTCAAAGAACAATCAGATGCTTTTGTAGAAGAAAGAATTGCATGCATGTGTAAACATACCTACTTTTTTTTTAAATGTACTCACTCTTTGCATCCTGCCAAAATCTTTGTGGGTGCCACTGTGCTTCACCCAACCTGTTAAACATTGCACATATACTGTAGAAACATGCCATGGGCAGAAGGCTGCTGAAAACAATATCATCATCATAAAAAAATGGGGAAATTATTTCCATTGACAGCCAGATGCTGTTGATTTCGTGTCTCGCTGAAATGTATTTTGCTTAGAATCAGCATGATAATCAGACAATTAGGAGACTGATTGAAGAGAACCCCAGGAGGCGAAAGTGAAAGCACTGGAAAACATTTTCTCATTCTGACTGACTCAGGTATCACAACCGTCTCACCGATGCTTTGACTGCGTAGGATAATTTGCTGTAGTATTTGGAAAAGAAATATTCAAAAGAACTAATCCATCAATGTTCCTTTCCAGGGCTTGATATCATTTCCTCAGTTGTTGGAAGAGGACAGGGAAAGCAGGATTTGGGCGTAGACATACCTACACAGATTAGAATCTTTTCCCAGATTACATGTGTAGTGTGCGGCTGAGTATTTATCCAGTTTTTATCCAAGTTGATGTAGAACAGACTTTGCCTTCCCTTTCACTGCCTGGGCTGGCAGTACGTATTACACATTACATCCACTGCACTCAGTCAACATCACCAACAACTATAGTGGAGCTGCGTAATTTGCTTGTAGAGATATTTGAAACATGGGGATTAGTCAGGGGTTCTAAGCACATCTTAATCCATATATATGAAAAAATATTTACATTTATGAAAAAAATAATTCAGTGATTATCCTTCAAAGTATGTGACAGTTGTAAGTTGCATTAATGTTTCGTTTAGCATTTCTCACTAATGTTGTCACATACATTGTAAGAGATAGAGAGCAGCAGCCTTTGAAGTCTGTCAGCTCCTAGATCCTATTAAATATCAAATACATGTGTTTGTCCTCTCGATAATCCCCACGAAGCTGCTATTCTACTGGAGCTTTGAATGTTGGACCAACTCTCCTGCTTTAAGCCAGTGGTGCTTCTTATTATTTAGGGAAAAAGTACCGAAACCTCCTTTTACCTTTGTTTGTTTTACAGTGTTGACTCACTTTGCTTTTTGGTTCCACTTGGTAATGCAGGGAGTTGTTTTTCCATTTAGAAGGAGCTGGCCGTTTTCTATTTTTCATATTACTTGGTATGATTACTGCATATCTAAGAAGAACATTAGTGACATTTTCCTATCCAAAGTCTCACTCCAGCTGTTAATTTGTAAAACAGCATTATACATATTAGGGATGGGTCGTGATTTTCAAACAGTCAAATAGTCATTACATTATAAAAACTAATTGGTTTATGTGACTGATGTCTTAGTGTTGTTTTAAAAATATGTTTTCACTTCTTGTTACTGGGGCCTGGTACTAAGCTTGCCAGGAACAGTAGCTTATCCAGGGTGGTGCGATGAAGTCAGATCTGTAATTACATGGGAAAAAACAGAATTTTCTAGATATTTCTTTTTTTTGGGTACAAGCTCGGTTAGCCTAGCTCTTATCCCGACTCTCTCTCCCCTTCTCCTTGGCTGATCGCCCCTCCTACTGTGTCTGGCCGGATGGCGGAAGATGTTGTGGTCGGTGATCGACTTATGCTTTCGCTTTAATCCGAACACTTAATTAACAAACGCATAAAATTTTACAGATTTTTACAATTTTACATCTGCAGGTATCTGGCAGACATCATCATTTATTTGCACTGTTCGGATACATTGCATTGACAATAGTGGGCATATCTGTTGACGGTTGAAAGCCCCAACAAAGCCAATTAAGTGGACCTTTGAGCGGATACTGTTTTGTCACACAGCAGGTGTACTATTGTGTAATCAGCAGGACATGGCAGAGCTGGTAATGTCAGCAAGAACTTCTTTTGGCTTGTTTGCAAATTGAGCATCCTGCGTCCTCCAGTTCAAACTTGTACGCCAAATTCCTCTTGAGAGATCCCTCATATCTCACTCTTTAGAAACCTAAATGAGATTCTAAAATCGTTATTTCCTTCACACAGGAGGGCATCTCAGAACAGCAAGGTCAAATGATGCAATGCCCTCACATCCAAAAACAGAGATTATGAGCACTTCAGTTACATATCTAAATTTAAGATCCACTCCTGGACAAGGCAATTATCTGTAATGCATCCTCTGTAAAGAGCACAGAGTGACACATGTAGGTGTAATGCACAGTCTTGCAAACAGGAGTCTGACAGAACTATAGTTTTGGTTCAGAAAAACAGTTTCCTTCCGTCTTTTCCATTCCACTGCCTTCTAAAAATCACCCTCTGCCTTCTGTCTGAGTGACTTGATGTCTGTCCTTATCATAGAAAATGTATTTCTTCCTGCCACACTTATTATTCACCACACTGAGGCACACACTAAGCCTCGCAGTATGCCCCGGTCATGTTAAAACACCCAAATCAAACCTTTTTCAAGATGTTTTTAATAAAGCTAAGTCATCCTGAGTCACAGGGTCAGTGCTGCTCTGCTCTGATACGTGGCTGTGACCTCACAGGGCATATCAGTCTGACTCTGACTTACAGACATGGGCAACCTTTTAATAGCACTGTAACTCCTCAAGTCTAAACCTGTTTGTACCATTTGCACAATGGCAAAAATGGCTGTAACACTGAAACTAGATTTCTTATTGCCTCTTTGTACTTTATCACAGTCAACCAGTTTGAAGTGCATGTCCTCATCTGTACGGATTTATGAGTTCCAATTTAATTGGAGGGAATTAGTGGACATTTAGCTTCTAATATCCATCAAATTAATCTCCAACTCTGTGTTTCTTTTTCCCCTCCTCTCTCTCTTAGGAAATCCAGAATGGATTCCGGGATTAACCTCTGCTCTTGGTAGAACTACCCAGAAGTTCACGTCCATTTGCACAGCATCTCACAGCCTGGAAAGTTCCATAATGTAAATGTATCTTGCTTATTTTTTTGTTAAACCTTTGGCTTTGGGCCATGAATCTTAGGGGATCTACTGGGACAACTTTTTCCTTAGTTTGGATTTAGATTCCTCTTTTGCTGGGACTACTACACGGGTCTGCAGCGGTGGCTAGTAGTGGTGGCTGCGGCGGCGGAGGTGGGAGGACCATACCACCTTGGAACACGGGGATCATTTTACAAAAGCACACACCACCATGAGGATATCCGCCACCTCCTGTCTCTGTCCCTTTCTGGTCTGCCTATGCTTCATCCAGAGGTGCTACGGGGCAGGCCACCACCTCCCCGCCAAAGTGCCCTCCAAGAACCAGACCAAACTGGCCAACGGGGAGACGGAGGTGCACCACAGGCCTAAGCGTGGCTGGATCTGGAACCAGTTCTTTGTTTTAGAAGAACACATGGGACCAGATGCACAGTATGTGGGAAAGGTAAGATTTTTATTGAACTGACTAACTGTAAAAAAAAGAAAAAAAAGAAATCTTTTGATCTCAGAGAACTTGCTTTTGAACAGCTTACTTGGCATTTTTCTCTCTCCTCTTGTTTATTGAGAAATGGGCTACAACAGGAGCAGGTTGTTCTATTGTGGGAGATTGCCACGTCGGCATTGTGCGCACTTTCTACATCTTCTGATGTGGAAATTTGGGTCTCATTTGTGAAGGTGTCATTACGATGTCTGACTGAATCCCTCTTATGATAATGTCCAAAAAATGTTTTATTCTCTGTAATTAAGGAGTGCCTCACAGCACGTCTGCCACTCTGGGAAGCCAGCTATACAAGAGTGGATTCAGTTTGAAAGTGAGAATAGCCCTCTACATCAAGCTGTCTTTGAACTGAAATATTAGATTTAGTCTCTCTGTGGGAAATGAACCCAGATTTGATCTCTTGGTGGGAAATGAACCACCACAGTAAGGAATTGGACAGTAGTGCAATGGGGACATAGCAAGTCAGGGTGCCTCATCGTTAGAAAATTTTATGAATGCAATTTCAGTGTCGTTTTGTTGAGTGACTGATGTCCCTTGCGGTGGGAAAGATAGTAGTGGATATTCTTCTTGCTTGTGCATAGGGTGCAGTGTAGCCCTGGTTGTTGGTGGTGACTTTTCTGTTAGCTCCACAATAAGCCATAGGGAGCTGGTTAAGTCCTTTGCTTGCAGATTGCCTGCCCTTATCTCCTGAAATGTGTTTCTCCGCTGCAGTGATCATTATTCTAGGCACTCAGGCACAGACTAATCCCCTCAACCGCACTCCGAGAGAAAGAGAATGAGAACGCTCCTCTGACTGCACATATGTCTGAATTTCAGCAACGGTACCATTTTAGGGGGGAAAAGAAAGAAAAGAGGGATGACATGCATGGAAAAGGATGAGAGGGAGAAAACAACAACAGCAAATATCACTTTTCACCTCAAATGTCTGTTTATTGAATAAACCTGGAGTTTTAATCACAAATGTCCTTGTGAAGCTGACCATGCAAGAAAGAAAGGTTATTTATTGGTGAAATACGTTTTTGCTAATATTATTTGATGCATGAATGAACCATCAAATCCCACAGTGCAAACAAAAACTATCCCTCAGCATTTATGAGGCATTGTGTACTGACTATTGGAGAATACCTAAGATGTTTGGAGCATATTCAAAGCGTCAGTTTGTCGATGCAGTAACTGCACGAGGACGTAGGCACTCGAACATTAAATTTGTCCACTTGCTTTGAAGTTCATGATTATTTGGTTCACCGACTGGTTGGCTGATGTGCTAGTTCTACTCCTACCTTAAGGGTGTTGATGTTCCGTGTGTGTGTGTGTGTGTGTGTGTGTGTGTGTGTGTAGTGGGTGCCGCTGATGAAAGCAAAATAAACATAAACAACTTATCCTGGATGATAATAAAGCACTGAGAAGAAACATAAACATTATTAAGGAATCAATTTGACATGCATGTTTAAAGAGATGAGGTCTCCAGATGGTTAGCACAAAAAAAACATTTAATTATGTGGGTTGGGACTTGTGTGCAGTGTCCTAATGTGGCCATGAGACAGAATGACCCTTAATTAGACAAAGACAGGAGAGGAGGAGGATTAATGCACCCAGCACGTACTGCGCTGTATTCTTTTCTTTTTTCTTCCTCCCTTTGCTTGATTAAAAACTCTGGACATTAGCAAGCAGCAAACGAGCAGTTCCACTACAGGGAATTGCCAACACTTTCTTTGTCGATAATTACTATCATAAAAAAAAAATGTTTTGAAACAGACGTTTCATGATAAGAAGTGTGAAATAGTACTCACTGAGATGGAATTCTAATCATTGCATAGTCAACGTGAAAATCAGGGGTGTAGAAATATGCAGTGTCAAACAAGCATCGCAAAGACTTGGCCCTAGCGGTTAGAAATGTTACGTGTACATTTTACCAATACTCTCACATAAAGGACAGCATAGTGACTAGAGTGACTTCTGGGAATAAGTGAAGCGGCCAGTCTGTCAAGAACATTTTTAATCCCCCTGAGGTATGCTCTAATCCCCAGTGACACCTTTCTGGGGGGCTGATGCAGTTGGGAAATGACAGCTTTGTGCATGAGTGAGACGCAAATGCTTGATAGGGGACAGGGCTTGTCCAGATACGAGACAGGAGACAACCCACTATCCCAATGGGAGGTGTGAATGTCTTCATGTCAATCAGCTCAGCGTGGTGCTTTGAAGTAGTTGGGCAGGTTACAGACTGGATAGTAATTTATAGAAGACGATGCAAATCCCCAAATCCTGAATGAGTATGAACCTCAGTGTGCTGTAACTTTGTTGAAGGACAGGGTGCAGCTGTTGGATAAAAGAAAAGATCCTTGGTCATAAATCCTTGAATCAAACCATCATTGGGTGTTTGGGTGCTGCTAAAATATACAATAACTAATTGTGTTTTGACAGAATGGGTGCATTAGCCCAGACTAGGAGGAATAGCCCATGTCTTATCCTGTGTTCATTTGCAGAGCAAAGTGGCAACCTCTAAGAAAGGTGCCTAAATGTTTTATTCATGCCTCTAAAAATGGATTGTACTGTGACAGAATCAGGCAACTGTCTTGTTGTATGTACAGTAATAGCTTAACAGTTGGAAGAAAAAAAAAGTGAAGTGAATCTTTTACATAAAATTGCTTTTCACCCACACATTGCAGAAAATACGTGCATTCAGAATGGAATGTTTTCAGTGTTAAACCAGTGAAGTGTTAGATGAAATAACAAGGAAGATTTCACAGCCAATGTTACATTATTATGCTGTAGTGTTGCAAGGAAAATCCTCCAGAAAATGGCAGAAATTATTCTCAGCAAGCACTGAGAAATGTGAGACATGCACATTATGGTAGTGCATCTGTTTGTAAGTGTAGTAGGGCTACAGATTTTTTTTCTCATAATTAAGTACTATTTTAATTAGTGTTCAGATGCATAAAAACATGTCTGTGAAAAAGACCAATAGTAATTTCCCAGAGCTGAAAGTGGTGTCTTTGGATTGCTTATTTTATCTGACCGTCAGTCATAAAACCAAAGATTTTTAACAATACACGTGTTAAGGATACTCAAAAACCATGTGTTCCTTAATCCTTTGGCCAATTTGAACAAGCAATAAGTATAACATTTACATTTTACTGCTTCTATGAAGTTCTATGCTAAATGTTTTAGCTAATGGTTGACTATTTACTTATCAAGTAGGCACAAGAGTGACAATAAAATTCATTTGGACACAGCTGCTAGCTGCTAAGTTCTCCTCTGTGGTTACCAGCTAGCTGCCAACATTGTCTGCTGTTAAGTGCTGGGCAGGCAGCATATAGCAGTAGCTTGTTTGCAGAAAACAGCTGCATCTCGCAATGAGGCTTATGAACCCAACCTAAACCTAAAAGTAAAACTGTAGTAAAACTGCTCTCAATCCAAAACAATAAGCCAAATGACCCTAAAAAGCTTTGCAGAGCCTTGCAGAAGATATGACTGCAGATTTGGGTTGACACCTGCCACAATACACACAGTCATTTAAACCATTGTTAATATAAATTATTGACTGGTGCAGCTATAGACAATATATGACGATCAAAATCAATTATCTTAGCAAGCAATATAGCATCAATATGTACATTCCTTAAGTGTTGTGTAAGCTGTCCTCTGGCTAAAAAGTTCAAACATATTAGCACCATTTAGACGCTGGCGACTAAAACCATTTGCATTCACTGACAGAGCACAAGGGAGAGACATGTTTTCTGAAGCTGATCTGCTGACGGTTTCATTTCTGTCTCATTCAAATATGAAATTTTAGCAGCAGTTAGAGGCAGAGCCATTAAATGAGTGTCAGAGTTGCTTCCAGGACTCTAATAATCTCATTACTGTACATCAAGAAGTCAACCATCCTGCTGGGAAGACAACGATTCATTCTCTTTCTCCCCGCGGATGTCAAAACAGAGGACAACTATTAGGGCGGATCTCTGGGATGTGCATCAACGGCACGTCTTCAGCACGCCCCTCATCACTGTCTCTTGATGTATGGTCATTAGTGAGGCGCTCCATCATCAGGGTTTACTGTGACTGTTACAAATCAATTGAAGAGAAGGGGGTGCTCAGAGGAGTTGATTGGGAGGATGCATGGCCAAAATGTGGTGATAATCAGACAATCAAGCACGCCCACATAAAAAGTGATTAAGTCCTCTTGAGTGAAGTAAAAGAGCTGAGATTTAATCAAAAATGAACCCACCCCCCTTCACTAATTGCAAATATGAAGCCAAGGCACTGATCATCAGCTAGGGCCCGAAGCCTGCTCATTTCTGCTGCTCTTCAACCCCCCCAGCTCCCTTCACCATGCACATTGTTGATGAAATAAACGCTCCCACCTTCAACTCCCATTTGTGCATCGACAAGGCCTGCTGTTAACTTTAACCAATACAGTTTTCATGAAATCTTTGGAACCACCATCAAGTAATGAAGTAAATCTTACTCCTGATTGTTTCTACAGTACATGTCAAGCACATCTCCCAAGTTTCTTAATGCTTCACCAGAATTGCCTTCTGGGGGAAATAAATATTTGTAAAATGAAATTGGTCTGATTACAAGAGTTGTGAAATCCCAAAAAGTCCACACAGAATCAAAGATGCTGAGCTTGTAGTAAAGCAAGTACAGCTATTTGTAGCCTCGGTACATGTAAACAAATGTGCTTCCCCTGCAGTAACCCATAGGACCTTTTGTGTGTGTCATAAGCTTGGTGATAAATCCACGTTCGATCAACCGGGTGAAATGTAGCCACCTTGGTTGTATCTTGACATTTTAAGCTCTGTGCCTGGTATAAAATGTTATCCTGGATTTCATATAATTGTCAAATGCAGACTTTTATGTTGTGCTTATTCATTTTCTGCCTGCACCAGAAACATAGTTGTTTTGTTCACCGTAATACCATAATGGGTGAAAAGCAGTAAAGCACCATCCTTTAATGCAAGCAGAGACCAAACAAAGCTAGCTAGGCACATACATTATGTGGATCCGTAAATGGAATACAACCAAGCCATTACAAAGGGCATTCACCAATAATGTGATACAACCAGGGACATACATTATACGGATTTGTATAAAGAAGGACAAACCTAGTGCAGAAGAGAGAAGTAGCTGGGAAGAGAAAATAGATGAAGGTCAAGCTGTGTGGCACCTAATAATGTATCAGGATGGCACTCAACAGAGCGTATACTCCGTCGGTGGTGCTATGTAATTGTGAAGACTGTGTTTCATGTCTTGTACTACTTGTTCAAAAAGTAGATATTTCATGTTGTTCCATTGAAGTTTGCCAACATGAGGAGATTAAGTCATTGTCTTGACTCTACCTGAAGATACACATGCATTATGTCTTTTTGAATTGCAGCCTCTACGAAGCATTTTGGCTGATTATCTCAGCACCATGTGGCCAGTCAGCTCTATATTTGTTCAGCAGAAAAATTGGCAGAAATAGAATAATTGGCAATACGGTTATGTCTAAACCAAGACTGAAGGCTGTAATCGTGCATGTTGTTCCATTGGTCCAGAAATGGAGAGTTTGAATCTTCTTTTATGTGCTCTGGGTGAACAGGTTTATTGGTGGTTACACATTGTTTCAGAAGATTTATGCTTTTGGCCATCCATTGCAGCCACAAGCTTTGTGTTAATCCATTCATAGAGACAAGATAAGATAGTCTGCTGTACGTAGTTATTCTTTTGTTGTATACGTTTGGTTGCAAGATCTGTTCTGCTAGAAATAGTTAGTTAATGCAATTACTTGCCAACATTAAAACTGAAACAATTTGTTGATTCATTGATCAGTCAACAGACAGAAAAGTGTTATCATACTCCTCAGAATCAATTGACCCTAGTGGGGATAGATATTACTCGAGGAAATAATCGATAATGAGTAATTACCAGCCCTAGTTCATTTGTAATGAAAGATCTGGTTTAAAATGTGAAGAAACATGTTTAAGGCATGTTGAAATGTTATTACCGACACAATATACATTGGCTTATATGGTAGATAATTGCATACAATGTGGATAATTGTGTCAGCCATACAGGAGCTGGTACATTTTTCTTACACCTTTTAATTTTATTTATTGGTGCAATTTTCACTCCATGCTCTAGTAACTCCTAATTGGTGATTTGTTTTCATTTGTCATCAAATCTGACAGACTAAATGAATGACTGACTGAATAACAAGTTACAGCTCTCCCTTGTGACCCATTAACTTAACAATATTACCCAGCAATATATGAGGACAAAATAGTATTTCAAATGATGTTGTAGTGGCAGATAAATGCCCGGTTAGAGGGTTGCTTTCTTTCTTAAATCTCTCCTCTCTTTGTAATTGACTTAGACACCTGACAAGTGGTACAACAGAGCTAAAGCTAGACTGTTTGGCTGTTAGTACCAATTAGTTTGTGAGCACAAACAGTTTAAAGCTACTCTTCACAATGAGCACACAGATCCCAAACAGTGAAGGAACGTAGCATGTTGACAAAAGGAAGTGAAGATACACTTTCACTCAGGTTGCTCCTCTGAGCATACAGTGAAATTATAAGTGAGGTTTCTCCTTTAGGTAGGAGTGTTTTTGTCAGCGACTTTTACAGCCCCAGACTTTGTTGATCTCTTTAAAGTCTCGAGAAATGCATTGCCAGCTGCCAGCCACATGCCAGTCATCTATTCCACTAGTCTTTAATAAAGTCGCCCATAGAGACAGAGAGATAAACACAATCCCTTGTTTTGATGCCCTGGAGAGGAAAAGGATTCCTCTAAGTCTTTGTGTGGGAGATGACAAAACAACAAGGTTGCAGAGGTCATCGTCTCACCTTCCTCATAATGTTTCATGGACTTCACTGGTCAGTGTGCATTAGAGATTTCCATAAATTTACCTTCATTATTTATTGCATGGACTGGACAATACTGCCACACACACACACACACACACACACACACACACACTTCCCGATTGCCACATATAGTGCTCATGTATGTTAAGCTCAAAATTGACACTAATTACATTAAGGCGGGTAGTCACGAAATTGTCTGTGTGATCAGAATTAATGAAGTTTAAATAAAATATTCCAACCCTTAAGCTAAAAGTGGTAGTAGCAGTACCCTCTGCAGAGACATGGAGCTCTGCATTTGAAATCATGTGACAGAACTTTGCCCCAAAACCAGTTTTGTACAATGAGCTTTGACTAAGAAAGGAAATATGTGAAACACAAACTGTCCCATAAACAGTGAGGGAGATCTCTGTCTGAGAAAGTTGGACACTTTTCCGCCTCTTCTCATCTCTTTTGTATCTTTTGTCACTAATGGTTAGAAAACTATGTGTTCCTGGTTGTTAAGGCAGCAGTTGATTGGAATTATTTGAATGTTTTGAATGCATTAAATCTTTTCTTCTTCGCCAACATGATACGGATTCTCCGGATTCTGTCATACCCAAATATTATTAAATAATTACAAGGGTGTATGTTTGATTTGAGAAGTGAAGTGAATGGGAAATAATGAAACCAGGCTGTCAGCCACAGGCTCAACCTAGCAAGTTACACATTAACATGAAATTGGCTATCATGCTTTCAGTGATGGTAATTCAAAGCCAAAAAAAAACCCATACACCCTCAATACTCCCTCATACATATGAAAACAATATGTATCACTCAGGATATGTAATTAGTACACAATGGACCATGATTTGTTTTTATATAAGATGAGAGAGATTTTCAAAGCAGCTACAACACACCTGAACACCTGAAAATACTCAGACTCAAGTACGGATCCTTATCGCTCAGTATCTCTTTTGTGGTTTGAATGTTGAGTATCCGCATGCTGTCTTACTCTCAGCTGGCCTCAAACGGCTGTACTTTCAGCCCATGATGTTTGTGTAATGGCCTGCAACTTGTTGACACTTTTATCACCAATAGATTTTGGAAGCCAGTACTCGCCATATGCATCATTGGTTTGCACTTTGCCGAGCATGATTTATTGGCTCCTGCAAAGGAAGTCAATGGCTAAATTAGCACTCTGACTGGAGGCGTAATTTCATTTATGAGCTGGACTTAGAGTAGAATGCTGCTGGACAGAGATAGGTATATTGTTGTAGTAGTTATGGAAGTGGTGTAGCCGTAAGTAATATCTCCTGTTCTCTCCATTTAAATGATAAAATATGTAGAAATGGGCCAAACTGTGTCAGGAAAGTAACTGGCCTGCACACTTTGCCGTTGATGTGTAAACATATTCTGATTTCTTGCTTTGAAGGTCGTGTTTCATACTAGTACAATCTAGCAACTGATTAACTACCTGATTCAACAGGATCTTTGACTCCTTATCTAATTACAGGCTTGATATTTACCACTGAAAGGACAGTTGCCTCTCATTGAGTGTCTGCAATCAACAGCAGCTTTCTAATTAGTAATTTATTTGCTAGTCCAGGTTTTGATTAGATGTGGCCTGAGGACAGCTGCACTTCAATTTGTCAAGTAACTTGTCTCAGTGAATGGTTGTGCATTTTGTACTAGTCTGTACTATAGTCTCTTGCTTTTAAATGTACCTCTGTGGTTGTATTTATTGTGACGTAACAGGAAAATACAATCTGGTTGGCCAGAACTCGGGGTTAGAAGGTAACACAATTAAATCCATCCTTCATCCATCCATCATCCATTGGATGATTAGCTGAAATAGTAATTATTTATGCAACAAAAACAAGAGAAAAAAGATTTGATATGTAGTTTGGTCAATAATGGGTGCAGTTCTTTATGATCTAAATAAAACTGAACAGTATTATGATTGATTGTCTCTAAATTTGGGTCACTGTGAAAGTGACTGTCTTGTTTGCAGCTCTAATCCGTACTCCAAAACATTGTAGCTGTGTCCCAGTTCAGGGACTGCACAAGTCAAGCATGACTACACAACAAAGTCATAACATTTGGTTGGTCAGTTATTTTTGCAAGCTTTGCAGACGAATATTATGTAAATCTTTAGATGTGGGGCTGAGTGACATCATGAAAAAAAATAAATAAAAAAAGGTTTTTGCATTCACACATTCAACAGCATATAAAGCACATAATGTTACAGCGTAGTGCTGTGGATTATATTGCCCGACCCCAGCATGTGTTGAGACATTTAAATTTGAACATTTAGAAATTCATTTAGGTGTTAAAAAAAAAAGAATCCTAAAAAGGCTTTTGAGAGGGTGTGCTAGCTTTTATTTAGCCTTGTATGGTTGTACTTTATTACACTATGAGTACATATTTTAATTTGAATATTAAGTCAGGGTGTCACAGATGCTGGGCTGTACCCCTGCTGTCTGTGTGTGTTGCTCAGTTTTAACTACTTAACTTGAAATGTTACATATCATTTTATTATTGTTTTGACTGATGCACCTACGGGTGACACAGCCTCTCTGGAGCCCTGTTAGGTGTTTGACGTTGTTGTGAAAACTCACATATCAAATTGCTGAGTGACAGAGCTGCTAATTTGTATTGAACTGTTTTAATAGTTGTAATTGAGATCTTTCACTTCCAAGTTTAAGTCGCTTTTTATGCCATTTTTTACATTGTTTGCTATTTTTTTCTCTACATTTCAATACTTTGCAAACAGATTATGGACTATGTATATATATTTTCATGTGAGGCAGACTAACATTATCTCCTTACATACATAACATGAATTATTTATTGGTGAGTGTGTGCGTCTTATGTTCTCCAAAGAGTTGAATATATCTGGTTTGAGAAAAAACGTGAGGTGCGCTCTGGAATTCAAAGATTGTTCACAGCTCATTGATGTGCATCTACAAATATGAAATATAAAAATACCACCAGTACCACTAGTATGTAAAGCGTTGCCAATGCACAATGAAAATTGATAGTTCTGTTATGTTGAGCTGTGATATTTCCCTGAGGCGAAAAAGCAAAAAAAAAAAAAAAAAACAAGTCAGTGTTTCTTAACACCTATGTTTTATTCATGGATGAAAATGAAATTGTTTAAATAATGATGTTACTGTAGTGCCCTGGTTTTGAAATGTATTCGTATTGTAAAATATATTTCTATAGTCTAAGACCACAACCCAGCTGAGCAATTGGCATGAAAGTCTTAATCCTCTTGGTGTCAATTATGGCTGAACATGAGGCTTGGTCTTCTCTTATTCCTCTCTCTCTCGTGGTGAGAAAGAAGCAGCGCTCTTCCATCTTTAACAGTCTTGTAAGGATTCCCCCCAAAACTTTAATCTCTAAAGATGCATTTCTTCGGGTCTCCGGTATAGTCAAGCCTGAGAGGGGAATATTGAATAATGTAGTGTCTGAGATAGATGTTGGGAGTTTTCTGAAGATGAAACATGGGCTGGAGGGCCACCATGCAGTGCAGTAATGTTGCAAAGGTTACTGATATATAAAGTGTGTCTGCTTTCCAATGGGCTCGGTAGAGATTATATCAAAGTGTGGTGGTTTAGGTGTGTAATTCATTCTTATAACCCCAGTGCCGGCACATGTACAAGGGCTGCATCTACTGACATTTTTCAACAATATTGCAATTGTTTTGTTGATTATTTTCTCAAATAGTAATCTAAAGAACGTCAAATAATAGTGAAAAATGCAAACACAATTCCAAGGTAGCATTTCCAGTTTTCTGGTTTTGTCAGTCCAAATCCAAAGACATTCAGTGTTCAGATGTAAAACTGAGAATCTTCACATTGGAGAAGCTGGAATTAGATCATGTTTGGTATTCCGTTATAACTATGTTAATTTACTAATTGAATTAATTAACCAATTGTTTTAGCACTAATGATCAGAGCGGTTGAATTCCCTCTTCGTGCATTTCTCCGGCAGTGCACTGTGGCCAATGACAATCTTAAAACCATGAATCATATTTTAAAACTGAATCAAAAGCAACCCTAAGAGGTATGGTGTTGGCAACATTCTATTCTCTGTATTAACACACTGTCTGTTTTTTCCTTGCAGCTTCACTCAAACTCAGATAAAGGCGATGGATCCGTCAGGTACATTCTGAGCGGGGAAGGAGCTGGGACTATATTTATCATCGACGAAGTGACAGGAGATATTCATGCCACTAAGAGCCTGGATCGTGAAAGGAAAACACATTATGTCCTGCATGCACAAGCCTTGGACCGCAACACAGAGGAGGCCCTGGAACCAAAGTCGGAATTCATCATCAAAGTACAAGACATCAATGACAATGCACCCAAATTTCCAGATGGACCCTTTGTAGCTACAGTGCCTGAGATGTCTGAAGTGGGTGAGTAGCACTGCAAAATAAACTGGACCTTCAAATGATTGCTCTTTACTGTCAGCAGATGAAAAAAAATCAGAACTTGAGTGTTATTTATTTGCTGTTTACATATTTTCGTGTTTATAATGCCTTTATCTCTGCAGGAAAGAAAAAAAAAGTATTACAGCAAGTCCGCTTAATGTTGTTTATGTTCAAATAGACTCATGACCACGTACTGCTCCAAGTTGGTTTAAAAGATGGTATTAGTATGAAGACCCACGATCAAACATGTTATTGCCCCATGCAGCATTCCGGTTTGTCCTCTCAGTGATAATGTTCTCCAGAATGTTTGATCTTCTGTAAGCCAGCCGAGTCCTCTTTTTCATCTTTGTTTTCTTATTGCTGTGATGGTTTCCCGGGTGGGCAGGTCTTTGTAAAGCACTCAATAATGCCTCCATAGCAATCCCCGCCATCGAGACTGGAGTCCTCCACATCATAGAGTAGAGAAAAGCCTCTATCCACCCTCCTCTGAGACAGCAGCTCCTCGTATGCCCAGCATCATGTGGCAAACATCTATTTTTTATTTCTTTATTGTACCGTTCTGTTTTTAGCTCTGGTGAACAAAAGCCACCCTTTTCTCAGTCCAGTGGATTCTGCCTCACAGCACAATAGCTCAAAAGTACGGTGCTCAAATATTTCACAGCACCGCTTCAAAACATATGTGGAGGCTGTCTAAAGGGTGGCCAAGCTGCTGTCAGAGCGATCTCGCTGTAAATATACTATATGATAGTGAATTTGTGACGCTGACAGTTTGTTGAAAACATTCCATTTATATCTGTCAGTCTAAAATAATCCCTCCAGTTGTTGAAAAGAAGCAGAAATACTTATTAGAAAAAAGCATCGCAGAAAAGAAAATGAACAGCTTCATCAGTTTCTTGCAGCAAGAAGATGGAAATGTGCACAATTGATTAAATATGCAAACCCCGATAGACCTGTCGGCGCCCCCTTTATAAACAGTCAATATCTTCATGGCTCCGTCCATGAATATTCACGAACAGACACACTTGACACACATACAACTTTGCTAGTCAGTATATTTGTTTCTCTGCTGGAAGTGTCAAGTACATGTCTTAATTTCCTGTGAGGGTGCTGCACTATATGTTCTTATGCTTTGCCTTAAGGATAATGTATATTAACGTGTATTGAACATTATATTTTTAGGTTTAGTTTAGTTGAAGGTGCTTTTGCTACTGTAAGTCTTAAATCCTGCCTGAAATGATTCCGATGACTTGCTGTAGTCTTTATCTTTGAATGAGGGTATACTTGCAGCAGTAATCTGTGTATTGGCATCCTTCGTTTAGTTCTAACGAGATTACTCATTTTAAAGTTTCAATGTTCACTGCAAACTTCATCATCGGTTGCACAAAAAGAATCAATCACCATTGATGACCCAAGGGAGGAAATCAAGGACTGTGAAGGGGAAAATAATTAGGCTTTTTTTCCCGCCCCCTCTTTTGCTGATGTCCATTAAAGTAATTCCTCTTCGGTTCGGTGTCTGCTGCGTCAAATCGGCTGTAACAATCAACTGTCCTCACACTCCAGAGCACTAATCCCCCAGCATTTGTCAATACTGGTGCTCCCATGTGCAGGAAGGGGCTGTCTGGGAGTGTGGCAGCTAATTGGTTGTGATGTTCCTTTTTCCTGTCTAAATTGATTAGCTGGGCATGTGCCAGGTAGTCCAACGTTACTGTTTCGAACCATTCACTCTTCCAATCGTCATATTTTGAGAGTGCGGGATGAAAACAATATCAATTTCCTGCTACTGTATATCTCCCAGTTGAGATGTCTGTAAATGGGCATGCTGGAGATAGTAGCTCTGCATTCCAGTCGACCATTTCACTTTGGGGAAAATCCCTGTGTCATGGTGGTCTCAAAACACAAAGGCAGAGGAATCGTCATAATTAAATGAGCATAATTGGAAACAACGTACAGAAATTGAGCAGATTTGCACACATGGGTAAGTGTCGAGCCCTTTATAAACACTACAAAACAGACATTAAGGGTTACATAGAAAGGACTGAGCACATATTTTTGATTTATTTTCCCACACTTGACTCTTTCCAATGTTGTTTCCAGGAGATGCTGCTATCCATCACAAAACACAAACTAGGTTTGTTTGACTCCCCCATATGTGCCATGTTTTATGAAATGTACTTGCTTTCAAATTCCAAATCAATCAATTCCTGTACCTGATGGCAGCCCTCTATTAAATGCCACACAGTAACATTACAAAAAGTTTTTGTGATCTTAAAACCGGGTTTGGGATTTGGATTTACGAAACTGATATTTAAATTTAATGTTCAGCTCATGCATAGCACCTATTGAGAGCTCACTATTTGAGTAGTTTCAGCCATAGTTCATTTTAATGTAGCTCTCATCACCTTAATA
The DNA here is from genome assembly GCF_042242105.1 of Pempheris klunzingeri. Classification (NCBI taxonomy): domain Eukaryota; kingdom Metazoa; phylum Chordata; class Actinopteri; order Acropomatiformes; family Pempheridae; genus Pempheris; species Pempheris klunzingeri. The sequence continues at coordinate 18,035,363 of NC_092032.1, read as the reverse complement.
GCTTTAAACATATTGTACTGTCTTTTAGGAGCTTGTAATGAGTGCATTATCAGTCAGACTATGCAATAATAGGAATCCACAGTTTGAAAAACCTGGAAGATAAACATGTATATATAATATAAATACATATATGTGATAAAGGTGTACTGTACCAGTTTACAGCCAAATTCTTCACAACTCTGTACAGTAGTAACAGTTATACAAGGTCACAGATGAGCATTTTGCTTTACTTAAGCCATTAGCACAGAACAATTCAAGGTTCAGCAATTAAATTATGTGAACTAATACATTTTCCTAGACAGATGATTTAGAACTGGCTCAGCTTCCAAAGCAATCCCAGAATTGATTAAGTCCAAATAAGTCCCAGTGCAATTTTGGCTGCAAGGTTGACAGGGATTCAGAGTGCCCAAGCATACTGTGGAGAGTATGGTTCATTATGGGTGGCATTTCACTCTGCTCTTTTAGGTTTCCAAGAAAATCTGGTGAGACACAGTGGAGTGAGTTTCACTTGTTTAATTAAGTTTAATTCTCAGAGGAAAATAATAGAGCAAGTGTCAAGGAGATTTACAGGCCCTGGGATGTATCCTATCATATGTCTTTTAACACAATCAAACTTTGATTCTTACATATACTAATGTATTATAGTAGCTTGTGATGCAATTACAATGCACTCATCATGCAATTTAATGGCTTAATGAACCCTGTAATGCTGTTTGAGCAACACTTCAAGTGTTAAATTGAACCACAAGGGCTTTTACACTGAAAACAGCGCAAATCATGAGCCATCCCTCTAAGTTTTCTAATCATGTGTCTTTGTTTCTGTCATCTTCTGCAGTGAAAAACTATTGAAAACTAAGACCATTCCTTTCAAGGTTTAAAATAAATTCCTGAAAAAGCAATTTAACTTTCATTTGTAACAACTCACACACACACACACACTGCAGTCAGCTTTTGTGCAACTATGCATCTGAATAAGTGAATGTATTTCTATACGATTACTCTGTTATATTTTATAGACAGTTAATTTTTGTACTGATAATTGTATCTTTTTACATACAGTAGTGGTAGCCAGTTAGCAAGTTGCTAAAGAAAGCTCAATCAGTATGTTTCAGCTCTTCTTTTTTTGAGGAAGTGTCCAGCATTTTAACTATCCCTGTCTTTCTAAATGTACTATCATATGTCAAGGTTTTATGCACATCAATTCATCTCGGATCTAAAGGCACCAGACACGTTGCCATTGCAAAGTTAAATCACATCAATTATACTTGCATTTTCATCTGAGAACCTTTGAGACAGTAATTTTCAAGAAATAATTTTGCTGTGTTCTTTTTTAGGCACTTCTGTGTTGCAAGTCACAGCAACTGATGCCGACGATCCCACCTATGGAAACAGTGCCAGAATAGTCTACAGTATCCTACAAGGACAGCCATATTTCTCTGTCGACCCCAAAACAGGTGTGGTATTACTGCATGCTTGGGAAAAATGCTCAGACAATGCAAGTACAGAGACTCTTGAGAGCATACTATAACTATAAATGAGAGTAATAACTTGATTCTAATCTCTCTTGTTGATCTCCTGAAGTGACCTAAAGTGATGTGTATATCATGCTGTGAAATCTGTGCACCATACGCTCCTTACAGGGAACATCATGTTCTGTTATTGCAGCACATCTGACATCATAAAACCTACAGCACACAATAGAGTTATGGACGACAGATACAACTGCTATATTGTTGAGCACGCAATCCACTCTTTGTGGGCCATAACTAACTCTTCAAGGGTCAAAGGAGACAATTGTGGAGATGCCTTCAGAAAGCCATTGTTTCCTACCTTTTGAAAGGAGCTAAAAAGCCTCAACAGGCAGTACTCAGTCTTTTCAGAGTCCATTTTTTTGTCTGAGAGGCTTCTGCTAGAATCTATTAAATGTTAATAAACCTTTTAAAGTGCAAGAAATGTAACTTTTATGTGATTTGAAAAATGTTTTGTTGTGAGCGAGCGCATGTCCGTTTATGTCTGATAGCCCACTGTCTCACAAAAGAGTGTGTACGTGCGCGTGTCTGAAGTTTTGCATGCTCGGCTCTGCTGCTGCTGTTGGTTAATGTGAACAACAATCCATCTATGAATTGATTCATTGCTGTTTGGTACAACTATTGGCCCCTTTGAGACTATGCCGCCCATGTAAAACATGAATTCTTTGCTGAACGAGCAACACAAATGAATCACTGAATATTTTGACTTTCCCTCATGGGAGAAGGCAGTGAGGATTGATGGAGCAATTTCATTTTCAGTGTGGTGAGGCTGAAGCAAGAAAGAAAACTGGGCTTTTTCGCAGAACGCCACATACTTTGTTCTATCAACTGAACATTATTGTAGTTGAAATCTATTTAAATCACGTTATCACATTTTGACTGGAAGAATGATTATTCTACAGTGATTTTCTTTCGTGTTTCCATATGCAGAGTGTTGTTGGAAACATCAGATGGCTTGTTTTGCTTGAGCTGACTCTGCATTTTGTCTACATTGTAATTCAGCGTGGGGCGTGCAGAGGAGTAGGGACATGATTGAAGGCCTAGCCAGCTGCACTCTTTGCACAGTACTTTTCCACCCACTCGTATTAATTTATACAAGTTGGCTGTTGTTTTCGCCACTGGCAAACCACCCTTCTCCCGCAAATTAGGACAAGGAACTCCAGCGGTCAGTGGAAAATGTGCACATGGAGAGAGTAGCATTTGCATGTAATCTTTAATATGCTAAGCCCAGGTCTTAAAGCAGTTGTGTTGGCAAGCTGCCACGTTTGAGAACCACACTGGGGAGCTGAAGCTGCTCCTGCATCAGTCTCACAGTGCAGTAGCTTACTTACACCTCATAACCACATGTACCTGGCTCCAAACCATGCTTAAAGTGCACGGACACCATCATTGGGGAGTCATATATTATTAGAAGGGTTAGAAGAACGGACACATGTGAGCGCACACACATGGACAAATCCACCTCTTCCCATTTGACCTTGGTCTGGTGGCCTGATACAGCAGTGACAGATTTTACAAGACCCATGAGGTAGAAGAAAAGATCGTTTAAGGACAGGGGGTAATGATAGCATTTGGCCTGCACATATGGTGCTGAAGGAATCCCCAAAGGATCGTCTCAGACTTGACCCAAATCCTCAGCAAGCAACTTCTTGTTTCTTCTCCCAGGTTTAGTGGTTTGATCATGTCAAACACACCAGTGACTGAAATGACAGATCTGCCTGACTGCGTGGACAGTACATTTTTTATGGATTGTAAACTAAAGCTTTCAACAAATATTCCATTAAGTATTTGTGATGCCTTGCAGCAGAATTAAGATACTGTATATCAATGCCCTGGATAACACTAAAGGAAATCAGCCTGTATTGCTACAATATGTGAAGACTTGGCTGTATTACCACTCTATAGCTATTAATTAGGGTTGCATCGAGTGAGCTTGCATTCATGTGTAAACTCGTTTCAGTGACCCCTTTAAGTTATTGTACCTTATACACAATCTCACTTTTGCAGTTGGCATTAGAATTGCTTCTTGATATAGATGAAAAGTTTTGTTACCATCGTAAAAACCCTAATAAAGAACTGCAGATTTTGATTTACTCGTTATTATCCTGGAAGGATATTTGTTTTAACTACAAGTTCAACATAGAAACACAGTGGCATACAGATGAAGACAATGTGGACCCCATAGATACATTCATACATCCCAGCATACGACATTGTCACCGCGACAGTTTGTTCAATGCTGCAATTGGGGGGACAAAACTCCTGCTAATGGCTAGGGATTTCAGTGGCTGAACACAAATACAATGCTATTCATATACAATGAAGATGCTCATGTCATATGAAGTGAACTGTCTTCAAACATAATCACTTTAAATATCTTTACTTTGAAATTAGCAAATTATGGTACCACACCTAAATTTAGACAGATTTCTGACTGAACAAAAGAAAAACCAGACTAAAATAGCTTACGACCTCACACCTTTTCTTGCCGATCCTGTAGATCCATATCAGCGAGTCTAAGATTAATTTAGGCATCCGAGAGATGCAAAGACATCAAACACGATCATTCATGTTCATCAAGACAAGATCTGCAAAGTAAAACTATCATAAGATTTGGTGAAGCACAAGGTTTTCACATTGTGACAACCAAACTATGACATTGCTAAACTGTATCATCCATAACAAACACAGACAGATAAATAGAAATGTTTGCCACATTTTCAGGTGTTTTGTCCGACACTACACCAGACAATCAGTCACCAATGACCAAACCAGAGGCAAATTTCACAACTAACTGACAGAGAAGTTATGACTCAATATAAAATGGCACTGACTTCATATTTCTTAACTTACTAATTAACTCAGAGAACAGCATTAAGGCAAGCTGCTTGCCTCCACTGGAAATAAGATTCAATCATGGATGTAAAATTGTAATTGATGTATCTATGATGGCGTCATGCGGCATGCTAAAAAGGAGAGATAGGAGTTTAGGATTAGATTTACTTCACTGAAGAAATAAATGAGCATGACACAGAATTTATAAAGACAGAAATATAACTGATACATCTGATAACGATGGAAGGCCTGAGGGGGAAATTGTGGGCAGGAGACAACAAATGTGGCAGCTTTGCACATAATAATGTGATGTTCCAAAGTGTTTTGTATGGTCTTGCAATTCTTTTTCATGAATAATGTCTCCAAAGTTGTACATAAAGAGCATACAGAGTTGTCTGCAAGTCCACGTAATGTGTGACTGACATTTGAATATCAAAAAAGATTGTTGCTCGTCATCGTGAACACTAATTGACAGGTGGGGAGTGTGGCTGGCTACTGGTCTTGTTGATTTTATTAATAAATAAGAAATGTATTCACGAAAAAATGAAGTAAAGAAAAGATGTTTAAGTATGAGTCAGATAATTTTGCATTTACATGAATTAGCTGTATACTAAGTCATTAATTTATAATTACTTACTAAGAAACCAACATTCCAGCAACCCGCTTTCACCAGCGTGTTAAAATGAGAATTGATGAATAAATAATTTAATTACTTCAATCTATAAAATCAATTAGTTCAAAATGTGTGGTACATAATAAAGCAATTAATGGCACACAAAATCCTAAAACATTTGTTTAAACCTCTCAGATGGCTTGTAGAATTCTGCAAATGCAAAATTAGAAGGTGTCCCTAGCAAATTAAAGCCCAGTGAAATGTAATTTATGGGTGTGTATAGATTATCCACTTATTTATTGAAGCACAGAGACTCTGCAGGATTCCGTTCCAACCTCACACTAGAGCAGTAAAGGCCACTTATTATCACACCTTCAAAAAGACTGGAGAGACTAATCAGTGAAATCAGCTTGTGCAGTATGGGCTGAGGTGAACACCTAAAGACTCTTAGGTAAATACCATCTCATGGCCATGGGCTAAATATGAAGCCAGACCCAGCAGGCGATTAGCTTAGCCTTACATAAAGGCTAGAAACGGGTAGAAACAGGTAGCCAGACTAAAACGGCTTCACACTAAAAATGAGCAGAAGAGAGACTGTATCAACATTAAGTGAATACATTTCCTAAAATGTCAATTTATTCCTTTAAGCTTCCTAACGAAGCTGGATGGTAACACATGTTTGCTTCAGTCAAGAGTTTTCCAACAAGAGCTACAAATCCTGGCAAGGTGTCCTTTCAGAAGGACCCTGAGCCCCCTACCTGCTGCTTATGTTGTGACTGGTATGGGGATTTGGGCCAGTAACAAGAGCAGGTGCACAAGGACAAGAGAGCATTAGAGTGACTGAACCTCTATCTGCTCACTGAATCTGGATCACACAGGATACACATTGAAATGAACCTGGTGCCTGGATGTACATGTGACAGGTTTACTCTGGGAAAGCTCTGTCACTTTAGCTTGCCACATACCCGACTAGTTATGTCCGCTAAGTGATATGCTAACTGTGGTGAGAACATTCACTGCAATGGATTTTTTCTTGATTATATGGTTTGCAAATCTCAAAACTGCAAGCCTGCAGTTTTATTAAGAGCTTTCTATATCTCAGCAAAAGTACATCTTAGACAGAGACAGCATTTATCCTTTTTATAGTCGGGTCGTAACTCCTGTCTTTCCCTTCACTACTGTGCATCTGTCACTTACCCGCAGAGACATCAAGGTTGTTCCTCTTGAGTCTCATAGTCGACTGCCCCCCTACCCAACCCCACCTCACATCTGTACCCGCTCACACACATACAAAGACACAGCGCACTGCAGAACCTGTGAGTCCCTTTTGCATTTTAAATAGGCTAATTTCTCTGCTGATCTGGGATTTGGGTGTGTACGAGTTTATTGAAGGAGCTGACACAGATCGAGACGTTTTTTGCGGTTCATGGATTAAGTCTTACCTCTGGTTAGATCAAGATCAAATTCACTTTGTCAATTAGTCATGATGTAGGCTGGAGCAGCCCAACCAGATATGATCCAACATATGAGCAGAAAAGTCTTCGTGACGTAAAAAGAAGAGTTGTAATATTATGATTTCTATGATTTTTAGAGCTTCTTTTGTCGGTGTTATCTACCTTTTTAGCAGAATTTCTGTAAGAGTGCAGACACACAAGGATAACATCGTATTGGATGGGCTAAAAACCAAGATTCCTGACGCTGGAGATTGAAGAGCGCTTTAGTAATCTCCTATAATCCTTTTTGTTCACCCAAGAGATTGTCCTCCTTTAGAAGTTTCTAGCCAGACAAAGAGGTGGATAGTGTGATGGTATCAACTCTAATAGACTGGGGAGGTTGAGGAAAAGGCTAACCACCTCACTGTGTCAAATGGGGCTAGGTTCAAGGAAGTCAGTTCTTTCTCAATTATTTTCTAAATTAACTGACGAGCTCCATTGAGATTTAGCGGAGACTATCTGAGGTATTACGGTTCAGAAATGGTCAGGAAAGGGAGTTCAGGGGTGTGATGCTCAAAGTACTGACATACCTTTCAGGTAAATAATACCTCTGTGGCCTTCTCTGTATTGTTACAGAATTTTTTTTAAGAATGAATGCAGTTCAGGATTGTATGTTTGTAATGTAGCTTTTCCCATATATTCGTGGTTGTTCACAAATCTCTCCTTCTGTTCAGTGTTGTCCTTGTTTCTGAGGGGTCAGGGCTTCTTTCTCCATTTGATTCATTCACACATCATTTTCACTGGACAATGGTGGAATTCACAAAGTCAAAAAGGAAAACCCAACACTCTCAGTTTAGTGCTCATTGTTCCTAAACCCACTAATGTGAAATACTGCTTAAGAGCAATGCTTGACTAAAGGGGTAATAAGAGACTTGAAAGGTCAGATTGTCCGTCTTGGTGTTGTTTTAATGGAAAGTGTGGCCACTTGCCAAGGTCTGTGTGTCTCAAGGACCCCAGTTTAAGTAATGCTAAAACCTGCATCATTACACGAAAGTGGCTGCAAACACTTAAATGTAAGAAAAGCAGCAGATTCATGCTGAGATGTAGCATTTTAAAAGCACAATGTGGCAACAGTAAATGTGTTTGTTCGGATTCTTGTTGCATATCTACAGTTTGTTACCTTCCTCTGGTAATTGATAGGCTCTAGAGTCTGATTTATATATGTTTCCAACAAATAAAGTAGTCAGCAACATGAGAAGAGTCACCAACTGATAGTCAAAGTTGTGTTTGTATTGACTGTAAACGCACAATTTAAAACCTCTTTTGGACTATTATCAAAAATGGCTTTTGTTTTATTTTTCCTGCAATTTTTGAGATCACAGAGAATCCCAGCAGTCCCAGTATTAACACAGATGATTAATATTTATGTGTATTAAACTCATAGTGCTAGCATTTCCAAAAGGAAGGGCAGCATAATGTTTATCAGTCCCGTCAGAGATCAAACACAACACAATCTGTCACTGTCTACTTAGCATTTGAAAAGCAAATTGTACAAAAATATAATTCCCCACCAACACACAGGTCAGCTGGCACCCATTTAATTAGGCTAATCAATCAACTGGCACTAGAGTTACAATATAGAGTGTAACTACTTTTAAATCAAGAAATAATTCCAATATTGAACAATTAAATGAATAAATGGCATGTGCAGAGGGAAAATGCAGATGCAGCTGCATTTTCAATACAGTGTCAGAGAGCAATCTACCTGGCAGTCAAAATAAATGTAATTGCTTTGATATTCTGAAATACATTAGTGCCCGTCTATCTTGCTGCCCCACTTAACAATAGTTGTTTTGCAAGCAGAACTAATGCACACAAAGTGGCACCATAAGAGTATTAGACAGTAGCAGAGCTGGTGCATAAAACACACTGAAGCACTGCAGTGAGTTTGGAAGTACGTTACAAAAGAAGTGGCTAAACCTAGTTTTGCTTTATCTCAAAACATCCATTAAATAGCATTTCTGTGTAGCCTTGAAGAGGAATTCGAGGGCAAACAGTATACCACGACATTTTACACTGAAAGACTCTTTCTTCACCAGTCAACTGATCCTGTCCTTCTTATGCAAAAAGTCCAAATGCATTCGCCACTAGAGAAATAAAAAAACAGGAAGAATCAATACTTAAAAGTTTATTCATACCACTGTGGATTCAGCCGTAGAAAATATATTCATGACTCATTCATAGAAACTCACGTTGTTAAGTTCATATTTCTAAATGTTACACGTTAGAAATTAGAAAGTCTTGAGTGCAATTTCCTGCTAAACAGACACCCTCTACTCATAAAACTCCTCTTTTATTCCTAATGCCTATGATTGTTAGATATTATTGTTCCAACCCAGTCTACTATGCCATTTGTAATTTCCATTTGTGTTGATTCACAGCTGATGAGTTCAGGTTCACAGGCAGACCATGGGACCTCAGCCACAACTCAGTGTGACAGATGATGTGTAACCTAAGATCCCCTGGATCTTAATACTGTTGGCTGCCTTGCTCCCTGACCCACTTTTAATGATTATTCTGCCTGAGGCGAGTGGATTAGTTTCTGTCTATAGAGTCTTGAAGAAAGACAGAGGAAAATGACCTATTGTGTAACACAGTTATAGCTGCCTCTTTTTGTGAAATTAGGAAATCATAAAACTGCATTAATTCACTCTGAAATTATTTCTTTGTGAAATTCGAGCTGTCATGATTTGAATGGGAAACTGAGTGTGGCATCTCAGTCAGTTAATGAGGTAAACACATTTTAAGAACTATTGGCATACTTTGGCATTTAATCGAATGCAAAAATAAATAAACTACTAGAAAGGGTTATAACCTGCTGCCACATGACTTATACTTAACTTACATACACTTACGGATCTTTTAATGACCATGATATAACTGTAAGGAAGACCCACAGTGAATTAGGTCTTTAGTCATTTCCTTATAGATGGTTTCTCTGTTCATGTAATCGTAGGTAATGAAGTGTCAGACGTTCTTTTTAAGGTGATGCTGTGTATATTAGCAACTGACATGATGTGCCGGAGGACTTTCATGTCTCCTGGTAGAAAATGTACAACTTTCAGATGAAACTCTACAGTTGTATTTAATCTGTAATCACTGGGTTTTTTTTTGTCCACTGGGGAGCACCACAAACAAGCTGTAAACACAAGGGAGATGTGGTGAACCGGTTAGTAAACAGTTTACACATTAGCATTCATTTAGAGTCATATTCCTGGCCACCAGGCAAATGGTAATAGTTGCTTTCCTTTTAGCTCTAATCTCCACCCACTCCTTAGAAAGAATATTTGAATCCTTAGCTGCTAAACGCTCCACTAATTTAACCAGCTAGTAGCTACTCTGTCTATCATAGAGTCATTTAGCAGAGGGTGGGCTTAAAAGGTTAGCCACACAGAAAGATATGGTGGTGACAGCACCTGCATGATGCGATAAGGTACGCTAGAAATGTTTATTTGTGAGTCTGAAACTAATTAACAGAGTCAGAACACTTAGACACGTAGTAATAGTGAGAATGATACTTTGCCTGCCAAGACATAGTAAACATCGCTCCCTAGCTGTGTGTGTGTGTAAAGGGCTAACTGCAGTGTGTTGCGTTCATGTTGCTTGAGCAGTGAGTTTGAAGTAAGAATGTACAGTTCTAAACAAAAATGGTTATAATGAATATAATGTCATTTGGTCATGCATCATGTGATTAGCTCTTTCTGCTGTCAACATAAACCCCTTCAGACAGTGACACACTTTCTGCACCATGTTTGTGATGCCTCGATTCTCTCTCTAAAGCCATCTTATCAGACGTTGCCTCCTGTTGTGATTTCCACTCACAACATGAGGCAACAGCTGCAGTCCATTTGCTATCGTGATCAACACCATCGCATTTCCACCCAGGTCTCACCGCTCCCGGTCAACCGCTGTGTATTATTGCAGGGTTCACAAGTTCACAAGAACATAAGTTCAATGGTAGCCAGAGGGTCTTGGCTCTGGGGAAAAAGCCAGATCTACAATAAACACTGTTGTAACTGGTTGAACATATTAAATCAGGCTCCATGTTGTGATGTGGTCTCAGGAGCTAAGATGGCGAATTAACCCTCTGGCACAGATATAGACGCACAAGAAAAAAAAAAAACTAATATGGACAAACAGACATGTTAAGACCTCACACAAAGACACACACACACACACACACACACACACACACAGACAAATATATGTGCTAAACATTCAGCTATTACATTCAGTAAATCACCCTCCACACCACAACACAAGAAGCAAATACTCTGCTTGTGTTTTAGGTTTGTTACTGTGTTGCAATTTACCTGTGTACCGTTTTCTCTGTAGTGGACAGAGGTGCAGTCATATATCATAGAGTTAGCATTGTGAAAGTTCATGGCTGTGTTTGCTGTGTTATTGTAGTAATAAATGTGATTGAGTGGGTGCCTTAGAAAGTTACATTCTGCCCAGATCCAAGGTTGCGTAGACATTTTAAATATAATGAAAAGTGAGGAAAGGCTAACCTTGACAATGAGAGACCAGGAGAATCAAAGATGAAAGAAGCACAGTTTTATGGTGTTAGTCTTCAAAGGCAATGTACTTTATGAGTAGCCCATAAGAGGAAGAAGTTTTGATGAGGCAAATATTAAGACAATGACAGCAGCATCTTGAGAAGAGCAACAGTGTTATCTTCTCTCTCTCTCTCTCAACAGTGATCCTTTTTTCTACTTTTGCTCGTGTCTTGTTGTGTTTATTCTCTTGTTTTATGCATTTGACTTTAATAGATGCTGTTAACCACAAACTGATTGTTATTATTTTTCATACAAATATAAAAACAATGTACCAACACTATTCATCTTCCTTCAACAATGCAGGAATCATCAGGACTGCCTTAGCTAACATGGATCGGGAAGCCAGAGAACACTATACCGTTGTTATCCAAGCCAAAGACATGGCAGGCCAGGTCGGAGGCCTCTCTGGCTCCACCACCATCAACATCACTCTGACAGACATCAACGACAACCCGCCCCAGTTTCCCCAAAGTATGTACACAACTTTACCCAAAACTGACAGACCAGCTTCCAAGTTCGCTAAACTAGATTAGATAACTGTTTGTGCTGGAATAAGGTGCTTCAGATTTAGGGAGACTGGAAGACACAACATTGTCTGCAGCCATCGCCTCTATTTGAAAACCTTTCACCTTGAGAAAATTATTGCTGTGTGGCTTCTGTGTTAGTTGACTAGCCAGAAGGGTAATTTAGCAAAATAAGCAATGGTAATCGTTACTGCCACTAACCTGAATACATTAGCTTCTATTACATTAAATGGCAAAGCTGAGGCTCAAAATATAATCAGCTTTTTAAAGCCATTTTTGCCCTTGAGCAGAAGACCTCCACTACGGATGCCTGAGGCAGTAATATTACCTGAAAGGCATTTATAAAGTGTCCTGTGCTGTATTTTTCTTGTGGAAATGGAAAGAGAACTCTAAGAAAAATGATATTTTTAAAATCGTTTGCACTGTGGAGCAAAAGTTCTAACACATTTGCCCAGGAAAGACAAGTTAATTATCCTTTACATCCTCTACCTTTTTTCTTTTTTTTTGCATGCATGCATTGATTTACCAGATGTCACTCTTAGAGATTTTAGAGAGCAAGTCGTCAATTACTGAGATGCCCCCTACCAGATCTACCCAGCATTCCTCACTATAAAGTATTATACTTCTCTCCTGTGTGATTCAGTTGTCATAGTAACATCGTAGTTACATTTTCCCTAATTAGCAAAATTAGTGTAGCATTCATCACAACCCTCTGCTTTGCAGTCTGGATTTTATTTATTTAAATTTTACAGTTAAGTAATGATAAATGTGTGATTCTTTGTCTTTGAAAGTGCCTCATGAAGCACAGTCCCCCAGAGCCCCCCCCCCCTTTTGAGCTGCAGTGACAAACTTTTTCAAAACCATCAACATTTTTTGAATAATAATAATAATCGGCCTTAAAGTTTGATCAGCCCAATTTCAGTGCTGTCAACCCCAGTTTAGCATGTAATGCCAATTACAGCACTGCAGAGGATTTCTAATGACATTCCCGCAGGAACAAATGGTGACAGAATAACATTGCTTAGCTAAGCCCTTTTAGTAGAACATGTGATGAGGGGCACATCAGCTTCTGTTATTTAGCTGTCTCTGAATGGGTACACATCAATCTTCATCCACAGAAAATTACCAGCAGTACGTCCCTGAATCAGCTCAAGTAGGGAAACCAGTAGGGAAGATCAAAGCCAACGATGAGGACCTTGGCATCAACGCAGACATCAAGTACAGCATCATTAACTCAGAGGGGGCCAACATGTTTTCGATATCCACGGACAGAGACACAAGAGAGGGAATCATCAGCCTCAAAAAAGTAAGAACATGCTCTGTACAACACAGAAATGGAAAACAATCAGCCTTTTGCTTGGACACTGACTGAGCAGAGGTTTGACCATAAGTGGTTTCATGTTCTCATATGACTTGTATCAAATAGTTTACAAGCATATGAGGACATTTGTACAGACACAATTCCGCCATCTGCAGAGGGTGCTAACAGTTGGTGGAGGTAATGTGCTGAAAAAGGTAGCAATGCACCAATAAAGGAGTAGAAGAAGAACGCCACTTGTGTACCACAAGTTCCAAATAATTGAAATCAAAATGCTTTGTTAGGGGTTTTGTGCACAGGATACTAACTGATATGTAGCTAAACAAATCATGCACTGATGGATGATTGGATTTCTTGTCAAAGCATGTGGTATAAATGTGGATCTCACAACAGCTCATTTATTCTTTAACTGCATTTGATTTAGTTTGGTAAAGAATTGTCTATTTACAGTAAGTTTTATTTTTGTAATAGTTCAAATTGATGAAAACAACGTCTTCCCCCCAACAGCAGAAAACATCATGTGTTAAACTGTAAAAGGTTAATTAGATTTAAAAGGAATAAACTCATCGTGCCACACAGTGAGTGGGCTCATTGTCAGCAAATACTGTATTTAAGTCAAACTTCAGTTAGCATTCACTTCTTGTTACTCAGTCCATCAGATAAAGCGAAAGCGTAACTACTTTGTACTATGAGCATCCTAATCACATTTCCCTATGGTGCCTTTTCCCAACAGGCTCTGAACTACGAGAGAAAGAAGACTTACACCCTCCACATTGAGGGGGTTAATACACATGTGGATCCTCGTTTTTCCTATCTTGGTTCTTTCAAAGACACTGCTACCCTGAAAATCACAGTTGGGGATGTGGACGAAGCCCCCGTATTTTCTCTAGATCATTATATCATGGATGTATATGAGAATACACCAAGTGGCACGGAGGTGGGCGCTGTAACGGCTCGAGATCCTGACAGCAGGAACAGTCCTGTCAGGTAAGACACTTAACTCATACACAGCTACATGTACAGTCTGCAGAGATGATTACAAATATTCAGAGGCAGAGCCGCTCTCAAGGCATACTGTCTTATTAGTTCTGCATCACAGGAGAGAACTGAAGATCTCCAGTTTTTCTTTTTAAGACATATTAGAGAAGCCCACTGCAAAAGCAAAGGGTAACAGAGGAGGGTGCTAATATTATGAGGCTTATTTTGAGGCTGAGTGCTCTTTCAGATGTGACTGGTAGCCAATGGAACTCTGCCTCTTTGTCAACTAATTGGTTGCCAAAATCGTATTTTTATAGAAGCATACCAGTGTTGCTCGATGGATTTTTCTAAAAATGTCCTTAAAGCCTGGTTGCCATATCTGTTCGGATTAGCTGAGTTGGTAAAGCATACGTCTGCTATGCAAGAATTCTGATACTGAGAAAGTCAGTTTTTACCAAACTGATCACAGCTTATTAGGAATGACCCGCTTATTTATTCATCTTTTGATCAGCGTTTGGTTTTTTTGGCTTTCAGGTTTACCAATAAGATATCTCCGAGGTACATCGGATTTTCCCCTTGACATTTTAGTCAACTAACAAGATTATTTCTGCCTCCAAGTAATATTTGTCCAACTAAAACTCCAATTTGCAAGTCATTCCTCTGCCCCGTATTATTGTACCTTCTATAGATAAATATTTGACACTGCAGCACTGTTTGCACATGTATCTGATGATATTCACATATTGAATAATGCAGGATGCATGTGCAACACCTGTAGTAGTATATCAGGTGGCTTTAAAATTTCTTGGGTCATAACATTATAAAACAAATGTTGAATAGATTGAAAGTTGTTCTACAACCGCTCATTTGTTCCTGATCCTATACATGCCCTTCATGTTTCACATCACCTCTAAAAATCAGCAGTATGCAATAGGATCTTTCTCATTTGTTGGCATTATCACATAAATGGTTTTATTTTGTCTCCTGTGAAGTAACCCGGGGCAATACAACTGTTTAGCACATTTGTATGCACTCTAAACACATGCTTGTGTACTGTTGAAAAAAGTATGATATTGCCCTTAGGCAGTGGGCTAATCCTTGGTTTTCACTCTGCACAGGTGTCTAATTTCATGACATTACTCTCAAACAGCTCTGCACTGCTTGTCTTGGTTTGAATTCCCTCTATAGCTGCGCTGTAAATGATCGAATAGCTGTAAAAGTGGAACACCTCCTGAGATGAAGCATTGTTGATATATCAATAAGATGCTATTTTCTAATGATATAATATGTATCGAATATTTCTAAAGCTCTGACACAGGTTGCAGAGCCCTGGGGTTTTCTAAACAGCATTAAGCAGAGACTTATGACCATGCAACTGTTTTGGAGAGGTGAGCTCTGCGGCTCTTGGAAAATGATGTAAAATTTCAAATTGGAGGAAGAGTGCCTTTGTGAAACATTGGTAGTAAACAAGGAGGTAATCTGCATATGAAAGTTTCCTTGCTCTCCTTGTGGGATACCTCCTCCTCGTCCATTCCTTTGGCACATCACTCCCAATATTCACCACATAAAGGAGAAGGCAGCAGGAAGTATTTCGATGACATCCACTTGAACCCAGAAAAAAGCTAAACAACTGCTCCCTGTGTTGGCATCTGAATGCAGAAGGCAGCAGGGATCAGTATTTGGCTGTCTTTGATCATCAGAGGCCCATGCATGCAATGAAATAAACATGCTATTGAAGTGACATTTCAAATATGGTTCTGAAATTGACATCTAAATAGCCAGACAAAGTCTAGATGTTTCTTTACCTCTGGTCGCTCTCATACATACATTATCATAATCGTTGGGAACAGTTGGGAACTTATTGGCCTGGTTACCATAAAGCACTGCACGGATTCAAGTTAGCCCTATCTTCAGTTTGTATTAAGTGACTTTTCTCCCTTCAAGTTTAAACAGCAATGACATCAAATGAAATGGTGAAAGTGGTGATTTTTAAATGAAATGGGGAAAGGCACTCACATCTCACCTCAGTTTGAACATATATGAATAATTTTGTAGAAATCTACTTCATCATAAGTTCATCTTTGCACTCAAAATGTTATATAAAAAGCCATAGTCCCCAGAGGAAAATGTACATTTTAATGACTTTGGAGAAATAAATGAATAGCATGACCACATTGCTGATAATAAACCTGTCAGAATTGGATAGCAACATGGTAATATCTCTAGTAACCAAGTTCATGCCAACATTTAAATATTGCTCCCATTTAAGAACAGCAACTTTCCTCAGTTGTGTTTCCGTGCTGTGTAATGAGCATTACTGCCTCACTGGGCTGCAACGCTATACAAGACTTTTAGTCTTGTTGATGTTCAGTGCACTCCAAGGCTTTTGCAGTAAACAAGCACTCTTTGGATGTGCTCACATTTCAGTTTCAGTCTGAATTCCATGCGTTGCCCCAGAATGCCAAAGAAGTGGGGTATTACCATACATATTGAATTATATCCATGTGCAGCATTTCGCATTGTATGACTCAGGGGTCTGTTAAGAAAACCTAATGTTTACTGAAGAAAAGTCAGTATTTTTTTTGCTATAAAGATCATAATAAAAAATAATTATCACATGTGGTGACATTGTGTACTTTTGACTAGTATCTCCAGGAATAAGAGAAGAGAATAGACCACCAAAGAAGAAAAAAATGCCTCAACAGTGGCAGTGACTAACACAACTGCAAAAAGGGTTGTTTTTTTTTTCTTATTTGTATTTTCCTTGACAAAGCAATTACTTAGCACCTAAACTCTAACTTTTACAGATGAAAAGCCTTCATGCTCTTATGAGCCTGAGCATCTAATACATCATGACAACATGACTACTGAGAGTGCAGGGTGCACTTGTAAGCCAAGCTGAAAAATAAAAGGCTCATTATTTCACATAAATGCAATCCTGGCATTAATATCTCTATACCATTTCCATCTCTCAAGTCAGTTGAAAATTGTCTACTTCAGTTACATTACTCAGGAGAATGGATGCTGGATTAAAGAGTAAATAGGTCATTAAGAGATAAATTAGGGAATATACAGTCAATTCTCCTTTTGTGGTGTAATTAATGTGAAGCAGCTGAGGCCATTTCTGTTTTGTATTCCATAGAATGCCTTACTTCTAGTTTGAAGTGTTGCTAGAAAGCCATTACAACTGTGTAAACATTGCCATGGCCTTTTGTCATTATTAAATATTGAAGATAATTGCTCTGGACTTAAAAAATATATATTTTCAGAACATTCTGTTTCGACTTGAAGTCCATTTAAAAGCAGGAGGGAACAGTGTGCTTTAGAGATGGGAGCAGACTTAGAAATCACAGTAGCATAAGAACGTCCCCTTTGGCTTGTGTTGGTTCTGCATTCCTTCTATTTCACTGCATGTTTTTTGTTGACTGAATCTCCTTTGATTCATGTAAGGTTTGGTTTTCTGTTTTGATACACTGTGTTACAAAATATGACTGAAATAAAAGCATATAATTGTGTATATTTTTCACTGGAATTGGTGAACTAAAGCAAGGGCCAAAAAAAACAGTGTTCTATTGTACTATTTGACTTAAAAAGGCATTTGAACATTTCTATGCAAAGGTCTGTGTACTCACAGTGAGCTGTTTTGCTTATTCTGTGAGAAGTATAATGTGGCTCTAGTGGAAGCTTTTGAAAAATATAACCTTTAGGATATCATTAGGTATTTCAGGATGGGCTCGGAGATTGCTAATTGCTAATGGAAAGCCTGCATTACAAACTAGGGGCACTACATTTGTGTTTACCAAGCAGGGATGGTCAAACAAAATAATCCATTTGGTTGCATCAGGGAAATGCAGGACCTAGTATTTTTGGAACTTGGCCCATAAGGGCTCACTGACTATATATCCTGGTCTCTGTTGTGTAGTTGAACATTCTTTCTGAAATGTGTCTTTGCATTTTGAGCATTTAAATTGTACATTTTAAATATTTGCCAAACTTAAACTGAGCCCATTATCAAATGTCTATGGTCTGTAAGCAGGTGGGGCTGGAAAGATCGTATGCGTTGGGGGATAAACATGATGACATTGTTTTTGCTAGGTCTAACTGTTGTTGTAAAACTATATCTAATTGTCATTTCAACAACATAACAATTATGATTCAAGTCATGTTTTGACCCTTACTCTGCACCCCCACATAACTGTGCACTGTAGCCTCCAGACGGTCCACTGCCATCATAATGACCATTCATACCTTTTATTTTTTTACATCACAGTTTTTTTTCTGAAGTGGATTAATAAGATCACAATTTCCTTTCCCAATAGGTATGTCTTGAACAGCAAAGAGGAGGGAGTGAGGTACTTCAGAATCGATGAAAGCACTGGAGTCATTCGGACCACACAGCCTCTGGACAGAGAGGACATGCCTTGGCACAACATCACTGTGATGGCCTCGGAGGTTGGTAGGTACCCAGGTGGCTTTCCATAAACTGAATGTTTACAAATGTAATGTACCTGCTGCATCATGTTTGCCCTTATGTGAGCGTTCATTAGTAAGCAGATGAAGGTTTTCTTGAGCACTACATTTACTGACATTTTAACACGGTTCCCATTTCCTGTTGCACAAACAGATTCTAATTGAATTTTGATCTTAAAGTTGAAAAGCCTGTTCTTCTGTCAGTGCTAATGTGAAAATATAGTTGTATAACTATATAACATTAGTTGTACAGTTTGATCAGGTTTAGCAACTGGCATTAAACGTTGTAATAGTGTATGTGAATAAGCAGATATGGACACATACAGTACATATATTACACCTTCTGAATAGAATTCTCTTCACCTTCTGACATATAAATATTTAAATAACCAGGGTATATTTCTCCCATGTCTGACACCTTTGGCAACTGTAGTTAACTCATGCAATACTGTTAAACAGTGTCCTGAATGAGGCACTTAAAAGAGACTGCTCTCTCCTTCCACACTCATCTGGTTTAGCCCCAAGCTAATAAGACACATTATAAATTGTTATCAGAATTGCATTCAAGTCGTTGGTGAGCTTTGTGCCACAACAGCATGATTTAAGGAGAAGAAATGAAATGGTAGAAGTAGGTGCTATAGTTCAACCCAGGGTTTTTTTCTCCATTACCCAAGATAACAAGATGCCCTGGGGGGATCATATAGTCAGAGAGCAGTCCAGGTTCAAATTCATAGGGTGTAAAATTGGAGTCCAAATCAATATCAACAAAAGAAAGGTTCCATAAAAAAAGACGGCTTTAAGAATCTGCAATGCACACTTTCCCTCTACTGAATACTATCAGCAGCACCTTTTTGGCACTGAGGAGGTTTTACTGCAACATTCAGCTGAATGCTTTGATCAAAGACACTTCAACAGGATACTGTACATGCTAACAGACACACATCCACTGCAGCAGGACTCGTCAGCATCAGTATAACTATCAGTCCACAATTCCACCACTTACATATTTGGAAAGAATGAACAAAAATAAGGGTTATAACGGTTCACCAAAACTGAAATAAGTGGCTGAATTATTTTCTTTAATTTAGAGAGTAAAATACCTTATTTATCTGGTTTATGTCGTGAAAATATCCCATTTCAAACGGTAAAGTAAAGCTTCCAACAAGGAGAAGAAGGATTTGTTGTATATTGTATTACTCTGGGTTTTTTTTTATCATAACATAGTCCGTTCCTGGTCAATAGTTATATAATAACGTATACCTCAAGGAGCAAGGTGTTTTGGTAGCATTATCAACAGCAATATAACAATAATTAACTATATTTAAACACTGCCCAATACCAGGTGAGTTAATAGTGAAATTGAAGTCTGGAGAAAACAAGAATGAAGGAGATCATTAGCATATTGATTAGAATGTATTCAAATGGGTTACAGTGTATTTTTCTTACAATTAATTACCAAATCAAATTAGTCCCAATTGTTTCAATGTCCTTTCCTACATTGAACATTAATTAAATAAATGCAGGCCCTGCTAACTTCAAGAATTGCTATCAGGTAACTTGGATAATTTGTAATCACAATTAAGCAAATCTCTTGCCAGAGGTGCTGCATGCTAATGTTCCATTATCTCTTCAACTCTCCTTAGTATTCAAGGTTACAAGTATTCATACAGTTACATGCCAAGACATTTTCAGAAGGTAGAATGATACGTTTTTAGCACTCTGAATGAGCAAGGACACACACCGTCATAGACAAAAAGCACCCTGCACAATTAACTGCAAACTGCCCTTCAGAGACTTTATCCCGCCTTCTAATGGCCACCAGGAGTAGATAGCCCTTACTGTGTGAGTGAAGCAGAGAATGAATGTCTGATTGAATTTTAGTTTTTGGATCAACTTGGTACTTAACATGTGAAAGCACAAGGACCTTTTCTAATGCAGTAGGTGCAGTGTCAGATCTCCCTTTGGCACGAAAAAAAACACACAAAACCCACAATGCACAAGATGAAATAAATAAAAATTGTGAAACATTAATTTAATAGAAGGACTGCAGCACCTGCATGACTTTTTTTTTTTATTCAAGGCAGGATGTGCTGAGTGAGCATGATATTTTTCAGCACCGCCCTGGTACACACTCATACTGTAAAGCATACTCGCACCTGGAAGCTATCCAGTAAAACCAGTCCTGCTTTGTTCAGGATTGAGGCGTCCCACGGGTTGAGGGTTAAACACCTCACTCTATGGTACTTCAACTAGACAAGTGGAACTTTTTAGCTATGATGTCTAATTAAAGACATCCTACCAATATTGAACACAAATCTATGATTGTCCACATTTGTACAGTTTGTGTATTTGGTCTCAGTGTACTTGTCTCATGTTTAAACAGTAGGTGTCCACCACACACACATTTTCCTGCATTTCAGTGGTGCAGGTGTCTATTTTGTTGCCTTACCTGTGATTAAGATGCGAGGAGGTAAGGAACATGATTTACATGCATCATGAGTAGCTTACGCACTGCGAGGGGCACAGCAGTTGGCACCAGAAAATGCTGCAAAAAGATGATCAGATGTGCTTTAATACACTAAATTTCCTTCTGTGACATTGCATCCCTTAGTGCTTTTATAGTTCCACAGCCTAAGATAAGCAGTCTAACAAAAGGAGCACGGTGTCCCAGTTAAAAATGACAGTGTTGTTATAGTGTTGCTGTACTTTGTTATTAAGACTTTACTTTTGACTTTCATCTTCTTTGTCGCTTGATCTCCCTCCACTACAGACAACCCCAGCCTTCTCAGTCACGTCCCTGTTACCGTCCAGGTGCTGGACATGAACGACAATCCGCCAGAAATAGCTACAGACGAGGAAGTCATTGTGTGCGAAAGCTCAAGGCCAGGACAGGTGAGCATCTCGAGTTTAACCAGAAAAACACTTATATCTGTGTCTACATCAGGATCTCACTCCCTCTCTCTCTCTTCACACATTCAAATCTTTCTACACCTCCGACACACCTCAGGAAGAAAGTGTTGGGAGTCGTGCATTAAACTTCTTCGTCTCCCTGACTACATGCATTCGGTACTGAAGTATTGTTTCTCTCAGCAGTTTGGGTTGCTCACTGAGAGCTGAGCAGTAAGAGACTCGAGCTGCTTAATCATCCCTCATTCAAAATGAGTATCTTAGCAGCAAACCATGACAGCTCTAAATCGAAACTCATTCCAATTTGCTCTCAGTAGTCTTTGATTCATTCGAATTAGGAAGGTTTTTGAGATATAGAGCAATCAGCAGCATGGAAATAGCTGGTTCGGCAAAGGATGATGAAGTAAAGACTTAGACACAACTAAATACATTTTTAATAGTTTCAAGCTATTGGAAGAAAAGTTTGAATTAAAGTTTGCATTAAATTTGAATTAAGGTTGCTTCATAGCCCCAGGGTTCGTGGCCCAGGGGATTAAGTGGGGAGAATTATGATGTGTACAATGAGACAGTGGCACATTTGAAAGAATAGAGCTGCTCATTAATGCTTTATCATCTGTTTGCATTTCAATTTTCATACTATTGACAGACATGGACGAAATGCCATAATTGTTCCCCTTAAGAGTATCTCTGTTCCAAGTCAATGCCCAAAGTATATTAAACTAAAAGGTAACCATTGCAACAGTACACTAGCTAAACTGAGCTATCCGTTAATCAAAATCAAGCAAATATGCTTTAAAAACTTAATAGCACAGCTTTTCTGGATTCTTTTTAAACAGTTTCAGCATTAAAAGGACCGAAATGGGTTAGTGGATAGGTTAGTTAATAGGTGTTCTGAAAATTATAACCTTGTACAACTGGTAGGGATATCACGTTTCACATTTTGATATAATTTTCATTTTTACATTTTACATTCTGATGTTTTTGAGAGGGAATTCTCAATGTCACATGGCAGGTTCAAGATATATGAGGGGCATTGGAACATGTCTGCCAATAACTAATGCTATGAACCGATTCTGTGTCTGGTTCGTGGGTGTGAAGAGTGAGCTTTTACAAAAATGCATAGAGAGCTAACAATGACAGGAGTCTTGTCAGCTCAACAATCACAGCACTGTACTCTTCAAGGATATGGTATTTTCAATTCCTTAATGCATGTATTAGACTGCCAACTTTGGACTGAAACACATTTATATGTAGTATTTTTACCCAACTGGTAGGCAGACCTCTGTATAAGCAAGTTCACAGAGTTCTGAAGAAATTCAAGCACAAAATTGCTTAGACAAATACAGAGACTGTCATTATGCTGTATGATATGTGCTGTAAACCAAAACCCACATTATGGAGAACAATTTTGCACCTTCTCAGAAACTAACCATGGGGTGATGTTTACTCAGGCAGGAATTTTCATGCAAACAGCCACTTGTATTACTTCCTCTGGCTTTCCAAACCTCCCATTATCTTGATTTTTAAGAGTAATTGAGTGGCCTTTAGCTGTTGCACACTGATAGTAAACAAAATCATTAAAAGTAAACTTTGGAACAATTAACAGCAGAAAATAGAGAACCCGCTTCTCTGGTAAAAGCTCCACCACCAGTGCCACCCTTTCAACCATGACATTCATATAAGTAAACTCAAGCACGCACAGGCTACATCCTAATACTGCACAGCTCAAATCAAAGGCTTGTCTAAGTAAACCAGGAGCACAGCAGCACCTCAAATGTCACATTTAAGATAAGAACTCATTGTGGTGACAGGGGAGCTATCAGGTCATTTTTCTCTCACCTCACTCTCTCCCCGCTCTCACTGTGTCTTTTACCAATTAAGGGTAACAAGATGACAAAAGTGGTAGTGAGGCTGCCCTAAGAGCACCCCTGTCATTGCTAGATGCCAGCTCCCTCCGTGGTACGAGCCAAATGTTCTGAAATCCTAGCGTTGCAACAAGCTCCTCTCTTTCACGCAGCATACAGAGGTAGGAGAAAATGTTTCACAACCAGTTGGTTGTAGGTCAGAGGAACTCTGACTCACACCAATTATGATTAACAAGTCATGAGACATACATCAGAACCTAAATCAACTCCTTGTCCTGCATTGTAATTACAGTGAAAAGGGATTCTAGATGGTGCAGCGGCTAATTAAATGTTGCAGGCACCAAGTTTGAAGAGTAATTTACCCAGTGTCCTCTGAACAACAGGTGATCCAGACTGTCACAGCAGTGGATAAGGACGACTTTGCCAATGGACAACGGTTTTCCTTTGCTTTGCCGAGCCAGCTACCAGTTAATCCCAACTTCACCCTGAAAGACAATGAAGGTAATTAACGAGATCAATATGTTTGTTTGCATTTCTTATGAGTTCTGCACTCTGCCTAGGGCTCCATCCCCAATGCTCACATTCCAAGATCCAATAAGCTGCACTGATTTCTTCATACCTTGGAGGCACAATTGAAATATGCGCTGTGTCAACTGGTTACTGGAGATCCAAATGCCTCTGGGATCTACTCTGAGTCGGCCGTTCACGAAACATAAGAGTCATGAAGGCTTGGCATGTTTGCGCATCGTGTTGTCAAATGGATTACCCACTCTGGCGCTCTCCCTTTTCCCTCCTGCGTGCATTATTTTGTGCCAGCGCAGGGCCAACAGTGGGTGTTACCATGGCAACCATCTCAGTCTCTCAGGTGTATACCTAGCCCTAGGTTGGTCTGCAATCACAGTGCTTTTAAAAGCTCTCAGCCAGAAGATCTCACAGTTGCCCACTGAGAGGAGGAGTTCATAGCACTCCAGCTGAATCTCTGAGCCAGAGAGAGACAGAAAAAAAAAACAAAGGAGAGGAAGGGAGCAGCAGAGAGATCAAAACAATCAATGTGATAATAGGAGGTAAGTCTGTTTAGCCCTTGGTCCAGTGGCTTCCCACCACATGCCTCCCCTTGCATTCTTCAACTACATTGAGATGCAGAGGAAAGTTTTACTGCATTCATCGAAATGCCACTTAAGCTTTGTTCACACAGCAAATCTTAGTGCTCAAGTCGTAATTTTATTGTTTAAATACATTTTTAAATACATTTACTGTAGAAGCATTCGCCATGACATGGATGCCATGCTTAAAATGTCTGGGCTTGGTATAAAACCTGGAACCTCACCACCTTTTTTATCCCAAGTATCTGAGGCGTGTCATAATGGCATCTGTACGACTGAGACTGTTTTGTACATGTTGCAAAAAAAAAAACACTTGTTAAATAAATTTCTCATGTTCGTCACTTTCCCCACAATTTCTGAGAAATACCCGGAAGTACGACTCCACTATTGCCTGCAATACAGCTCTTGCTGATTTTGCCATATGCTGTGTTAGGGAATCATGGAGTGGACTTGAAGGGAAGCTAATAGAAGGTAATGCTGAAAAATCACTTCTTAACCAACAACAAGCTGGCCACAGCAATGCAGTCATCCTATGCTACTGTTGCTCCTCGTTCTGCTTTCTGTATAGTAAGATGTCGGCTAGTTAATATGAGGCATAGTTTTGAACAATGAAATGCTAATTATTTCCTCCTCAGCCACAGATACTAGTATGTAAAAGCATTGTGAGGTAAAGGAAAAGCTTTAGTTTCCTACAGTTACTGTTTCATCTGTAATACTTTGACCAAATAAATCACAGACCTTGTGATCCTGGCAGCTTTTTTGTTGGGGGTAATAGCTGCTGCTAGGGTCAGGCCCAATTGTTGTCAGGCAAGGGACCATAGTAAGAGCAATTCAAAGTCCTCTTTGGATTAGTATTTTTGGAAAGGTCTGCTTGAGGAACAGGGGCACCCTCCTGGAGCAAGGCCTCACAGGCAGGTGCCTGATGGAAAGACTCTACTTTGAGTGCAAATTAAACTCTTTCACTCTAGATATCCAATCCAAATACCCACCATTTGCAAATATGTCCCACTCTTGCAAAGCGATTCTCTCAAAAGTTAATAGATTTATTACAACAGAGCCATCTGTAGAAAATACTCCTAAAGCTCTCAGGAAAGAAACCCCTCCCTCTTGAACGATTGATAGTTGTTTTTTTTTGTTCATGCTGTTTGAGTAATGGTGCCTTTCAATTTGGGTTTGACTCCTGCTGCATACCATCCCACAGGATCTTGTTTTTCTCAAACTATATCTGTGATATAAACCCCTGAGCGGTGGACTGATCATGTGTCATGACGTGGAAATAAAAAATATACATATCTTGACGGTTATAGCCATTTGTCAGAGAGAACTCGTAAAAATAAAAAGATGGATCTTGTAGTTCATAGTGCACAAGGTAAAACTTCCATAAAGAATCAATTATCCCAGAGGGATAAAATAAGTCATGAAACTAATAAATTCTGAAATACATATTTATGCTTTCTGCCGTTAAAAGTCTAGCATAGATGTGGGATTCAAATGGCCACTCAAACATACAGGAATCCTTGTATCTCCTTTTACAATTTCCTTTCTTTAACCAGGAAAGCTGTTGAGGAGCATGTTCTGATTTAAAGCAACAACCTGGACGGTTAGTTGACCAGATTAAAGAGAGGCTGTGGTCCAGGAAAGCCTCCAACCTACTGTGTTGACCAAAGAGTGGCTCCACTGGAGCAGTTAAATGCCTTGTTCAAGAGCAAGCTCGCATTTAGACAAGGAAAGTGGCTCTTGTTTTAAGAACTACTTTTTGAGTTACCCAGCCACAGTTATAAGCAGCAGTTTACCAATTAAGAAGAGCGTCTTTAAAATGACCTTTTCACTACCTGTTTCAGATGGTCTGTGCTGTGTACATGGCTTGTGTACTCATTTATATTATGTGATCCATATACTGTTTTTGTCTCACTGCCTCCTACAGTAGCTCATCCTCTGTTTCAAAATACCAACCTCCCTCTTAATGTTAAGCCGCTGCACCCTGAGTTAATGCTGCTTCAGTCATTTCCACTCTCTTGGAGTCTGCATTCGCACTCACACTCAAAAGGGGAGTCATATAGCGTCCTACTACCACTGTGTATCAGGAGTTATTTGCTGTGTTCACAATATCTGGGTGAGAGAGAGAGAGACACACAATGCACCATACTGTCGACTCCTGTGTCTGATAATTAAAGTAAGCTCTTCACACTCGAAGTAACTTCTTTCATCGCTGTTGTAGCAGACCAACAGTTGGTAGCTGCTCTGTGCCACAGCCTAATACCTCCCTCTGTTGTTGTGCAACTGAAGAAAATCCCTCTCAGTCACTCACACGACTAACTCTCTCATGACCTCCTTTTCCTCCTCAGTTACAGTTTGCTCACAAAGGATCCTCATGAACTTGGATTTTTCTGGCTCTGTGCTCAGTTTTTGTATTACAAAATAAAAGATTTAGTTTTAGACACTTTGATATGCTTAATGACTTCGTTTTTAGTTTAATAACTAATAGTGTCTGCAATTGATTCCTCCCTCTCATTCATTTCAGGTAATTTAACAATCATGACTCTTAAAAGAACCCATTAACTAAAGCTCTTTGGGAAGCTATTTGTGTACTTATCAGATTTGTTAGAGCCTATCTTGTTACAATTGTTGCTTTTTGTACAGAACCCTGTAACAGCTCCAGCTCTGTTTAACAAAATCAGATCAGCGTAGCGGCTGAGTATTGATTTTTGGCTAAAACGAAAACACAGATTAGGCCATGGATTCAGATCAGTGCCTTTTATTTTGCTGTGGAATTGCAATCTTTGTTTGCGGAGATGAAGGTAAGGCTCCTGAAACACCAAGTTGTCATGCAGATGTGTGGATTCAGTTGAAATGCTGTATGTGCTACAATAAATGCAGGTCAAGCTCCTGCAGCGTATTAGGCACCATTAAAGCAGAAAAACAAGGAAGGATGCTTCCACTCTGCTGCTCTAGGAAAGCACTTTGTGACAAACCTGTTCTGTTAAAAGGCCTGTAAATATATTCAACTTCACTATTCCTACTTTACAATGACTGAAAAGTGAATGCCTCTTTGATCTCCTTATCTGTCACATTGTGATGACATTTGCTTCTAAAAAGGCAATTAAACGGAGGCTATGATCTCTAAATAACCCACACACTTAAATAGATCAATTGATTTCTGAAGGCATCTCCTTCCAGTGTGCATACAGAAGACCTTATAATATTTCAGTTAATCAGCTGTGTTGAAAGAAGCACTGTCAAGCCATTGATATGTGGGACGTTTAATTAGCTTATATGTCACTCACACATTACTTGTAGGGGGTGTTATATTTGTAGACTTCCAAACGCCCATTATCTGCTGAAACAGCATGATTTATGCAGAGAGGGCAGAGCAGTTTGTCTCATGCTGGTTTTGTCAAAACTACAAATTGTCACAATCTCACATTGGAGTGTTTGATTTGAAATGTTTCCATTAATTACTTGATGTTAAGGATTTAAGAAAAATGAATAGTATTTTTTTTATTAATTAAATAATCCAGTATTCCTTTACACAACCCTTACTTCTGTGCAGTAACTGCTCAGCAGCCATTGGTGCCACATAGGGGCTGTGGATCAATTTGTTCCTGCGTAACAAAGGTACATAATAATAGTAATCTGCAGTGCCCTTTGATTGTTACTACAGAAGCATACAGTCCAACCCATAATTAACTCAAATACATAAAACACAACCTTATGGAACAAACATGCAATGCAATGCTGTGACAGTGTGAATATGCTGAAACCGATGCAGTGGGCAAAACATATTGATTTTTTTTTTTTTACAAGCAATCCAATCACTAGCTGCTGTCTGTTGTCACTGCCGGCATGTTTGTTAAGCCTTACTGAGTTAGACTAATCATCATTGAATACAAGGGCCTCTTTTAAAAGCGATAACAGTTGTCTCAGAATGTGCATTTTCTTACTCAACATAAGAGGCTTATTATTGTTTCCATGTGAAATTATATTATTGTTTGAGTAACATTAATTAATATTCAAAGCTGTCCTACACGGGAATAACACCTTGACACAAAAGGGTAAATGTATTTGCCCTATTTTTCCGTTTGCACAGAAGGTTTAGTTCATTATGTTACTTATGGCAAGTCCTGATCAACCAAATAATTACAGTGTAATTAGTCTTACAGAGACTAATTACAGTCTACATTGTGTCACGTGTAATCTTAACGTGTCTCTTACAAGATACATTATAGGGATGCAGAGTGCTTGTAATTGTGGATATGCTGCTATGCTCTTATTACACTGACACTAGCCAATATCCTTAACCTCTGATGTGACCATTCCTAAAAGATCAGACTCATTTTTCAATTCATTTTAATTTTATTGATTTTCAAATTGAACTTTAATTATCTAAAGCGAGAACAAATATATCTATCGAATGGATTAACGATATCAGCTTTGGGTAAACTATCCTGAAGGTGACAAAGTTGGCCTGTAGAGTCACACATTAGATGCTTACAACAAAATATTTCATTTTATGACTATGAACCCTCTTACATGTTTTTTTTCAGAATTACAAAATCCTTTATCTGATCTGATGAGTGTAAGTTCACTGATGCAACGCAGTCAGCACAAAGCAGTCTAGGTAAATTAGATAATCGCAAATAAATGTGATATCTGTAACAAGTTGCTTAAAATATAAACCATTTTAATGAAAATATATTGCTAATTCTATAAGCAGAAGGAGCAGTGGTGCAGACTTTAATACCTGTGGCACTTATACAATACACACAATTTCTTGACATTTGCAGGCTGCATACATTTGACCCATTCCCAACATAAAGTCTTTAGAAAGTGATGCAATATACAATTCATTCAGCTCCAAAATCGTGCCACCACAATGTGTGTTGTGCTCCAAGTGGCAAGTGGAGAGAAGATTCGTGCTGAATCCCATCAGTGACACCTCCACCTACCCACCAAAGTTCACAAGTAATCCAGCTAAGTGCATGTGTAGGCAAGTGTGAAGTCTCTGTAGAGATATTTTTGCGTCCATTGTTGGTATATTTTTGGTTTGCTTTTTTAAAAAATATCAAATTAGGGATTTTATGGTTTTCCGTACACTTTCCATATGTACTTTGCTTCTGACTGTGGAGTTTAACATTTCATCACATACATACTTCTGCACATCTGCTGCTTTGAAATCTCACTGAACTTCATATTTTGAGTTGGAGAGACAGGAATGTGTAAGTAATACATACTCCAGCTGAATAAACCTAGTGCACAGAGGACTCCATAAGTTTAAGTTGAACCTCATACATGTCTATTAATACTTTTATATATACCTATTGGCAATTTGTTATGTGATAAAAAAAAATCAGAAAACAAAAATGGAAAATAAATTTCATGTGATCTGAAAAACACTGCAGATCTAAATATTCAGAACTATTTTCACCGAAGTGTGGAAGGCTCTTAAAAGCGTATGTTTCTTCATTGGATGGTCTTACTGTCTTACAGTGCATGTGACAGGCATAGCTGTCGCAACCCAGTTAAACTGTGACTGTGCTAACTCGGGGCCATCTGCAGCCACGCAGCGTCCTCATAAGAGGAGAGGCAGCACAACTCACTGCGGCATTAATCAACAAGCGCACAGCTCTCGTCCACCCCACCTGCGACGGAAGGTGGTTTAATGTGAAATTAGCATGACGTAACTGACGTGCATTTCCTTGTTGTGGTCTGTACAAGGATCCACGCTGCCATGACGCTGTGCTTCAAAGTGTAAAGACTGTGACGGCAAACACCACATACACACACGCTTATTTGTCTCTCTATGCCTCAGCCTCCGTCTTCATCCTCTCTGCACTCTCTTTGGCTCAAACATATACACACACACCTCCTCCATTCACCCCCTCACCTCCCCTTCTTGTCCTCTCATCTTCCAACTCCCCATCGCTCTTCCTTGGTATTTGCAACTCTCCCACTCCGCTCTCTCAAACCCCCCCCACCCATCTGCTTGCTGATACGGTGATACTGCGAGTCTGACTTAATAAAGCTTGAAGTACGTGTTGTCATTCCAACTGTCGATCATTATAATTATTCATAGATGGAGCAGAGATTGGAGTGGGAGGCAAGGTCTCAGAGCAGAAGCACGATAGTACAGCACGGCGGAGGTGTTTTTGCTGGGTGGAAAGGAAAAGGTTGCCCTGTGCACGATTTAGCGTTTTCAGAACTTAAAATATGGTGTGAATATGTGTCAGCCGGCAATATGTCGACTGAAAGTTTGTAGCTCGTCAGTCGCATGAGGCCTGAGTTAGTCATACATGTACCTGATTCACCAAGCCATACACTTTCTATACTTTAAGTTCCTTCCTTTATATCGTGCAGATGTTCAGTCTGTGCTTTGGTAGTGTCCTTTGTAGTCTGTAAAACTAAAGCTATCCTGCTGAGATATCTCCTCTCACACAGCCCACATGTACCAGTAAGCATTTCATGTTAGACCCAGCATGTAAAGCGGTCATGTGATGGTGTCAGCTTATTAAGGTGTTTTCACACCTGTCTGGATAAATTTGGCTCTGGTTCATATTCCCCTTGATGCCATTCATTTGGGTTGGCGTGAGTGCAGTAATCACACTCAGCTTCAGACCCTTAAGATTAGGCGGTTTCAGTCTGGTCCAAAACAAATTGTGGAAGGGTTCGTTTGCGGAGGGTTCTGATCTTGATCCAACCCAACTACCAGGTGTACTCCACAAGTTTGCAAAAAACAGCTCCTGTTATATCATTGTATATGCTAAAATTAACTCCCCTGTTCAGCACCGCAAAGTGTCTGTGAAGCAGTTTCATGTCTTCACGACATTTTTGCTTGGGAGAAGGACGTCTTGAGTGCCTGTGACCCGACCCCGGATAAGGGGAAGAAAGTGGACGGATGGATATTGCCAATTTATTTGTTCTTTATCACAGTTGATAAGCAAATGACGATTGTGCTAGTGCTCTAGCAATGTTCACAGGAACATGCACTAAGTCCAGGACACAGACACACTTTCCTCCTGTATAAATAAAGAAAAAATGAAAATGGATATAGATTCAATAGAAATGTCCTCATTTCAAGCTCATCTTACAATATATTATATAACAGTTCATGTACACATATAGTTAATCAGTCAGCTGTTCTCTTCCTGTTGGTATTGGTGGAAAGTTTCTACCACTCTGCAGTCACTCCTTTTGCACAGGTGTTCTCAAAGCAGCATGGACAAAACAGTCCATGGTGAAAGTCAACGCAGCATAGGGAATTCTGTTTGGAACTGGCAGGCAACTGGACCATAAATGCCACCAGATGGCTTATGGTGGCTCTGTCAGTGAGCTGTATGTGCATCTCACTGTTGTATTGGTTTTTTAGCACATACATGTATTTTCATTGGTATATATATATATATATATATACACACTACTCCCTGTTTATATCATATCAATGTGGCTCCACAATCCACTGCTGTCAAAATAAATAAGGGGTAAACAAGTTCAGTTGGCTACAGCAATATAGAGGGCACTGGCTACTATCCTGCTGTGTATGTTACAGATATCCCATCTTTATGACAAACATATCAGTATTAGGATGCCCGTGGTGCCTGTCATAAATTCATTTTGAAGAAGTCAGAGCATAAGAACATATTTCATCAGTTATGTTGGTGTGGCCTGCAGTAGTTGAATACAGCCTTCATGTTATTAATGATGGCTGTATTCCATTTAGGAGAGCCAGTCCCAGGCTTCCTGGGACACTTAATGGAAGTCAGTCATGGTTAATGTTAGTATTTACAGGTGTGCTTGTCATTGCATCGTTGTGATTATGTCACAGGCCATGCATTCAGGTTAAAGTCTGCATTGGAGCGAGTGCTGATGTCTGAAGTAACAAAATAAGCTTCTTTTCAATCCGGCCTTGTGCATATGTATACAGGTGTTGCATCTTTATTTGCCTTCTCTTGGGTTTTCATTTATTTACTTTTGCTTCTCATCACATTCAGCCTTGTCTTTTCTGTTTATCTACTGTACACAGTGTTTGTGCAGTGGCTAAGGTGAGTTGCTCTTTTGCAGCACATTAAAGCAGTAAATGAACACCTTTGAAATTAATTAGCCTTGGCACACAGGCAAGCACCAGTAAGACGGTAAAAAAAAAAAAAAAAAATGTGTGGATTGGATTTGACTTTTATGTCTGGCTGACAAATCTTACAATTGATCCAAACTTGTGTCTGTACTAATAGGTAATTAATAGTAAACTCAACTGAGAAGAGAAGCAAAACCATCAATGAATCTTTCTAGCCAAGGTTTGTAATTTTCCTTAATTTTTCTTTTTTTTACAGATAGCACAGCCAGCATCATTGCCAGGCGGAGGCGTTTCAACCACCTGACCCAGGAGCTGTATGAGCTGCCCATTGTGGTGTGGGACGGTGGGGAGCCGTCGCTGAGCGGCACCAGCACCTTGACCCTGCGGGTGTGCCCCTGCCAACGCCATGGCAGGATCCGGATATGCCAAGGAGAGGCATTCCTCTCCTCTGCAGGTCTCAGCACGGGGGCTCTGATTGCCATCCTGCTGTGCATCGTCATCCTGCTGGGTAAGTTGGGACAGCCACTGCAGGGACTGCAGCAGGGGGGAGCTGCCCGGGGGCAAATTTCCTGAGGGCATGGAAGGAGGAGATGAACCATAGAGGAGCAAAGAAGGGTGGAAAGGTTTGAAAGGGTTTGACTAGGGCAGAGGAGGACAGAAGGACAGAGGGATTAGTGGACATGTGAGGAGACACAGGGAGAATTCAGAATGAGCGAAGAAAGAGTGAGAGAGGACAGTGGTGGACGAAAGAGAAAAGCATATGAAGGATAGAATAGAAAGAGAGAGACACAGAGAGGGGAGGCTGCAGGAGAGGTGACTAGAGATGAGGACAATGACAGCCAAGGCGAGGGGAATGGGGATTGTAGGGTCAGTGAACAAAATCACATTTGTTCATGATTTGAATTTCAATTTAAATCTGCTCTCTTACTATGCAACTGAATCTTGCTCCCCATCACTCTCTGCCCAGCATGTTTGGCACTGCATGTTGTGACTAGATGAGCAAAGGACAAGCATGGAAGAATGTGGTTGACAACTACATAGACACCCCTCTTGCTGATTTCATGTGTGACGGATGCATTCTGCAGCCTGAATACAAAACCCCATCAGAAATACAGTGAAAACTAGGGAAGTTCACTCAGGAGAGTGCAGATCTCCACTAGGTGTTCTCTGCTATGCCTAACCATATTCTGACATAAAACTAACCCCAACTGCAGAGAAGCACTATGGGAAATAGTATCTGATGAAGGAACAGTCATCGACACAACACCTGCGTTAACACCAGCTTACTTACAGTCAAGATAGAGGCAAAGACAACAGAAACGGGGGTTTATTGAATTGTATTGTGCATAACTTTATATGGATTATGGAATTAATCTGCAGATGCACTGATTCAAAACAAATCTTTTCTACGGATGGCCAAAATGTGGCCTGCAGCAGGTTAGGTAAGGCTACTTTTTAGCCTCGCCGATTGCGACGCTTCTCACATTTTTACTATCTGATTTCAAGCTGAAAGTCAGCAGGGACTGACAGTATGTAAATGAAATATCTTTTTTCTTATTTTGAATCACCAAAACCACGATAGATTGTTGAGTCAGGCATGAATGTGCACAAAAAAAATTTAGTATTAGTTGCGGACAGACAGACAGATACACACACACACACACACACACACACACAAGCAAAAGCATGATCCCCTCCAGGCGGAGATAATAAACAGGGCTACATCCATGATACCATCTCATCGCAGCACCCACAAACCATGTCCTCAGTCAAAGAGGGATGCGTGTCTTGTTACTATAGCAACCAGTCCTCACAGTGACAGCAAATCATTATGAATAAACCTGCAAATATGATCTTGTCACTTTGAATTTGAAATGTGGACAGTCAGCTTTTCACGTCAAATTTGAGGGGAAAAAAAAAAAAGATAACTAATAATAATAATCACACTGTTTGAGATGGAAAATGTCTAAAAATTGAACAAAATCAGCAATCTCCTGTCTGCTAAATGCAGGGTGAGAGAGATGTCACAGAGCAATTTCTCCCTCTGCAAACCAAACTGCAAAAGGACATGATTAGACAAAACTGTCTAATAACACAGCTTCACTGTTTCTTCTCTGCCCTCCTCTCCTCACTGATTGTCTGTGGACATTAGTGTGTGAAGGTTATGCATATTCATACTGGCTGGCTGTCTTCTTCCTTTATGCCAAACCCTCTGGCTGAGGCGAGCAAAAGGCCATCACCACTGTTCGGAGCAAACACTTGACTGAGAGACACACGCTACATCTGTAATCATCTGCACGAGGCAGATCCTAGTAGGACAGAGCCAGAGAGAAAGAAAAAACAGGAACCTATCACACCTGTTTTTTTTCTTTCTTTTTGTTTGACCTGTCTTACGTTTTGGATTCACACTTTCCAGTCAAGTGTCTCACACATAGCTCAGCTACCGGGCAGAGATTTGGTAACCTGTCTCCCCAAGGGGTCTGAGATTTTGTCAGTGGGTCACAGTCAAAATAAATCAGATTCCACTCTATTTAACAGCCAGTCAGTTGACTTGCCTGCACCATTTTTCACAATACACCTTCTTTGGCATTGACGGGGTGTTCTACAGGAACAGTGGTCCAAGAAGAATCACTAAGTCACTGCAACATCTCCAGTTTAAAATCCAATGCTATCTGCTTCTCTGTATAGTGGCCCCATTTACACCTGGCATTAACATGTGACCTCTATACGGACACATTGACAATTTTTTATATACAATATATGTTGGCGTGCACTGCATAACTACAACTAATGTAACCCTTGGTATTACACATAAAAACTGACAGCAGTAATGCACATAGGTGACAAACAGTGATGGAACCGTCAATATTGCACACAAGTGACAGGAATAATTGGAACATTCAATACATTTAAGGTCACTACCTTACTCTGATGACTTGCACTGAATAGAGTCAATTATCCCTTCCTATCCCAGAGTATCCCTTCTTTAGTAGATATAAATTGGAAGGCTAACTAGGTCACTTCGCTCGCTGGAGTTTTGTAGTAGCTAGCGCGTTTGACCACCCGAGCCCGTGATAGACAAGAGAACTCGGACTGGCCGCCCTGTATGTCAATCAAGTCGCAAACGCAATAGGGAGGATACATTCATTCATTCATTTTCTAAACCGCTTAGTCCTAATTAGGGATGATAGGTTTTGTCACGCCATCTACCCGCACTACCTTTGCACCCCTGGTCTAGAGCTAAAACATGCTTATATTCCTGAGTTACACAAAGAAAAAAAACTACTGTGGTATTGTTTAGGAACTGATATTGAAAATTGTAGAACAAAATAAATTAAATACAAATTTTAATCATATGAATTTATATAATCAAAAAACCATCCATCTCCCTGCACCCACGAGGGGAATGGATAGTTTGTGCTTATTCTGAATTGTTGACTAGTTATGAGCAAACTGCTCAACGCTGAAAAAAAATCTTAAAAATGTTTTGAATGAACAAATTTTTCTAGATATAGAAAAAAGAGAGCGAAGGTATTATTACTACTGGTGTAGTGAAAGATGGTTTGAGAAATGCAAAGTTGACAGACATTAGTGTCTCCTATATATCGCTTATAAAAACATGACTCTCACTTTCAATTCCTGCTCGTCTTTGCTTGTCAGTGTGATTTGTTTGTGTCCGATTGTTTTCCGTCTGTCCGATTAATCTCCATGTTTTATCTCTGTGTCCTTTAAAGCTGCACTAATTAAGCCTGCAGCAACCAGAAAGGAATACAAACTACCTCTGTGCAGACTCAGTTGATAATGGCCTACACAACTTAAATAACATAAAATATTCATAAGTAGATCATTGATTGGATTGTACTAATTTAGTTTCAAATGAAATGGTACAGAATTACAATACTAATTAGGCTAAAAGGGGAATTAGCTTAAAAATAAAACCATAACCTGCTCAATGTAGAATGAACTTAGACTTAGAACTACAATCAACTCACAACAAATATATGTACATGTACTAATGATAATTGTGATACCATGCATTCGGTGAAATATAAGATTTCTGCTAATTCCAGGATCTCATGTTGTATAATAATAATCAGCAGTTCTTCCTCATTCCAGTGCCACAGCAACAAGTTAAAGGATTTGTAGGCAAACTGCCAACATTAGTCTGATTGGGCCAAGATTACTTTTCAAGGACTCTATTTCTCAATTATAAAGCCGATGATTGTTCACACTTCGTAATGTAGGTAATGAATGACATGGCTTAAATATTGAGCACAGTCATACCGATTAGAGCAAAAATGGTTGTTACTGCAGTTGTGACTTCCTAGTGTTTTTACTTTTCTTCGATAAGTTTTGCCCTGTTTGAGCTTAGGTCTGCGCCTTGACAAGTTAATGGAACGGCCTCTGATTTGGATTAGATACATTATTTTGCAATTCAAAACAGTCCTCTAGTCTTCCAGTCTAATCTTCCATAACCAGGGTAAATACAGCTTAAATGAGACCTCTACTGCAGCACATAGATAGCTGTAGCCTGGAGTAATGCTCCCTGATGCCATAAGTGGTGCACTGAGCAACAGTTAGACCTCAGCTGGCCTCGGCTAGGTATATGAAATGACCTGAATGGACCATTCAGGGAGCATTAATGTAGCAATGTAATGTGTGTACAGCGGATAGGAATATACTACAAATATGAGTAGATCATGAACTGTGGAAAGTGCATTCCAGTGTATGAAATGCTGGTAAATAATACAGGTGCATTAACTGAATGTCTGGGTAGCATTTTTACTTTTCATTATATTCAAGCTGTTTACTTCTAAACCACAGTAAGGTCATAAACTGTAGATAGCGGCAGAAGGAACCAGGCCAAAAATGTAGCAGCTCAAAAATATGCATGGGAAAGTAAATGAAAAAATGACATTCTTTATTTCCCAGTTCTGCTCGCCGTGATTGACCCAGCTCACACCGCACACACTCACATTCTTGCATTGTGTAATTGGTTGCTTTAAACAAGTCGAGCGATAAGCACTGTCCCACACAAATTGCATTTTTCATCCTCTCTAACCCCACTTGGGGTGCGACTGCACCAGGGGGAGTAAAGTGAATTTTCACATGCAGGTTGGGGGACATTTCATTAAAAACACAGGCAAATAACTGCACTGAACAATGAAATATATGTAGATAAATACATTTGTCATAATTATTTTAGTCAAAAGGGGTCTTAGGGTAGAATCAAGAACAAAGTGGAGTTTTCCATTCATAATGTTACATTCTACATTTAGTTTCACATAATCCAAATGCCACTCAGCCAGGGCTTGTGAAAAATTCCTCACGGCTTCATGTGTTGTTCATTTGCTAGACTGAGTTTTAATGAACAAGCTCGATTCCCAGCCCTGCTGTTAAACATAACGGTAAGACTATAAGGAAATAGCTGTAGGCGTATGGATCGACTGTGTTAGTTCACTTTATCATTTTAGGCTCCAAGCATAACTGCTGGCTAAAAGGTGCTAATAAATGCTGCTCATACCAAGGGTTTGGATTGTTAAATGGACAATGGGGTCAAATGCCCTGAGGGGGAGGGTCCACATGATTCAGTTTGCTACTTGGTTTTAGGTAACTTGATTAATTGTGCATTTTTGGGGAGGAATTACATACACTTTATTACCTGGTTCATTGTAAAAATCGTATCACCTTGCTCTTTGTCTTCAAATCGAAAATGGCCTGGCATAAAAAAAAAAAAAAAGACAGGTTATGCATTGGTGAGGTTTCGTTGTTTCAATGCTGGTGAAATGATAAAATACAATCCCGGAGGAGCAGTTAAAAGAGTAACATGGCCTGACAATAATGACCTCCAGTGATTTAACTCCTCGTCTTGCTGCAGTGTAGACCCTGTGACATCACTGCTGAGCGTCGTCACAAGTGCAACAGTACATGTCTCACCACAGCCAGTCACACTCACGTCACGTTGGGAGTGTTCAGAGGTGAAACAGATGTAAAAACTCCAAAACACTGCTTTTCAACCTGATGTCAAGTTACTCTTCAAGTAATGAGGTTGAAGGCTGATCAGATGCCAAAACACTGCACCGTAGTCTACAACACAGAGATAAAACATATCACAGTGGCAATTATTTTATCTATCATAGCGATCCTGTATTTTTCCCAGCATTGGCACCCTCACTGTGTCAATGCCGTGGCCTCATTCAATGTGGATGGGACCACAAACTGCTTTCACGGTACTTGGTGATTACAACAAATTTTAGTCCTGGGGGCTCCCTGACGAGCTAATCTGTCCATGATTGCACCCATAAAAGGGGAATTACATGTGCTGTAGTTACTTCAGGATGTTCGTCATGACAGAACCTACAAGAGGTCTGTTTTAGTCCACTGGGAACCAATGGGATTACACTCAAGTCCGAAATAAAGAAGGCTCCACAAATCATGCATCGCGTCAGAGTACCTTCAATCTAACTCTGCTCTAATGCTCAGATTTTCTCTTTAAAGTAGCATGATAATAATCACGATATGTATACATAGCTGTACGGCTTAAGTAAATACAGTAGATTAGCCAAATGTATCACTGCATCCTCCATGCTATGACAGTTGAAACCTTTGCCTCCACCTCATCCACCACATCACCTTCCTGTCTCTCTGGCAAGCTCTCAGCTTGTATGTGTTATAAAGAGTGTCACCTGGAGAAGCTGATCTATCACAGTACTGAGTAGTGGTTGAGATAATTATAGCTTATAACAGCTTGATGTGGAATGCCAAGATGCTGAGTGCATTAATATATAATTTTAAAAAAGGCATTTTCATCCAGATGAATTTCGCTTGTTGTTTATATGAACCTTTTTTTCCTCCTGCTAATATTCAATGCAATTTGATTGTGAATCAAAGACGCCCCTGCACTGATCTAGCTCGCTTGTCTCTGCTAGTGTAGCATAATGAACTCCTAGTAGATATCGCCCTGCTGTAAAATGTACCTCCCTGGCTGACGCCATTTTATTAAATAGATATTAGTGTTAACATCTTGCAGAGGTCATCATTAAACCAAAGTATAACTCTCATTAGCTGTAGGAACATGTTCCAAGCTGTAGCATGTCATCAAATATTACCCTGCTTCATGATTTCATTAACAGTTGGAAAAGATATTTCACACTGTAAGCTACTTATCTGCAGAGACATTTTTTCGCCATCATGCTATATTTGCTTTAATGTGGCGGAAGTGGCTCGTTATTTATATCACTGGCCTCACCTAAAACTAAAAGATGATCACATGAGACATACCTCCATGTACGGACACATTTTCACTTTCTATTTCAATGGTGTATTGCATTTTGGCTGAATGTGTGGTTAAGTTTGCTCCACAGATGATAATAATGTCTATATTGTCATCATCTCAACAGCTTGCATTCAGAGTATCATCACAGCCAACGCTAATGTCGGCTCATGTGTATTATTGATTTACAACTCATCGCTTGGCCAGTTTTAGTGTCCTGATAGCAAATCGGATAAATATGCACATAAAATCAGCGTGTGTTCATTTGGTTGGCTGTTTACGAACCACAACATGTTTTTCTGTCATGAGCTATGAATTAACAAACAACACAGGCACACAGGGATTGGTATTAGCATAAAAAACATGGCTGAACACTCAGATGTTCCATTATATGTTGTTCTGCTAAGCGGTTTGTCAAGAAAAGCAATTTTCTTTCTGATTTACCTTTTCTTTACAACTATTAAATGTCATTTTACAGAATTATACTGGTTATTTACTGTTACACAAGGTATTATTTTTATTTCAAAGGT
Organism: Pempheris klunzingeri; assembly: GCF_042242105.1. Lineage (NCBI taxonomy): Eukaryota > Metazoa > Chordata > Actinopteri > Acropomatiformes > Pempheridae > Pempheris > Pempheris klunzingeri. The sequence goes on along the minus strand of NC_092032.1, from coordinate 17,995,301 downwards.
ATCAGGGTATTATCTTCAGCACTTTTCTTTTTTAAATATAAGCATCAATACTAAAATGTGTCCCGTTTTGTCTTGTAGCCATTGTGGTTCTCTTCATTACACTGCGGCGGAGCAAGAAAGAGCCCCTTATCATCTCCGAAGAGGACATCAGAGAGAATGTGGTCACCTATGACGATGAGGGTGGTGGCGAGGAAGACACCGAGGCCTTCGACATCATCGCCCTTCGTAACCCGGCTGCCGCAGAAGAGCTCAAGTTCCGGCGGGACATTCGCCCTGAAGCCAGGCAGCACTGCGGCCTGCCCCGCAGCCGCCGGAGCCCATCGGTGGAAGTGGACGAGGTGGATGTGCACGAGTTCATAAAGCAGAGACTAGTGGAGGCTGACATGGACACCAGTGTGCCACCCTACGACTCCCTCCAGACCTACGCTTATGAGGGCCAGGGCTCACCCACAGGATCCATCAGCCCTTTAGACTCTCCCGGCACGCAATCAGAACAGGATTATAACTACCTGGATGACTGGGGGCCTGAGTTCCAGAAACTGGCAGAACTCTACGGAGAGGCAGATTCAGATGTGACGACCTAGTCTGTGATTTTGCTCCTGTTCAAACCAAATCTGTTTGAAATCCGTTTTTCAAATTTTCAGTGAACAGTATAAACAGCGATGCTTTCGAACTGTTCCAGTGGTTTTCAACCTCTACTGTTGAACTAAAAAGACTGCTCTATTTTTTATTTTTATTTTTTTTCTTCATTTTGTCACCTCGGATCATGGGTCGTTCATCCAAAAGTATTAAATCAGATTTTGAGATTGAGGAACAACAATATGGGGGAAAAGGAAAACAATATTTCCCTTGGTGTATATTTTTTATTGCTCAATAAAGTCCTGAAATCCATATGAGTGGATATGTGAAAGAATTGTTTGTGTCTTTTTCCTCCAAAAATGGATATACAGTACAGCATGCAGTTAAGATTAGCATGGTGGGAGGCATTACCAAAGGTGTTGGTGATTCATCAAGCAGAGGATGATGCTGAGCCAGCCATATGCACAAAAATGACACCTCCAGTCAAATGAGCTTATAATATGTTTTGTGTCACATTCAATGTTGCCATTATCTATGAAACACTCGTTAAAATCAATATATGTAATATATAGGTCTTTTAACTGAAGAGAGGGTAAGGTAATACAGAATGACTCATGAAATACACCTTTAAGTGAATACTGTAATAACAAATAGCATCTTTCAAGTATAGCTGCTACAGTATGTTCATCAGTTAAGGTATATGTTATTAACATAATCCAAAATAATGGATGTGATTGACTTTTTCCCTTTGCCAGAATCTTTTAGTTAAAGCTGCTAACAGACTGCAAACTGATTTCCGAGAGACATACAACCAAAAAAATGCATCCTTGGTATACCAGACGATTTATTTATTTATTAGGTGTCTATGAGCGCCGCTATAGGAGCCAGTCTCTATGCCTCAGTTCATTATTTTGCTCGTGCGTGACACTTTTGCAATGGGAGATGTGGATATGCACTCTTTAGATGGCACAGAGGTACTTTGATGATGTGTCCCAAATATATTACTGCACACTAATTTAAACAGGCTTTTCAGAGTGAAATGTTGACACTGGAGCAGTGTATTAAACAGAAGTCACACACCTGCAGGTTAGTGCATCATTGCCATGAAGTAGGGCACTACTTGTTCAACTCTATTGGCATATTAAAGCCTGTTATAGTTTTTTATTTATTAATTCATTAATTATACATTTTTCATTAATGTTTTACCTGCCAAGTAGGACATGAACAAAGAACATTCATTGTCACATTTTAATTGACATTATTTTTGCCTGTGTCATAGTGAAGTCTTTCCTTCTCTATGAGACATCTTGTCTGAAATGTCCCATTCAAAGTACTACAAAGTGACATCTTTATGATACTTTATGTGACACGAAATGGAAAGAACTTCACGATCCCGGAAACATCCATCAGGAAACTAAGAGTTATCTGTTACACAATATGTTTAAGAGACACTAAACTAAACTTCAAAATGGTGTCGTTCACCACTTTACTTTTCTTTTGTGCCATCAAGCATTTTTAAAAAAAAAGCACATCCATATCAAGTTAAATTGTAAGTTCACTTGCTGCCACAAATGGTAAAGGCCTCATTTTGCAACAAAACTGTCCAGTTGTCTGTGTTCTAATGATAGGAAACAAAAGTGTACTGTGTAAATGCTGATAAGTTATCTCCACTCACCCCTGACTCTTCATCTGTGCTGTCGTGCTCTCATTCAGTGTTGCTTCAGAAACGCTGACGATGGTTTTTAGAAGACAAAGGGAGGATGAATATTTTAGACCCTCCGCTCATACCTCCTGACATCGTGACTCCTCTCTCTCCATAACAATCCTCTGTTTATTTTTTTTTTTATTTTATATTTTACCTTTATTTAACCAGGAAGTCCCTTTGAGATCAGAAATCTCTTTTACAAGGGAGACCTGGCCAAGGTATCAGCCATACAAAATCAATAACCAGATACATGATACACAAATACACGACACACAAATAGAAAATAAACAATAAAACAGATTGACACCTATTTAAGGATAGTGGTCTCTCAAGAAAAACAGTGACATTCCTCCTTCACTGCATTCTTTATGATACTCTTAGACTCATTAATGGATATGAATGTTTCTAGTTTAAGAGTTTTTTTTGAAGGTTATTCCATGACCATGGTGCATGATAGGAGAACGCTGTTTTGGAAGCCAAGTGGTGGTGGTTGGAAGCAACCACTTGGAGGCACGCTGATGGTGACTACTAGAGCTGATAGTGAGAAGGGTGTTAAAGTATTCTGGGAGTTTGCCCAGCAGAGCTTTATAGGTGAAAATATACCAGTGTTGTTTTCTACGAATGCTTAGTGATGTCCAGCCAACCAATTCATAGAGAATACAGTGGTGTGTGTCCTCTGTCTCGTTCTTCTTCCTCATTTTGTTGCTCATTATTTCTGTCTGCTCACAGAATGGCTGTTTTTGTCTTTTTCACAACACAATTGAATCTAAGAGACAAAGACAGAAATTCTTCACAATGTGGGAGTAGCCTGAGCCCTGGCCCATGGCAACGGTCATGTAAGGTGGCCAACAGCAAGCACCAAAGTTCCCAGATATACAGTAGCCATTTCTTTTCCTATACCTCTAGGTGAAGCATTGTGCAGCTGCATTGGTTTGGTTCTAGATGAATGTAGCAGCAGTCAGTCAAACTCTATCATCCTCTATCATCCTCTTCGCTTTCAGCCATCGTTTTTTCCCCAATCCTTCTCTTACTGTGGTTGCCAAGGGAGACATATCCCACAAAACTGCAACTTTCCGATGACTCTCAAGCTCGTCAAGTGTCAAAAATTCTTTCACAAGGCAACAAATAATACTAGCACCTGCCCTGGAGGGCTCTGTTTGTAAATAAGTGAAAACTGGAAAATTTTTGGGTACTTTTGGAAAAAGGAAGCCTTGCTCTGAAAGATAGATGGCTGCCTCCATACAGCAGCAGAGTGCTGCAAATGATAAAACTGCAAAATACAGACCTGCAATGCATTTGTATAGGATTCCTGAGGGAGCCTTTCACAGGCCTAAAAACTAAAGCTGTATATGGGTTTCAGTAACAATATTAGCATTAAAGGTGCAGTCCAGGGGCAGTGAAAAGACTCATTACTGGGCGTACTACTCAGCTAGAGAAAAACAGGTTCTAGAGAAGTTTTGCCGAGTCTGAGAAAATAACCCTGATCATCAAGGTTGTCTTCGTTTGAGCTTGTCTTTTCAACAGATATTTATAAAGCCTGCTTTATAAACCAATGTAGTGGCATTTGGAGCTTGAGGGAGGAAGGGAGCTGTAAGATCCAGCATGTTTGGAGCCCTTATCAATATAGGGCCTAAAAGACAGAACGATCAGTTTATTTGTCAAGCAATAATGCAAAATATTCCAAAGATTTTTGCTGCAACATTATATCATATGGACTATGGGGCTATTTGGACAGAATTTTCAGTTTGGGGGATTTGTTATGGACATCTCTTGTTGTCTCACTGTTGTGTCTGTAAATGGACAAATTATTATTTTATTTTATAGTATTCAGTTTTGTTTGGGGTTTTTTGTTTTACATTAAACGATTTTGTTTGTAGCTTTATTTTTGACCAAACTTTCTACAAGTATCCAACAGCAATTTTGATGCTTTAACTTTTATGACACAAATTGACTTTTGCACAGTTGAAAATGTTTAAGACAATACACAGCCCTGGAGCAGCAATGATTAACAATCCTTTCTGATCTAAATTTAGAATTTGAACCTTAATGGACACTGTGGTCTGTACACCACACTGTAATATCTCTCTGCCAGACAAATTGCATGACATCAACATAATTTTCTCAACTGATGCAGTGGCACTCTATTGTACACAGCATGTTCTTATCACATCGATAGGCGCGCAATTTTGTTTGGAAGATAAATCCTGTGGAGAATAAAGCTTTTTAAGAGGGGGGATTTTTCATCCATGACTGAAAAAACTAATCTCAAGGCAATTAGTTATTTGTTAGGTAATTAAGCATACATGACACTTACAGAACAAGTTTTAGCTGAAAAATGAATTAAAAGGTGGTGTAAAGTAAAGGAGTGCCAAATTGCACTTTCGTACAGAAAATGAATGGTTGGATAAGTGTTAGACACCTAGTGAGGTTTACATGGATTAAACCGTCACTCCCTGAATAAAGATTTCTCCCTCATAGAGCCACAATCTATCAAAGCTCTGCCCATATGTTTCCAAGATAAGGCAAGGGTAATATCTCACAAGCCATATGATGATATGTGTTGGGGAAATAGCTCCTAAGGTTTTATCTTTTGTCAAAAGAAGGAGAATGGATTATCTTGGAAAAGTCTAGTCCTATTGCAAGCGCTGATGGTTCTCATGATGTTTTATTGCCTCTGTCACCCTTAACATCCTCATATCTTTTAGAAGAGCAGCCATGCATCATACAGTAGAGTTTGTTTACAGGCCATGTTTGCATATCAAAACAGAGTTAATTGCACTTTGCATATCAGGTCAAGGATGGATGTGCATTTGTGTTTGTGTATCTGACTGCTTGTGAGGTAAGGTGTGTATGCATGGGGTAATTTTTTTTATTTTTCATTGGGTTGTGTAAGCTAAGACCTCAGGGCCAGCAGAGCCAGCCAGTGTTACTTTTCATATCGTTTGAGGTCAGAGGCTTCTAAGAAGGTTTGAAGCTTTCACATTGAGTATGATTTAATGGAGGAGGGCTTTGCATATTATAAATGTTCATGACTCTGGAGTATGTGAAGGTGAATTGGAAATAAAAGATCAAAGAGACTAAAAATCCTTTCAAATTCAAGCTCGCGATCATTAAAGTTGTTTTACCCAAAAGTTTGGGAAGCTGCAGAGGCTTGTTTGCTGTTAAAAAGTACTTTGTAAAAGTTGAAATTTCAGCTTTAAGATGCAAAATGACTTATCAGTGTCATATCTTCTCCCACTGATGTTTATGACAGTTGAGAGGACATAATGAGAAGACTGTATTTGGGCTTTGAAAATGAGTCTATTTAGAGAGGGTTGGAGGTATTATATGCCTTCATTGCTGTCAGGGAAAAGAGGAAATAAATTAAATTTGTTGATTAGCATTTGTCTCTCTAACACCTCACCTCTGCGGTAATACATAATTTCCGATGACATGAGAGAATAAACAATGAAGAATTTGAAAATCATTGTTCAAAACAGCATCATCAGTGAGACAGCTGACCTACATAGCCTTGAAAAGTTATGCAGGGGAGGAGTGGGGACAGGCTGCTGCAGACTTTCTTCACCAGCGTGTGACTAATATAAAGCTACATCATGGAATTGAAACCTCTACATGAATATGAGACTGATTCATGTGCTGCCTAATGCACGTTGAATGAACTGGAAATTCGCTGTCCTAACATGTAATACAGTCAGTGTGTTAGCCAGACTTAGATAATTTCATTTGCTTCCAGAATTGAACAGTAGTGATTCATTTTATTACATTCTAAAAGTTAAATGAATGGTGGAAATCCTGTCTCACCAGTTTTGTTTTTATTACATTTGGCCCAGCCAATTTCCCACCATTATCACCAATATATATACAGTATTAAAGATTGAAAGGGTATCCATGCTTAACACTAAGTTTTAACCCAAATTATTCAGTAATTTTACTGCTGTCTGTGTTTGCCAAACAGGCAAAGTGCTGAATATAGAAATGTTAGATGTTAGCTATCTATAGTAGTTATGGTAAATGGTAAATTTAGCTTTATTTGCTAATGTTGGAGCATTTTCAGCTTTAGCAACCTTAATCTTACACAAAACATCTGAGCTTTCTTGTAAAAAACACTGCCTCTAAAGTTCACTTCATATAAAGCCTGAATGTACCTTTCAACTTACGAGAACTCTTTTTCATGAAGTTTAAATCAGTTCAGTTAGTATTTATTCAAAGTCAGCTCCCTCATTACAGCTAGGAAACTTGAGGGCTTTTTCCCCTCCGAGATGGCTCTACACCATCTTATATCTCCACTGATACACACCAAGTCTTTTGACCTTTGGAGAAGGACTTTACACCACAAGGGTACAAAAGGTTCAAAAGGTTTGTGTTACTTTCCATCACCCTACAGGTGCCCTGCCAAACCAGAGAGATTTGCTAAGGCTCAAACAAGGACCCTCACACCACAAACACTGCTGGTCTGTTTCACTGGAGCATTAAGCTCAAGGCACCATAGCTGGGGATTGAACTCAGGTCATTGTGGCAGTGGAGTGTCTTTACTTCCCACCTGGGGACCGTTAATATTACATGTCAGCTTGTCCAACATGAAAGCTATCCAAGTCAATAGTCCTTACTCTTGCTTAGAATCTCATCATATCCGCCATGGCTTCGATGCAAATGTGCAGTCACCGTCTTACCTGAGAATGAATCTTCTTTCGCAATGTTTTGGGATGATGGGCCACTGCATAATGCAGGGGTTGTTCTATTTCAAGTGAGGATGGATTCTTTACAATTACCAAAATATTCTGATACCTGTATATTTCCTTCAAACATTTTTTGCAGTAATTAGTCCCTGATGTGGACAACTCCTCACATAGGCTCTCCAATTGAAATTGGAAAATTTAAACATAAATGTATCAACAAAAACTGACTTTCTATCACTTCTCATTCACAGATAATCTACATAAAACAGTACAATACATAAAAGTCCATCAGTGTGAGATAATCAATAGAATCAGTATGATAAATACAAAGCAATCCTTGGTGGTGACACCTTTGTGCTTACTTCGGCCAAAGCTGGATGCTGGTTTTCCACACTGCAAAGGTTCTTGGGTCTCTAATGTTTGTGGATATGGAATTCCACTTTTCTACTACTTCAGCAGCCAAAGCAGATTGACCAAAGGCTGTCTTTCTGAACTGTGGTACCCACTCACTCCTTGTAGATGCTCTAGCCCTGCTGGCAATGCCTCTACTCGACAACTCTAAAAGGAAGGGGGGGGGGGGGGGGGTGAACATCAGGCATTGTTGATAAAGTAAAAGGACAGTGTGCCAGAGCTTTTTCTTCTCTTACATATTTCCCCCTACACAATTTTTTACAAGAAACTTAACTTAAGTTGTGAAAAATAAGGAAATCACTTTTTTAGGACATTACAGTGATGATGATCCCTCGGCTTTTTATCTACTACTATTAGGATTTGTTTACAGAATGAGTAGACAGGCTTGAGTATAGTCACACCTGCCTGTGATTAGGTTGTTTTGCAGTAAGACAGACGGGGAAAAACATGATAGTGTGTACACAAATCTTTCCAGCAGACGGAGACGACTGGTGCGTGATGCTCTTCAGATTATTCAGATTAAATTTAACATTGCTGATGACTTTATTATCTTGTTTCTTTGAGAGACGGGTATAAGTTAAATATAATGTCTAAATATTTAACATTTATCAGAAATGTGTTGACTTCTCAATTAATTAAAATGTTAGGATCAACAAATTATTGTTATTGCAATTACATGCAAACTGTTTTTCTCACATTAAGGGGTCAAGCATGAATTAGCCAGCCAATCCAACACCTTGCTCATTGCGGCTATCAGTTTGGCTGCAGCACATCATTTAGAGCTTGAATGGGTGAAGTATCATCGGTAAAGTCATAGTGTACCTAAAATAGACTGATTGAGGGACCTCTACTTCACAACTCGTAGATGAGGATCACTTATCAGACACACTTACTCTTACATTGTTGCCGCTTATTCTAAAAAGATTTGAATTGAAAGTAAAATGTTGTGTTATACTGTGTCAGATGCTTTCCTTCAATCTAAAAACACAACTTTGACAACGTCACCTTCATCAAGACCATTTTTTACTTTTTTGACAAAAAAAGCAGTGCTTACAGAAACCAAGTTGCATCGGGCACTTTTAGAACCAATCGGGAGGATACTAATGGGTGCATAATTCGATGGGATGGTTCTTTCACCTGATTTAAAGACAGGGGGTTACTGAAGCTTTCCAGGGGGTAGGAAAATAGGATTTTTTTCATTGATAGATTTATCAGATGAGTTAGAGGCTTAAAAATGATTGATTTCTATTTTTCCAAAAAAAAATCTTGCATCACTATCAAAGACATTCTTACTACTTGTTGTTCATATGGCTTGTTTCTGGGTTCACTATTGTAGACTCAGGGTTTTGGTCCCTGCTGTGTTTTCGTAACACATGCACATGCAGTATTGATTTATAATCCATATGTTTGAGCATCAATGATTTGGCCTATTATTGATCAAATTTTGGAGACGTTCCAAAATCTAATGAGATCATCTGCTCTATAATGGGACCCTGTGGTTAAAGTACAAATATTGTTCTCGAGTTCCAAGTTAAGAGTTTATCATCTTCTGAAAGTGCATATTTGATGTGAAAACTGCTAATACATGAGTGATGGCAGCTGCATGCAATGTCCTCATTGATGAGAGTATACCTTCCCCAGAGTGATACCTTCCCTACGGTCAGCATCCCCAAGAACAAATGGGTTACTGAGGGTGCATTGAGAACATTAACAATTCATCTAGGTGCCCTGGTACTCCCCACTGCTCTGACAATTGGAAATCACAACAGTTTAAATGATGAGTGTGAAATAAGCCATATGTACTGCACACGTGTAACCGCTAATGTATTAGAACATTACTCACACTGCTCAGTAGGTAGAATCATGCTTTACTGCACTGACTTCTAATGAGGTGTGTTTTTAACTTGATGACTTTGGCCTCTTGTGGGCTTAATGTCTGCTGGTGCACTGGCAGCACAGTTTGAGTATGTCGATGTGTTTGCATGCTTAATTCAATTAAACATCTGTGATGGCAAGTCCCCTTTGATACCTACAAATACACACTCCATCTCTCCTTAAGATTCCTCAAAAGCTACAACGGGGCTGTATTCAGAATGGCATCCGAATGTACTATTGATACAAAGTATGACATTAAATTTAGTATGGAGTTTGTTTCAACTGCACAGTAAGTGTTTTTTTTTTTGTAGGTGAGAAATTCCTTGATATACATTAGATAAGCAAGAATTTCTAAGTATGTGGCGTGAGCTCACTGGTCATACTCAACCGCCCCAAAAAGGATAGTGTGTCTTCAGATTGTCCAATGGCAGACCACAAGGGAGACAGTTTTAGCACCACAGTGAGGCATGGCTGGATGAAATAATTAAGAATGATGGCAAGGAGTAATGCACAGATTATGTGTGAATAAATCTTCCACCACTAAATTATTTTGTCCTTTTATATTACATTGGGCAGTGAGTTTTCTAGATGATTTCTTAATTGTTTCTTGTGTGCCTGAGTGTTTTCTTTAACAATTTAACGTCAGAGATTGGAGAGGCTGTTTTCAGTGATTCTCAACATTTCCATGCATGACATAACACCATTGCAACAACTATTGTGGGACATTTAAGCAGCAAAACTATACACTGTAGTTATAAACTTGACAGGACAGAGGAATATCTTCAGGGGAAACATAATTAAACATAGCTTCTGAAATGAATGTTTTAGGCAGCTATGATGGAACTCTGATGGATGCAGCTTCACTCCAAACAATCTCACTGTATGAACCTGTGCTGTGTGTGTTTGTACTTCTGGATGTGCAGAATAACACAGAACATGAATCAACATCAGCTCCTGATCGATCCGGTCTGCGTGTCTGGAGATTTAAATAATCGATGAAGTTAAGCTGCTGTGCTTTGTGCATAAATGCGCACAGCAGCTCTCTTACTGGCATACTTAGTTAATAGTTAATTTAGTAGGCAGTAAGCAATCTACTGTTTGAGTAGGTGGTATGCAGTACGTTAGTATGTCATTTCAAACACAGCCCAGGTTTAATGTGACATACTAAATAAATAATATCTGCAGCATATCATGCAAAAAAATAATTCTAGCAGTGGGTAATCTGAGATATCACTCCTAGGCTTTGCTTTGAAGCCTGGGGTTCAGCCAGAAATCATTAATTTGACGGAATGAATTACTAATTTCTTTGGTAGCAAAGCCCGCACACAAATTAGAGACTTTGCTACAGAGATGTATTGGTTTAACTCATGTGCACATGTTGGAAAACATTGGGATACAAAGTCACTCACAAATGAACTCCAAAACAACAGCATGGTAGGATATGGGGAATAGAACAGAATCAAGGGCAAGCAGGTATCCCGCTTCATGCAGGACTGCACTGCACATCCTGTCCCATGTCCCACACAGTGAGATGATATCGGGCATTTTCACTGGCTCTAGTTTTCACAAGTAAAACCACCGTAGGACAGAAATCTGGATCGTACCCAATGGCTGTGAAGAAAGGAGAGAAGGCTGTCATCAACGGCCGTACCAACAATGACAATAGATCAGAAGTGTCTGGATTTGGCAGTCTTATTGCGTGTTGCTCTCCTGACTCCGTCTGTGCTCTTTCACAGTCTACAGGAAAGGCAACACAAAATCAAGGTACTAATTGCTGGTTTCTCGCATTGTTTTCTCATTGCCAGGCTACACAATATGAGAAAAATTGCATCTCTAATCTCGATGTTGACAACAACAAAAAAAAAACAACTGAAACTGGCACATTGGAATGTATTTTGTAAACATTCATCATAAATAATCATAAATCATTTTTGTATGTTAGCTACGTGTTAATTACTACACTGTAAGCAAAAGATAAATGTCAAAAATGTCAACATTTTTGATTATGTCTCAGCACTGGTAACATCCCAAACAAACACACTCTTCATCCACATTTGGTTTGTTGGGATCTGGTCGTTCTAATGGAATCCTACTTGTGAAGGTGAAAGAAGGGAAAATTGCTGCTATGAGAAGGAAGTCCTTCTTGAATTGTAGCCTAGTTGGAATATGAAAAAAAAAAATAAAAGGTTTGATCGTCAGCCCATTTATCTCCAGCGAGAGAAGTGAGGATGGCACAGTCTCCTGTGTTCATCATTGACAGGTTTGCTTGGATGCCAGGTGTACTCATTTGTCTTTGAAATAATTGGATATTAAGAGGATAATGAGGTCTTTGGGGAGACACTGATGAGTGTTTCTGACATTCAGCTGAATGAGGGACAGAATATATAAACCACTTTGATTTGCCTTTATAACAGAAAAAAATTGTTGGGTTTTATCAAACTGATGCTTGGAGGACACTGCAGTGTTTCACTTGTGATAACAATTATAGATGATAACGGGCAAGTAATACAAGGCACTGATATGTTTCCTGTTGTGTCCTGGTTGAAACACCAAAATGCACTTGATGAGGCCTAATTTCTCATTTCATATGTATATTCTTTCATCCAAAATGCAGCAATATTCTATTTTTACAAATATGTTGACATATGAAATTTCTCACATACAAAATATTTAAAAGACTGTTTAATGTTGTTGATGATGTAAATGCAGTTAGAGAGGTGAGTTAAGATAGCTCCTATGTAAACTAACAGGCCTCTGTGCCATGTGCACTGTTGTTATGGGTGGAAATGCACCAGATGTTGTGGCAAATTCCTTTCAGTGTTTATGGGAGGGGCCAGATATTGCAAATTAATAGGAAATTTGATCAACAAGATTACAGAGATAAATTAGACTTTAATTGAACACAATCCTAAATTGCAACATGTTATTGTATGTCTCCCATAAAACTCTTTATAAAACATTTAGATGCAGCCCCTATACTGATTTACCTTGACCAGGAACAGCTGTTAGATCACTCTCCCCAAACAGAGTCTTCCACAAGGTAAAATTACTGTTTTTGTCAATGATGTCTGGTGGCTTTGAAAATGTGTAACAGCTGTTTATGGCTCCATAAAAAGAATCTTACATGTATATCTCTGTAGGGATAATTTTGACATCTCCAATAACAATCTTAACAAGTCATCAGCAAAAACAAGCACTTTTAGTGAATCTAATTTGAATGGGCACATTGCCCAACAGAAACTGTTCCATGGTTGCTGGCTGAGGCGTTTTACTGGACCAATTCCAAAACTTTTTGTACCTTCTAGTCATTTCAAAACCAAAATATTTAAAAATAGAATCAAGATCTAAAAATGTTGGAGTTATCATGCCCAGAGCATCATTAGTTGCCCGACAGCGAAACAATCAATCAGAGCAGCAGAGTTTAGAGTGTTAAACACCATAAGACACCACTGAATAAAATCTTAGATTGCCTTAGATTCTTTCCATTGATGTCCGACCCTTTCTGTAATCATAAAATGTTGTTTTCTGAAATGATATGTTATGTTTTGCGAAATAATGTGTTTATTGACCATCAGGGCAAATGTACAAAACAACTGGGACTGGAGTACCTACAATAGTGTGCAAGAGTCATAAATGTTATTAATTTCACCTGAGCTTTTCCTGCTATATCTATAAAAGGTCAACTGTCCCACAATTAAATTCTGCACAGACACCAGCAGAGCTACTATACTAACTATATCAAACCAGTACATGTTGATTATATAACCATATGGATTTGAGTCAAAACTCAAAGTCAAAACATTTTTATCACTGGTCTTCCAGGAACCTCCAAGAAACACGAGCTGACCAACAATGCCGTATTTCTGAAAAGGACATCCATAACAGCATTTAGAATCAAAAGCATGGAAGAATTCCTTAGGGTGGCAGATCCTGCCAACCAATGTTTACAACACAGGAACATTATTTGTATAGTTGAAGTGTCGCAGGGACATCAAGTGATCTGTGAAAACCTGCTGGGAGAAACAACAGCATGTCATAGGTATTGCAAAGGCCCTGCGCTCATCACTGCTCATGTTTATGTATAATCACATGGGAGTCTTGTGATTATCCCATATTATTCTTGATCTGGAGGTAAAGACAACCTGAATAAACCCTCTAGGGATGTGCTTTTGCCATTGCTGTCCATGTTTCCTGTGGTGCTGGCATGTTGCAGCCAAGAACAAACTGTCTTTGAGCTAAATAGCTTCTTCCTCCTTCCAGAATGAGCAGGAACCTCTCAAGATGAAAAGCACAACACACAGAGAGATTAAGAAGGAACATCAAACAGCCAAAACCTGGATGGTGATTGTTGTTGAGCTTCAATGGACTGTTTGCAAAACATATTTTTTTGTGGGCTTTTTCTTTTGCCTGAGGCATCCGTCATCAGTCAAGTTATTTGTCACATGTAATCACGAGGCACATGGTTCTCAGGCAGTGACCTCACCTGGCACCGTTCTGACCACAGCAGGAGGAAACAGCCATAATCTGGGCAGTGGGGATTCTTAATTTCTCCCCTAGCCTTAACCTTATCTTTTAGGCAGAGTAGTGCACCACTGATTGTTTATGTTCTATTCTTGATATTAAGAGGGCGTTGTTCCTTCCAAGCCTCTTCCCAAAGTCCACCATCCTCCTTAATCTGGCTGATATTCAGGAGCAGGTTGTTCTCCTGACACCAGAAGGCCATGTCCCCTACTTGCTTTCTGCAGGTGTTGGATTTAAACAGCTAGGATTTCTTTTGTGTGTGTGTATGCATGCCCTGGGGTGGTTTGGTGTTAAGGACGAGGGTGGAGGAGGTGTGTCCAGCCACCCGTACCACAATGGGTCTCCGCGTCAAGAAGTCAAGGCTCCACATGCACAGTGAAGTGTTTAATCCCAGGTCTTTGAGCTTTGTGACATGTCTAGGTGGGAGTCTGCTGTTTGTTGACACACACTTCAACAACAAAGCTTCACATCAACCTCCTGTGTTCATTTCTTAGAATATTTTGCAAAACTTAGCCAAAAAATGTAAACACAAAAACAGTCATGGGTGATGCATTACTAGTTTTCTAATGTTGGGAGATTTCCCTGTGGAGATATGGGCAAGATCATTTTCATTATCATGTGTGCTGCGTAAGGAACACAATTGGATCACCACACTCCAATTCCAAGGCTCTAGGGAAATGTTTGCAACCCACATGTGTGGATGACATATTGAAATCATACAGCAGTGTTGAATCTTGTCCCAGTTACTCCAAAGCAAATGTGTCGAGCCTGCACGGTGGCTGCCTCATAGCACAGTCATGTCCCAGCTGACGAAGCAAATCTCCACGGGCAGTTTTATTTAATATGAAGCTTGAGAAGGAATAAACAAATAAATGAAACCCTGCTACACAACACTTTATTATCATTCCCACTGCATTGTATTCCCACAGTGATGGCAATGTTTACAACCAAAAGAACAAAAATGCAAGACAACCTCCTATTTCTTTCTGTGCATTGTGTATGGTGTATGTACGAGTTAGAAATTACACAACACAATGAGCCTGGGTTCTTCGGGCCCCGGAGAGTATGTCGTCTGGAGCAGACAAGAGTCCCAGCAATGTACTGCTGTGGACGGTGTGAGCAGAAAAATATTTTAGCCACCTAAAAAGTCCAAAGAAAATAGAATAATAAAACAAAAAACATGAATGAGTGAAGAAGTTGTCTCTTTCTCTCTTTTGCTTCAAGGCCACCAGACTCCATTCACAAAAACATTCATTTGAACAAAGGAGTTGCTGGTCCGCTGCCTCGATGCTTGTGTTATTGTGTGACTTTGGTGGGTTTTTTTTTTTTAAATACTTAGTATGGAGCCAAACTAATATGTTGATTCATTAATTAATGTTTCAAAACTGAAACTTAAGTTAGTGAGCAACATTCTTATTTTAACCCTTTACTGCCCAAACCCAACTAAACTGTAACAGTTTCAGAGCATTATCCTGCTCTGAGCATCTAATATTGAGGCAGAAAGGTGCTCTGTGCGTCCATTAGATGCCAAAGGGGGTGACAAAGCGTTGGTATCTAATGCTGACAGATAATCCAAACTATCCCTTTAAGACCCGAGTGTGAAGGGAAGACTTTTACATGAATCAATACCTCAGTATCAACTCTTAACCACCACTTAGAGCAAAAGAAGAAAAAAACATCAATGAGTGGTGAGAATCTTCCAAAATGGAGCAGAACATCTTGTTAGTGAGGAGGAGGAGAGAGGCATGAAAGTGCAGCGTGGCCTTAGGAGACCAGGACAGACACTGGTGAATCAAAGGAGACCACCGGTAACATCTCACTGGGACTCCTCTACATAGGTGGGCTGTTCAGATAACTACAGTCCAGCCAGGGTCCTCGGGAACTCCTGGGAGAAGAGTGCTGTATGAATACCTGTGGGAATCAGTTGAACACAAGTGGTGAAACAGCAAGGACCCGGGCCAAGAGATTTAATGTCGTCTGTGAACCAAAACCAGTCACAGCATTGACTGGGAATGGGTCAAAGTCTGGCGGTCAGTGGATGGCAGAAAAAGGTCAAGGAGATCACTCACATCCAATGCCAAGAGACATATTATGAAGAAAAAACTACAAGAAGAAACAGGACTGATGAAACTGATAGAAAACTGTCTAAAAAAATCAAAATGTTGCAGATATGCTTGGTTGTTTCATATAATTCATCTGGTTGTCTTTCAGTGGATTTCAGGATCTGTGATTGCTGGGGTGATAAACATCTTCCCTGGTCTGATTACTTCATTAGGAAGTTAAGCGACTTCCTCTGCCTCTCATCTACTGCAGGATGGAGGAGCACCACTCAGAATCTTTCACAGTTCTACAAGTCGGAAAAACTAATCTCTCATCTAGTGCCATCAAATACACGCAGTGAGAAAATGCATTCAGCTCTATTCACGGACCAAAGAAAGGCAAAACTGAATGGGTTTGAATATGTGCAAAACTGAACTACCAGCTCAAAGCCTGAAAATATGATTGGGTTACAGCTCTGTAGCACTTAGAATGATCAGCTAGTGGAGGAAAAGATGATGTTCAGAAGGGTTGTTCCACCATTTTTTTGGGAAAAATTTGCCGTCTTCATCACAGAGCAGAATCAAGTGAGACACATGAAGATAAACAACCCTGTCTACCATTTCTTTATCTACAGAAATATCTATTTTTTAGATATTGGTATTAGTCAAATATTAATGGGATGATCTGCCACATTTCAAACAATTCTAAATTATGAGACTGTGGTGATTATCATGAGTGTTGTTGCAGTATGTGGAAAAGCTTGGCTCACCTTTCCCTTTGGGATGAACTGACCAATCATGAACCAGTGCCGTTACACTAGTGCTTTTATGGCTGAACAGAATCGAGTTTCGAAACTTTGTGAACTGTCGTACACGAAGAGTGGAGACTGTTATGGCAACAGATCAATACCAATAGTTAAGAATGAGGTGTTAGAGAATGACAGATGTCGGTATTTGGTTGTCCATATAGATTTGGCCATGTTGTATCACCGGTAAAACCTCTTATATCTTTAAAACTATCTAGAATTATTTTAGTACCAATTAAATGCTTTATAATCATTAAAACCTATTAGAGAGAAATCATGCTGGCAGCCAGCTCGCAAAGGCCAAATAAAACACCCTCATTATGTGTCCAACAAAACAACAAACTGAGCCATAGTCTTCATGTGTCTGCTCACAGCAGGTTGAATCCATACCTGTTTGTATAATACTCAACTTAGTTACTACTATTGTTTTTTTTTTTTTCTATTATACGATTGATCATGGCTCATCATAGTATTGTGAAGCACCGAACAAGTATATATTTCTATTTTTCTCATTTGTTGGTAAGTTGTCAATTTCTTTGGAATATTGACACACTTCCACTTGGCTGAATATCTGAAGAACTGACTCATTTATTACTGCCAACATTCATTAAGGAAGACTGGTAGCATTCTATGCCTTGCCATCTGTGCTATATGAATAACATCCACATTTCACAGCTGGTGTTCAGTGGTGACAGCTATACTGTACGTATGGTTGGGTGAACGCATCAGAGAAACAAACAAACCAAGAAAATACAAAAACTATATTTCATCCACCAACAGAGAAGAACTATTTCAGAGGGGCTTTACACAGTATACAGCTGTAAAACTGGGTGTACAGCATTGGACACGCACATTCAGCTTCTGTACTGTCGTGTCTGCTCTTATATTCGTATTTAGTATAAATTGGTAAATACTATTAGTATTTTTGATTTCATGAGTCAAAGGGAACAGAAACTATTTTAAAAATGGCTGAAATGTGTAGGCAACATTGCTAAATGCAAGACAATATGCAGCATGAGCTGTCTCGTACCCATGAACAGGACTGTACAGAGGGAGCAGTTAGACAAATATAAAGGAGACGTAAAGGAGGGAAAAACACTGGGATGGCAGCTATAACAAATGGAAATCTAGAGAATTTCCTCCCTGAGGTGATTCCATTAGAGGGGAGAGAAAATAGTGATGCCCATGAACAACCAGGAGGGTTGGCAAGAATTATGTCTGTATGGCACATTAAAACATGAAAGTCAGTTGGGCTACTGATCTCAACACCAGTTTATAAGATTGGCCTGTATAATCTAGCCACCTCCAGGTTCACCCCTTGATCTATTTAAGTTGGCTTCTCATCTTGCATAGCTTGTGAGCATTGTGAAAGTCTGGGAAAAAAAAAATGATGGTAAGAAAGTCGGAGAGAAAAGGGTAGAGACGTGGCAGGGTGTCGTGAAGAATGGAGGAGCTGGAAGAGGTGCCCAGGTGATGATACAGATACTTGTGATACTTGGCTGCAGAGTAATGCTACTAGAAAAGGACCACAAGAACATTATCTCTTTGTCTCATTTCCATTTAGGTTACACTCAAGTGAAGCGCTTATTACCCCCATTAGTCCATCGCTTTTATTCTCGCCTTTTGGGAACGGCTCAAAATTACAGTCATATTTCAGTGCAAACGAAAAACAAAATTTTACAGTGCTAACATTTAGGAGCATTTTTAGATGAGACTCCCTGTAGGCCGAAGCTTAGCTATGAACCCTGCAGCATTTTTCCTCTGGAAGTACAGACCTAAAACCAACTAGCCGCTGATTCTAAGTCGATCTGAATGAGAACATTAATAAACTGGTAAATCTTACGCTTCAGCATTAACGGTTGGTCTTCTGAGTGATAGCGTTACGATGCATCAATGCATCAATGCAAAATAGTGTTTTATGTTTTATATCCTCAGCGCTGACACTAAACTCTTTACCTGTGAGTGTATTATACCTGACCTTTACATTCTGTCATCTCTTTTGAAGTCATCACAGCTCAGTGCGGTTCAGAAATATTACCATATCTATAAAGAAAATGGATCCAATAATGACTGCAGACAGAAATACCTTACTTCTGCTGAGTTCAAACACAGTGGCATGGTAACAGCTTAGAGCTACCCTCTAAAGCACTAATGTGTTCAAATACCCATGGGCCCTTGTTGCAGCAAGATTGAAAATACCAGCAGTGACTCCTAGCCAGACACTTAAATAGAAAAAGGCCTATGGTCACACTTTGTGACATGTAGCATCTTAATGGTGCTGTTATGATGAGAGGTATGGGAGGGGCAATATATCATTTGAGTTCCTTTTGCCAGACTCATCATTGCATGACAGATCACCTACTGTACAGCCAAGACCAGTGCAGTATAGAATGTAGTTTCCAACAAAAGCTAAATCACACTGCTCATTTAATAAATGAAATGAGACACTGTTACCACAAGAAACCTGTTCACACACTCACTCAGTTTCATCTGTGAAGCTAATTCTTTTTGAATATTTTGAAACCCGAATTGTTAAGCAGTCTACCTCCCCGGCATTGTGCTGGTGCATTGCTCCATTTCTTTAAGTTACCACCACACAGGTAACCTACATGGCAGTAACACATCACACATGCACTTAAAATGTCTTACATGTTTATGCTTGAATTTAATGATTTGCTTTCTAGGTTAAATCTGGCTCTCTTTTTTTTTTTTTTTTTTAATATAACGTCTCTGTTTAACTACTGCCATATAATCACACCTGCATTTTAATGTATCTCTGTCGAAGTCTAGGTAAACCAGGTGTCATACATGGCTTTTAACAACGAGTATCTAACTAAATGCTTACTGGCAAGTGCTTGTGACCCATGTAATTATACTATATATAATTATGTAGATTTAAATTACTGGTGTTTTACCAGAAACAAAAAGATTCACACACAAGTCCTGCGCTGCCTACCTTATGAAATCATGTGGAGACTTACACCAAATTGAATGTAACTTAAGTATCCTTGATATAAATGAAATTGGCTTGCCATTTCAAACAAAACAAAACAAAAAATGGAGAAACAGCCTCCTGTTATATTGTAAAACAATGACCAAACACAGCACACTTGGCAGCACAGGCCATATTACACAGAAATGGTAGCAAACTGACAATACACACAGGTTGAGTTATGTGAATCCAAAACCCCATAATGCTCTAATGACAGCTTGCTTTGCCAGGCCTCTATACAATAAGCACTGAGACACGCACACAAACACACACACGGAAGGAGTATTTACATCTGTCAGTGTTTTTTACATTTTTTTTATTCTATTGTTATTTATATTCCAGGGCAGAGGTTTTCACACTCCATTATTTCCGACAGCCTGTTCAATTTCTGCTGGACGTGCAACTGCAGCGATTGGGTGGCCACATTGTATTGTCTTTATGTGTGATTGTCGGAACACGATGCCTCATTAGACCTTTAGTGCCCTGGCTCGCCGCAGTCCCATCCAAACACAATAGCCCATCTTATTATATCTATCTCTCGCCCACCTGACCACTCCATGGAGAGCCCTGGCAGCCGTAGTCAAGCTGTTCGAGATCATGGGGACTGGGACCTTTTGTACATTGTAACATCTGCACACTGGCTGTCTGTGACAAGGTCTAGCACTGTGATCTCCCCCAAAACAGGGCTTTTTTTTTTTTGTCTCACCTGCCTCCCTGAACTCTCTCTGCTGTCTTTTTCCCTCTCATGTCTACCCTTTTTTCTGCCACCTCTCACCACCCAAAATGGGCTATTTATAACCCCTACGTCACTGACCTTACTTGAAATTACACAGCAATTTTCCCCATTATTATTTTTCCCCCAGACCATCTTTATACATTCCCTCTGGTTTTGCAGGCTCTTTTTTATTTTGCCTTTCTGCTTTCCTACGCCAATCCATTCTTCGGCTTACTGTCTGTATATACCCGTCACTTCTACCCCCTCCTATGCAAGTATGTGTCTCATCTCTTAAGTACTCCCTCCCTCCCTCCCTCTCTCCCTCACACACACACACACCCTCCTCCTCCATCTCCTCGATCACC
Organism: Pempheris klunzingeri; assembly: GCF_042242105.1. NCBI lineage: Eukaryota > Metazoa > Chordata > Actinopteri > Acropomatiformes > Pempheridae > Pempheris > Pempheris klunzingeri. The sequence goes on along the minus strand of NC_092032.1, from coordinate 17,974,617 downwards.
CTGCCTGCGAAGCTAAAGCTGTCTGGCTCCCCACCTGCACAGTCCTTGGAGAATGCTGACTTAAAGTACAGTATATTCTGCCACTGAATGCAGCATGGGGAGACACTTCTCTACCAGAGTGGGACAGGGCACTAACACTGTTATCTGGCATACTATTGAGCAGCTTATGATAAATCAACTAATTATTTCAACAAAGTCTTCAAGCTCAACTGCTCTAACATGATGAGAATGCATTTTTCTTCCTACTTCATTTAATCATCACTGGTATAAAAAACTAAACACCTAAAACATTTTCAGTTCTCTTCCAAATGAAATCTACTGAGAATATTATGGTTACGAGATAGATGTCAACATCTGATATCGAACACTTGCTCATTACTGGAAAGAATACATGATGAAATAAACCAAGGTCAAACGTAGTTTTGATTAATGTGTTCTTAATTGGTATGAAGACTGGAGGTAAATTAAAGCAAAGAGTGCAAACACTCCATCACGTTTAGCTAAAGAGGCTCTCAGATTTATTATGACACACCCCTGCCAACAAAGCCTGTAACAGGCAGGATGACAGATGACCAAAATTCAGAGTTACGAACAAGCAACTTGTGAATCCTGAGATGTTTAAGTCTTATTCTACATATACAGTAAGTGGTAACATATGTGGAGTGGAACATATCATGCCAAATACAGAAACAAACAGCACAGGCTCATGTTAGTGCTGCTGGAGGGATAAAACTGCAGGTGTGACAGCGACTGCTGTAAAGAAAACAAGTAATCGTATTATCATTCAGGCAAATCTGTAATATGCAATACACTGCAAGGTTCAAGATGATATCACGAATAATGAAGGTAATGCTGATGGGGAAAACACACCGGTAACATGGCAACAATTAAAGGGATAGTTTAGATTTTTTGAAAATAACTCCAACATACAAAATGTATATACAGAATTTTTTTTTTATATTTTCGATATTTTTAATTGCTGTTTTTGTGAATGAAGTCTGGCGGCTTTAAGCGTAGAGCAACATAACAGCTTCAGTTCCCCAATGAGGAGGGCTTTCTGACAGCAATGTAAAGCAGTGAAAATATTGTAAATACTTAAGCTTAAGTATTTAAGCTTAAGCTGATACTGTAAGTATACTGTAAGTATACACTATGCAAATGTAACTCATACAACCCCACTTCCAAAAACCCCAAATATCCCTTCAAGACTACATAAACTGTCAATTAATCATCACATATCAGCAGAATTAGCAGGCGTTCAGACTGAGAAAGAACATCGTGTTAATAAAAAGTCAAGGAGCTGCATTGGTGTGGGTGTGTTGTGATATGCTGTGGTCAGTAGCAGAACTAGCATTTTGATTATAACGGCTTCAGCTCGCCTGATTTAAATAAGAAAATGTATGCATCAAGGCTACACACTCCAGTGCTGACCAGCTGTCAGTGCCAACAGTTCACCGTACTCACTCCTGTATAGCTGCTGCAGCCAGAGATGATGTTTTTGTAATAATTGTTCATTCTCATGTTTGTTGCTGATCACTTGGCCTTGAGTACATCTGGTGTCAATAGATGAATGTGTAACTGACTGAATTGGCTGCATGAATTCACCATTCCCTTATCACATTCTGTTTGGTAGTTAGTTTTTTTGCAACATGAAGTGACTGGCGCTACACTCTGCCGTCTCCTCTGCACTTGGACCCTCATCTGACAACTGTTCACAGAATCAAAACATTTGTACTGTGAGCTTTAGTGAGAGCTTCTTCCTGATACTGATGTCAACCTGAGGCTGACAACAATGTTATCAAGTAAATGTGGGCTTGTTTGCACTTCTGCTGCACTATCAACAGGAGCACATAGGTGCAGTGCTTTCCTGTGGACTCATTACGCTGTTGATTCGGTGTGTGTGTGTATACTCTTAGCTTTCTGTCATCCCACTTTCAGCACACTCCATGATTAATGAGTCATTGAGTCTGGGGGGCCATCTCAGCTCCTGTCAACGACACTGACAGTGTGTGCCTGCACTCCATCACACAGCCCTCACCATTACCGCATCTACCCTGGCAGCACAGTCCCAACATCATAATAGTTCAGCAGAGGGACTCATCTGCAGTAGATATTCCAGCCAATTATCAACTTGGAGAGGGTTGTTAGAAAAGCACGCCACTCCCACAAACAAGGACCCAAATTAATAAAATCAACCACGGATAGTCTGAAGAGAAAGGTCTATCCATTCTTCTGGCTGGTAATGGCACCCAGTGTCTGGTGGTAATAGCCTCTCTGCCACGCAGAGAGAAGTCACATATTAATGAATGCTGCCATTTGCATGCGCAAGCAGCTTCTGAGGGTCTATCAAAGCAAATTGCTTTATCTGGAATGAACGTGACCCCGCCAATGACTGGGTTTTGTAAATAAGCCATTATCCATCTAAGGTATAATTACACCGTTAATGTCAGCATGTTGCAGGGCCTTATTGACCCCGTCTAGACATCTACCTGAGTCTAATTGATAAACATAGCATACATTTAGAATGTACACATGCTGCTGGATGGAGAGTCTGCTGTGCTGAAAGCATGGTGAGCCATCTACGGCTGGATATGGAACAGGCAGATGTCAGTGATGGGGGTTATTTAGTTGAGACAGCGAGGCACAGAAATGTGTGTGTTTGAGATACATGTATGCCGGGCTGCTGCCATGATCATTTTTCTGATCTCCAAGCTGACAAAGACATTATTTTGAATAACTTGCAGCTAATTTAGAATAAAATAGCAGTGTTATTATTGTGGATGGTTCAATCTCTTCGCCAAATCATACATGTGAAGTACACACTGGCCCACTTCAAGTTTTATCTGCCTCAAACAGGGCAGTTCAGTAGTTTGAATCACAATAGTTTGTTTCATAGCATCAGGCCCTTTGTCATATTTGAATGTTGTGTTCATGCTGCCTTTGGTACACTGAAGGGCTCCGATCAACAAAATATTAAGTTCACATAAATTCAACCCTGCCGTTGGAGCATTGTCATTGTGTGACAAAACCTACTTTAAATGACATCACAAGTGCTGTCAACCACAAATCCTTTTCTATTTTGTTGCTTTGTGTTTAACATCCTGCCTGTTTGAAAGTCACTGCTTTCACTGTCAGGCATTTAGTATCTTTTGTTGTGAAGTCAATCTTTACATACTTACTTATTTAGTCATTTTTACCCTTTTGGGATCATAAATGTAGAAGATATCAGGCGTTACCACAGGCAAGGTATATTATATGTGCATACCACTATAACACAGGTATCAGTCCTGTTACAGCAGCTACAGTATACTAATGATGCTTGACTTGGAGCCTAATATGTATTTGTCTAAAATAGGTCAGTATTCTTTTTAACATAAATGTACCGTCTGTGTGTTTGCGATCGATGCTGTTTGCTTGTGTGGATGGTGGAAGGGATCGGTTATCCCTGTGTGTGCATATTTGTGAGAATGGGCAGGCAGTGAGAGATGTTTACCATAATGGAATTCTGACATTCCCATGTAAGGATCCATAACAACAGTCTCCTGAATGCACACAGGATGAGATCATATGCACAGAGTGAAGTGCGTAGTTCCCCATTACTACAGCCTGTTTTGTCTTTCAGTCAGTCAAAGAGAAGAAATGGCTCTGTGCTTGTTCAAACAGACTGGGGATTATACATAATTTCAGTATAATTCCCTTTCCTCTGACTTTTGTTGACATATTTTCAAAATCCTAACGTCTAAGTCAGTAACGACTTCGGCAGAATCATTCACTTGGACTGTGAGATAAAACACTTTGCATTTAGTTTGTAGTGCTCTTTATCCTACCGAAGGAGGAGAAGGAAGGAGGAAGGAAAAGGACGATGACGAGGAGATGGAATCAGTAAGAAACGGCAGAGATGGCAAAGGGGAAGAAAGAAGAATAGACAGGATTGTCCGACTGATAATAGCACCAGAGGTGAAAGAACCACCGCTTGAATCTTTTCATTGGTATTGTATCAAAAGTAATATCCACTTCAGCGTTTTTAAAATTTAAACAAGCGTGAATGGCACATCTTGTTTTTGCTCTCTTTCCATTCACACTTTTTCTTGCCTGTAATAAAGATAATCTAAAGCCACAATACAGAATACATCATGTTCTCTGGGATTTGTATCACAAAACACAGTGACGCCTGGATTTCATTTTAACATCACAGGTTGATGTCTAAATCCAAGGGTGGAATGTCTTTTAGCAGCATATCAAATACAGCAACTCGTCCAATTTAATTTCACTTTCAGTAAATGCGTTACCAGAAAATGTTATCCCTTTCTTTATCCAGCATTATCCATTAAGACGATTTGCTGAGGTACGCCCTGTTTCCTACAAGTTAACAGCTCAGAGTGTTGCTGCACACCCAGATGCTCCCCCAGATCCTATTACAAGCCTGTAGCTCCACAACAAAAACCCTTGGTGGATTAACCTGTGTGAAACCTGCCTAAGTGATGAAGAAGAAGCATGCGGCAATGGCCTGATGTTTACATGTGTTAGCAGGTGCTATGAATGAATGAATGAATGAATGACTCATTGCATTATCAGGTAAGTGTAAGGGAACACAGCGGGCAGAGAGAAGCCTGACTGCACTATGTCAGCGGTGTGCTAATCAGCGTGCCATCACAGCCCGCGTGTTTAGAGGTGTCACCACTAATTAGATGTTCCTAGCTTCAGTTGTTGGTAAATTCCGACTGCCACTGTTGAGAACTGTAAATAGCCTAATCACACTGCTAATGTTGTGAATGTCTGTTGGTTTTAAAGGAGGGAGAAGATGCTTTTCTCTCTTTTTGGCATGGATGGATTTTAGTTGGTGTTTATACACACAGTGAAGAGTGGGAGCTTGTTTTTTCCTTAAATGTTGTCCTGAATTAATGCTCGCCTCAGGTTGTGTGCTGTTCCTTACTTTGCTGGCTTTGTAAATGGATCATTGTAGGATATGAAATTGTTAACCACCTTTCACTACTTCAGTTTTGATGTGTTATTCAGTACCAGTTCCAGGTCTCTTTGTTGTCCATGGAGGTAATTTTGTCGTATAAATTTGTCATATTAGCCCTTTGCCCTTTTGAGCTGATGGACGATTTCACAGCTTTTGCACATGTCATGCAAATTTTTAGAATGACAGATATATCCAGGCAAAAATGACTTAATATTGAGGTTTATTACTTATTCTGCTTGGATACAAAAGCAGTTTTTTTAGGATAATGTCATGATTGCTGTTGGTTTTGTGCTCACGATATAAAAGACTATGTTAGATACAGTATAGTCTTCAGAATGAACACACGACAGCATTTCGGCTCTTCATTCATCATTCATCCACTTTCATTGACTCAGCACTGAAATTAACATGATACTCTGGCACATAAACATCTGTGTTCATTTTGCAGAGTGTAGTGCGAACACTCTGACGAGCAATAGCAAAACAACACATCTATATAAAAGACAGCACAAAAGAAAAATGGCTTACAAGCAGCTGAGAACAGAGATTATGGGTCAGAATCCAGAATCTTAGCAGGCAATTAAAAAAAAACGAGTATGCAAAGCATGCTGCCTGATGTTGTCTGTGGGAAATGAAGTGAGGGGAAGAGCACGCACACACTGTCTTTGTGTTATAAACAAAGTGATAATACCCTGGTTGTGCTTCACCTGCATTTAATGTCTGTGCAGGCAGCCAGATATGCTAATGTGACACGTATGTGAGGAGTGTGAACAATTGCTCAGCCAAGCCCTTCTCCCTTGGGGAGAGTGTGCTGCGGAGTGCTATTCGACTTCCTAGTTTTTGCAAACAGTTCTGCAGCCAGGGTGCAGTGAGCATTCTGAAGTAGTGGGTAATTAAATGCAAAAATGGGATTAGCGCTGTGCACTCTGTTCCCTGTATCCATGTGATTCTGACAACACAATGTGGGCCTCCTAAAGCCAGGGATAAAGAGAACTGCTGTGTAGCACTGCAGTGTAGATTACATAAGATTAGGACACACACATTTTTACACACAAAATTACTGCCCACTTCTTTTTTTTTTTTTTTGATAGACTCATCAAGCTTTTTGTCGGTGCATTTCATTGTATCGAATCCAAGTGGTACTCAATAATTGTGTCCTGATTGGAGAAAATGGCAATAATGGCAGGACACTTTTGTGCTTAGGATGCAATGTCACAGCTGGAGATTGGTGTGTTGTTAGCCTAGATCTACACAAAAGCACACATGACACTGACATTGTCCTTTTTTCTACCCTTTCTATCACATTCAGCTCTAAATAACCTTCACATAGAGCAGATGAGTAATTCTAAACTGGCATGGCATTCCTTTATTATGAACCTATTTCTTGTAGCACATCAAAGACAACCAGGGCTTCTCAGTTACAGAGAAAAAGTGTAGCAGATGTGACTGATAAGAGCTTTGTTTCTGTGCATCCTTCAAAGGAGGTTATCAATCCAAATGAAAGGTAGTCTCTAACTTCTTTCTTGATTAGATCAGAACGTAATTGACACAGTTTCCAATTGTAAAAGTTAGATCTTTTAATATGGGAATAATGTACTACATGTTGGGTTCATCAAATCCACTAAAATGGCGAGGTGCAAATCAGCCGCGGCTCAGATGAGGCATTTTGATAAAATTATTTCTGGAGAGTTATCTAAATCGCTCACTGCTGGACCATGAAAAGCTTCTATCCATTGATTATTACTTTTCATGTTCTGACTGGCTCACCATGACTTTCCACCCATGATGGCTTTAAGTGCCATGTCGGGATTCACTTCACGCCAATATCTAAAGTAACATTATTTGTGAGTAGCACTGGTGAATCCTGGCGAGCCGACCATGAGGCTGCATGCATTCCACCTGTGTGTTTGTGTCAGCCTTTTTCTGTTTCACAGTTAAATATCCGGGCTGGCAGATCGTGTTCAGTCTCATCTGACTTTGAACGTCGTCCTCAGGACCAAAGATGCAATCATAGCATGGCTCCTGTATTAGGAAAGCTCCACTGGGCACCATACAGATGCAACTCGCCTCATCCATAAGCAAAAACTGCACAACCCCATGAAGTCCATTATCGCAAAATATAAGGTTGGTGGGGGATATTTGCTCCAGCAGGTGATAAAGGGAGCAGTAACAATAGCAGATTTCTTCCTTCCAGTTGTCTGAAGTAATGCACAGGCGAGAGGACTGAAGTCATCAAAGCATATAATCAGTAGTCAAAATCCATGCTGGCTGTAATAGCCTTTGCCTGCTGGTTGATTGAATTTGAATGTGGCATAATGACTGCGTTTGGAAAGCCTTTCACAGTGCTTAATCACCTTGGATAATTAAGACTACAGTTTTTTAATGTGCAGACGGACATGTCACTGGTTATGGCCCAGACATAACAGTTCATAAAGGTAATAGTTGCTTTACCTATGGATGCTTTTATAATGGAGAAATCCAATGTTCATTGTTACAGAAAAGCCTTTGACATGTTCAAACTTCACAACGTTTGAATCCGAGTGGATCGTTATCAAATCTCTTCTGCAATATTTAACATATTACACATAAATTTACATCCCAGAACAAAATTCAAAACCGCTCACATAATTAGAAGAGCATTAAACAACCGCTCGCTAGGTAAAGACACAGTGGAGAAAAGGCAACCTGAGCAGAGAACCAACATACACTCTATACTCACTATGTGTGTGTTGTAATCCAAACTTCTCTGCCATTTGTTTAGTCGCTGAGGCCACTCATACATGTTAGTGCATGTAAGGCTGCAAAACTGTAGCACAGTGAATTCAAGCACAAAACGAGCCAAGCTACTGAGTTAAAACAGAGACCAGACCGCGGGGTGCAGCGCGGTGCAGTGGGAGGGGTGAGGAGCACGTTTGTTTTACCTTGAGAAGCTAAACTCACTTATAGAGAACCTTTAAAAACAACTCAGCAGGAACACAGTAATGGCAAGTTCCTGACACACTATTTCCACTTTAGCACATGTACAATACATATGAGCACCTAGGAGCAGCATGACAGGGACTGTAGATAGAGGATGAACACTGACTGACTGTCAATCAGTAATTTCTATGTGGCATTTCCAAATGTACACATTTCGACTTGTCACTAAAGGAGTTAGCAGCTTTCTTCTCATGCTGGCTGAAATCAATAATTGACATAATATCACACATTCAACACAAATGGGAGGAAAGTACAAGATTGTTCCCAAACACTATCAAAAGAATAGAGAAATTCTAAAATCAGTGTGTGTGTGTGTGTGTGTGTTTCTTTGCTGGTGGCTGGAAAATATTAATCACTAATTAATTAGTCACTGGTTCAGTCCATACGAGAGCCAGACTGCATCAAACAAACAAGCACTTCTTTCTATTTAAAAGATGGACTGCACATTTTTGTGCATAATCATCTTAAGCTGGACTTCCAGGTGACATAACACATATGCCCTCGAGATCAGAATGTCCTCTTGGGTTAGTCCTCAGCTTGTGGGCAGCAGCGAAAGGAAACAGCTGACTGTGTTACTAAACGTGGCTGTCTCAACAGAGTTAGGTTCTGTACTAACAATGTTCTTTATTCTTGTACTTTTTGAATTGGAGACTGCAGAGGGAGCGCACATACCTGTCCTGCTTTGTTTACTATTTTTGATGTCTACTGCTTGGAGAACGTATAAGCAAAGTGTTTATTCATATTATGCGGAATTTGATGTAATTGCCAAGCATTTCCACAAAGTGGAATACATTTCCATTTTGTGCTCGCTGGTGGAATCAACAAATTACTGTGTGACATTGTGCTGAAAACAGATCTGGGCCCAGTTTCCCAAAAGCCTTTTAAGACTTAGATAAGCTTATCCCATATTCTTACACTGGGAATAAGATTATCATTGCCTTAAGATGGTTTTTAGCTATGCTGGCATGACTCTAGGGATGGGAATATAGGTCTGTCAGTTCCCTACTTTGGTCCACATTAAAATATCTTTCCATCCATAACTAGTCAATGGATTTGCATGAAATTCTTACAGATATTCATGATCCCCAGAGGATGAATCCTTACGACTTCGGTGGTCCCCATCCACCGTCAGGACGAGCTGTGATATGTAATCCTACGACTTTTTACGTCGTGTCATCATCATCAGAGTTTGATTTGTCCGATACTTTGGTACGAAATACCTGATAAACCAGTTGAATTTCTACTCTACTTTGTGATTAGTGCTAAATAGCAAATATTATCATGTTAACATATTAAACTAAGACAACAAACATGGTAAAAATGACACCTGCTAAACATATGCATGTTTAAAAAGCACCGCTTTGCCTAAGTTCAGCCTCACGGAGCTGCATGCTTATCATCGTGTTTATTATTTAGGGATAGAGCTTTTTCTATCAACATTTTGGTATAGCTTTACGAGCTCACTCACTCTCACACAGTCTCACTGTCCCTGTGGATCTGCCAGCTGAAATTCAAATTCTGTGACTGTGATTCATAGCACTCGAGGCAAACAATTACTGTACATCCTGAGCTTCTCTGTACAAATTGGAAAAGATTTGAAGAAGAAACTTCAACCCCCCTGCGCCAAGGTCAATCTAAAACAGACTGAGCAGTATTTTCTGGAGGGCAATACCACAGTGCTCTTTCCAATAAAAAGCTTGAATTAAAAACCCATTCAGGTGGCCACAATTGCATCCTCCCACGTTATCAGCTGCCTGATGTGATGAGTGACCCTGTGGTCATCACCCCGGCCACGGAGACCATCGATCCTGCCGTCATGGTGGTCGACAGGGGGAAGGAGACGCTTCGCCTGCTGCTGCAGTGGTTATTGCCATTGCATCCCTCAGAGGAGACCTTTAATGAGCTATGAGGACAATAAAGCCATGACACGTACACACACATAGATACGCACACACACACACACACAGATACGCACACACACACAAAAATATTGACTACTAGGGGCTGGTGATCATGCCATGAGTCACCAGAGAGAAGAAATCCTTTGTAGTCAGTGGTTAATGAAGCTGTAGCAGAGATCGAAAGGCTAACTGTAAGCCCCTAGAATTCAGTGGCCCATTGAACTCAGTCCTCCCTCTAATTCAGAGGGGTTAGAGGTGGGGGATGAGGAGATTGGGGCTGAATTTATAGCTTAGCCTTTTAAGTTTAAGAACTGTCTGCTGGCCATATCAGATTCAAAGGTGGGTGGACAAAATCAACAATATTTATTGAAATGAATGGCGAAAAACAGCAGCACTACATGGACCTGAATCAAAATGAAGTACATTACTGTGCAAATCTCAGATCTCATACAATGACAGAGAGCTAGAAACAAAGAAAAAGCGGCACCTTGCACTGTAATACAGCGAGAAGGCTGCTGTCAAATAGACTGTAGTTGCTACATTTACTCGCTTTTTAATGAAGAGCTGCTAAAATATTCCTTTGATTTAACATCTCCTCACTCTAATGGGTAAGGAGAAATACCTGTACTGACACGTCAAATTGCACCCGTTACCATATTTATTCTGCATAATATCTGCATTTCAATACTTTGCTATGAATCCTAATACTGTTCTTTCAGTGATAATGTGTGTCTATGATGAAGTTTACCTGATGGAAAAAAAAATTCAGAATTACAGCCACTCCTACTCCCACATTGATCAAATGAATCAAATGAATATGTAAGTTGCATATTGGGGAAAACTAGCTGATCCTGTTGGCAGGAACAACACCTCAGATTAAAGCTCAGCACACAGTTCTGTATGTGCACGTACAACAGTGAAGGTCAAACATCCAAGGGTTTCTTTTAAACACTATTGACACACGCCTACTAATGTCACAATCCGGTGGCTGGTGTGCTTTGCATTCACACCATAAATTGACCACGTCAGTTTGCTTGGAAGTAAACCCGCATTGGATTTTAAGTTGTTGCTCAAAGTACAACAGAGTTTGAATTGTAGCTTTCACACAAACCCACCAGTTTATCCGCACCAAACACCTTAGGTGTAAAAACAAGCTGAGAGATCTTAGCAAGAGCTGGCTTCATCCTTAATTTTGACAGCACAGCTGCATATCATGACAACTAATAGCTGGGAATATTGCCAAACACTAGAAAGCAATCAGCTCAATAATACATGTGATTATTGCATTGGCTACAGTATATTGCTAAAGTGTGAGAAATGTCCTGATCATGTTTAATTTCACACAGCTTAATGCTTTGAGAACAGCCTGGTTAAAGCCCAGGCTGAATTATAATAAATAATTAGGAAGCTTTCATCCTTTTGGCGTTGAAAGTATAGGCCAATGTCGAACCTACAGATGTATGCATCCACAGCAGCTAATTCAAGGAGAAACAGGTGTTTCATTCAAACAATTTAATGTTTACATGGAAGTCAAGTTAAGTTGATTGGATTTTTCACAATCACTGAGAGGAATAGAAAAGTGGTGATGCTGATTTATAAGAAGCCATTTGCTAAACACTTTCATTAGAACACACTTGAGCGCTATATAAAAAGGTAATTTTGGCAGATACGGATCCCTGCCATCGAAATTAACCAATTAAGCATGTCTGAATAATTAATGTGCTGTGGGGTTTTTTTGGCTTTTGGTAATTCCTTCACATGAATTAACAAGCATTAGGACTTCACGTGAGCCATGTGCACACTTCTTTAGAGAGCCAGCAAGCCAGCCACATCGAGACATTTTGATGTGGAAGTTGTCAGGATTAATTTATTCATCAGGAGGGGGAATCAGTCCCCCCCGCTGCACATTTGAGAGGCAACGAAAAGGTACAACGACGTGATGTAACCAGGGTCAGGTAATTCAGAAGGATAAAACAGCTTGTTGGGATGTATCTGTATTACCAAGTAAAACTGATTAAGTGAAGAATGTTTGATAGAAAGAAAACAGTGCGAAGTCTCAGATATTCACAGAAACATGTATGTGCTTTAACAATATATTTAGGAGACGCAGTTGATTTTAGCAGTTTATATCAAATATAACCAATTTTGATTGAGAAATAAATATGCAATGATAATTTAATCAGCAATAATGATTTTACCGCTGTCCTTTACAAATCACAAAAGGTGTTAATTTATGTGTTGAGGGGTGATACAATTCAATTACCAACTCTTCAGAATGTGATAATTGAGGGTATATCACCCTGGGCGAAGTTATCGCCTTATAAAAAAAGCTCAAATGCTGCACACACACACACACAAAAGACACACATGTATGTTTTCCCCTCTACTTGTTGCATGTTGAGAGTTAAAATGGGTTTGGTGAAAACAAAAACATATTTCTCCTCTTTGTCTCACTCAAAACTTCTTTGTACTTCATAAGATGACTTCCAAAAAAATTACCTGTTGTGTTATTCATTTCATTCATGGTGAAACATGCAATAACATTTGTGCCATTCATCACAAAGATAGTGTACCCCTTGATTCCAGTGACAGCAATTCTCCAAAAATCCAGTGTGACAGGTATCGTCTCCCCAGGTTTTCAGCTGACAGACGCCACCGCAGCATTTATACTGACATTTCCGAGGTGTCATGGGGTGTTTGTTTGATGTGACTCTGTCAGCACAATACCTTCCCTGGTGTTAATTTCACTGCTGTTGGAACACCTCTGGTTAACAGGAATGCAAAATAAGCTCCATGGTTCAGCGTTTTATCAAAATTCAGACAAGAAAAAAAATGTTTTTGACTGAATATCTGAAACTTCTGTGTAGAGTCTGTCTTAATGTGCAAGTAACTCCTTTCGTGCAGAGAATTTCTTCAACACAAAATGATCGTGGAATAACTTGAAACTGTGCAGCAGCAGCAGCAGCAGCACTGTTAGCCAGACTGAACTGCTGAGTTAAATATGTGTGCTTCAATTGAAATTATACTGTGGACCGTTTTGATTGTATTCAGTTGACTATGGAGGGATAACACTGTTTGTGTTACAACAAGACCTTGAAAGTATTCAAAACCAAATGTGGAAGGAGTGATTCAGGAAAATGATGAAAACTGATTACTGTGTTTCTGTCATTTAACTGTTTGCAGACAGCGAGCTATTGGATAATATCAGTCGCTGTTATAATTCCTAGAAATGGTTGCTAGATAGTACTCCAACCACTTTAATCTTGTTTGCCTAGTGCTTTTGCACATTTGACAGGCAAGTAGAAACACTTTGAAAGTAATGTAGTGAGTGTGTCTGCTGATAATACCCTGCTTATCATGTTCATCTGCCACAGTTGGACTGGTTTGAGAGCTTGCCTTTGAGAGTACATAGTGTTACTTTGAGGCACTATATGATGGCACCTGGTCATACAATGTACATACAATGTCCACTGGAAGCGAGTGAACTGCTGAGTGTCATGAAAATGTATATAGCTGCCTGCAGCATCAGTGCACGTAGAGTATCAACACTTCAGACCTGTATTGCCAAAAATGACATCCATATTAGATGACGCCGCAGCCAGCAATTTAAATTCAGTGTCAACACAGAGAGAAGCGGGTGTGCTGTCTAGTGAGGAAAGTCAAGGTGTGAACATTGTCACGGTGAAAAGATTAGAGTTCACACCCCTTATATATCGACAATACAGTCACGTTTGCATTAACTTAATCTCATTACAACCTTAACTATACATAGTTTCCATGTGTAGATATTGCGGAAAATCTTAATTTTCAAAATCTTGCTCTTGTTAAAGAATGTTGTCAATGGAGGTCACTGGGTTTTGCAGAACCATTTAATACAATTGTTCTTATATTGCGACAGCGCTGCAGCACTGACAGAAGCAACATGGCACCTTTACGGTAAAAATAACTTGATCTGTTGCTGCATTTCAAGTATACCATATGCTGCTCTATGTTGAAAATTAGAAATAATAAGAAATAATATTTTTTGTGTGCCATGGGTGAGGAGAAACTGGTTTATTCTTCTCTCAAGACAGTCTGACTTTCCTGTCTTCATAGAGATTATACTACGTGACGAAACTACAATACACTGTAAAAAAAAAAAAAAAAAAACCCAGAACTTGCAGAAGTCATTAAAACTTTTTAGCCAAATATAAATGCAGGGTATGACTAGTCCACATGTATGCTGGCACAGTTTTTGCAGACTTTCTTCTCACTTTTACTTTCCTGTTGATTGATCATGGGTGGAATGAGGATTTCTGTCTTAATGTATGCCTTTAGTGATTCAAGACTCGCAATGTTTCCGGTTGTACAAGTACACTCGTGTGAAATTCTTTGGCTGGAGGCACAATAGAGAAAACATATATTAATACAAAAAAAGTTAAAAGACTGAATAGAATAAGATGTATATAAAAAGAAATGGTAGTTTTAAGGGATGTAAAAGAATGCTATAAGCCAAACTGCATGTCTGCATATGTAATTAACAGGAAAAGTTTTATTTATCAAAACTCCTTTTGTTGCTAAACTCAACCTCGTGTATAATTCCTGCAATGTTCACAAAATCCTTCCCTGGTAGAGGGTCATCATATTCAAATTGGGCCCACACATAAGCTCTTTCCGAGTTTATGCTCATTTTATTAAACGTTTTTGAGACTGAGCCGCTTGTGAAATTAGGTTTCAGGGATAAACAGCAATGAAAGCATGCTGTAAGAGAAATCACTGTCCATATTATTTTGCCTACTCTTTGTAAAAAAAAAAAAAAAGAAAGTGAGAGTTAAAGCTGACTGCAGGGAGATCATAGCAGAGTTCACTGACTCTTCCCTCAACTTGGTAACGTGAGTTAGTGCGGTACTGAGCCACGGCAGTATAATGGTCTCATCTGCTCAACAAAGCCATATCGCTAACAACCAAAACATTAGCAGACCTGCCAAAGTGGCTGTGCACGGGGTGTGTCGTCATTGTCAGCCCACCAAAATAGGTATTCTAGCTGGGGGTGTGAGATGTCATTCCCTGCGCCTTAACACATTAACTCTGTGGCTGGACTAGGAGTGCCACGCACATCTGCAATGCCACCTCCTATAATAACTTGCTAATTAAAAAATGGCATGCACAATTAGAGCTCAAAATTCATGATCCAATAAAGTCAGAGCATCAAGCATGATATAATCTTCCTCTAAAGTAAAAGGGCAAAGGACACATATATTATCCACAGCAGAGTAATTATGCTGATGAGAACAGGGCTGCATTTTAATACTGCAGTGATGGTAGTGCATTAAAATAAGAATTTATATCTTCTGGCAAGCCCCACATGTTCGGGTAGAAGGCTTGCCATCATGTTTTTTTTTAAATTTTGTTTGTAATAATAAGTATTCAGATCTTTTAAATAAAAGTATCCATACAACAGTGTAAAAATACACCATAAAAAGTAAAAGTATTTCATTCAAACTCCTATTGAATTAAATTATTAAAAGTAAAAGTACCTTTTCTTGAGCCTAGAGCACTTATTTAAATGAAAATATGTGAGCAGTTTAGAGGGGAGAGCTGTCTTTGGTGGAGCCGCTAATAACTCAGACATATGAAACGTGACAAGGAGCCACAACTATTTTACAACTTTTCTGCAGGGTCACAAACTGACGAGGTGGAGAAACACTGGCTTAATCTGTAGTAATGTGGCGAATGTGAAATCTTCCACTGATAAGTTGCTAGTTACTCCGGCTATCAGATGTATGTGATGGAGCCAAAAGAATGAGGTTATGTCTGAAATGTAGTGGAAGTACAAGCAGCTGAGTGCAGCACCAAGTAACTGGAAGTACCTGAGTAAATGCACCCATTTACATTCCAATGATTCTGCTTCACAGTAAACACAAAGTACAGGCCAGCTAAAATATTGGTCACAACAACTCAGCAGAGCAGCCAAATTCAAGAGGAAAACATCTCAATTGGATTGATACAGCTGGGCAATCAGTGGAAGGCTGGGACGGGAGTTTGTTTGGTGAAGTAACCATGGAAATTTATCATCGCTTTCAGAGAAACTATATGGGCTTATACAACATTTCCAATTGGGCAAACACACACTATTCATCTTGAATAGATTTAGTGGGGAGGAATTGGCTCCAGGTATGTGATCTCCCAGAAATTGCTTTGTTTTGAGGGTGTATTTCCCACTGACTTACACACATCAGACCATGCACAAGTTGTGTAGTGTACGGTTTGCCCAACATCAAAGACTGTGGAGTAAGATTTTCTTCTCTGAATTGAAAAATAGTACCGCTGATTTAGAATAAAACACTATCATACTGGAATGAGGAGAGTGTGCATTTGATGTTTGTTTTCTTTTGTTGCCCCTTATTTGTTTTTCATGTTAAGGTTAAAATTGTGTTTACAATCACTGGAGGACTGACTTATTATATATATTTTCTTCTACAGCTTTGATTTGGTGCCTTTACAAGAACAAAAACACATTTTAAAGAGGTTATTCCCCCTTGGTTCAGTTTTTCTGGATTGATTTGATATTAAGAATAAGCAGCTATGTAATAATGTGCAGCCTGCGCCCTCATCCCAATATTTATTAGGCTAGTACCACTGGAGTTATATAGTAGAATAAAGTAAGGATAACAATAATAATAATAATAAAGTGTCACTTGCCTACTCCCTCTTTCTCTCCAGTATAAAGCCCTGACCTTAACCCTGCTCCTGAGATCAAAGGAATGTTTGAATTTTCGGAGCTCTATCTCAGTTTCATACAGTATTAATGATAATCTTTATGTCTCTCCTTAGTGCAACTTTAGGTCAAAAGTTTTACAGCCTGGTTTATTCAGAAGTGCATCTGTCAGGCTAACATTTCTGCTGTCTGGTTATTAAAGACTCACGGAAACATTGACTCCTGTTCAGTTCAGGATAATCGTGTCGTATAATCTCATTGAGAATCGTATTTCAACTTGTTTCTATTTTAAACTTACTGTATTTTCTTTCCCTCCCTTTTTCTGTGCACATACAGTCTGTCTTTTGATTGTAATGTACGTGTGTAAAGCACTAAACCTGAAAACATTATTTACTTTGCTTCTCTTTATATTACTTACATGCATCCTTTTCCTTATCAGACACTCATGTCCATTATGCTGTTATACACGCTTAGTGCTGCTAATAACATGCTTGTGTTACCAAATGAGGGGCCTGAAACTAAATGATGCAGGGTGTTAGTTATGGCTTTTTCTGCACAAAACAAAACTGCTCTTATTTAGGAAACAGACAACATGTTTCTTAACATTTTTTGCCAGGTGCCAGACTGCCCGTGAAAAAAACCCTCACGCAGCTTTCAGGTCTTTGCTGCTCGCATTTTAAACAGAACTCATAACTTGTGCACTTATTTCTACTTTATTTGATTGAATTTAATTAATTTGTTTCCCAGTTTAACACGTCGCCTCATTATTGTGGAACAGGCACTCACATCCCTTCTCTCTCTGCTCTCTAATGCCTTTATTATATAATATCGTAAACAAAATTGTGTAAACCAATTATGTAAACAGCAGCCCTTGGAAATGTATGCTGTGGAACTTATCTTTGACTGCAATTACTTTTTGATCACATTCTCACCTGAAGGCTGGCATACTAACACACCTGACTTGTCTAATACCTGAGACGCCTTGTGTTGTTTTGAAATTAATGATACTATGTAGAAATATACCGATTAGTCTGACAAGTCGGTTCCATAGAATGCTGCACATGTTAATTTTATCCACTGGATCTCATATCTTCGCTTGCTCTTCTGTCAATTTATTTCCCCGTTTCTCCGTAAACATAAAATATGGATAATATTTCTCCCTCGATAGGAGATAAAAAGAACTCTGCATACCATCGCCTAAGTCGCAGTTGTCGGCATTTGATGAGATTAAACTCTAGCTCAAGATACCACCGGCTTCACCAAAAACAAGACTACAGAAAGCAAAATGCATGAAAGCCCAAGAATGGTTATGATTATGGTTATCATTTTGTCTGCTGCTGACAGGAGAGGGTGAGAGACGATTGTGTAGCTAATCAAGAAAAGAAACATTCTCTTACCAAACATGAGCATCGGACACACGTACTGACTTCTGCTTCGCAGCGTGGGTTACAACATACAGTGTCACATACGCTCGTCATCAATAATACCAGTGACCAGTGAGTAAAAAGTAAAACTTGACCAAATTACAGTTATATTTACTTCAATCTCCGGCCTTTCATTATTCGCAAAGACAAATAGGAATCCTTTTGGGACAGATATATTAGCTTGAAAGATTCCAGTAGACAAACTCAACACAGACCTTGACCTTTGCTTTATTCACATATACAAAGTACAATTTCTGTGGGGTTATCAGTGTTAATCAGAAGCAGGTTTTTACTACTCTCTCCTTAATTTATAATTAATAATAATGTTGCAGGAGTAGTAAAACTAGGCCTACTTGATGTTGTGATATAACCTGGGTAATCTACTGTCTGTGTCAGAGGACTGGGTGCTGTAAAGCCCCATGTTTAGATGGTAACGCCAATAATCAGGCAACAAATATGTTCTAACTTTGAGGGGAAAGACAGACTTGTCTTTGACGGCAATTTGTCTAAACTTTGCCAAGTATTGTGAAGGAATTTGATGAAACAAGGCCTCATTAGATATCAATCACAGTAGAAACCAGTTAGAACTGACAAAATGGTTGTCTGTTCCTTGCATTTCAAAACAATCCATATGTGTATTGTCTAATCTTCTGATTGTCTTTCTAACCTTGCCTCCAAGATGATGTTGCTTGCCAGTGCCTTTAACAATAAAATACTTAAGGTTTGGTTATGTTGAGACAACTGAAACAACGTGGATTATATAATGAAAGGTCTTGGTCATTGTCAAAAGGCACCAATGGCCATTGTTGAAAGACAAAATGCAAACAGCAGTCTCAAAAGCTTATTAACCTAACCATGGGCCCCAGCGGTTTCCTGAAGAGGTAAGAAAAATTTCAATACCTTCACTTCTAACAGTCATTCTTTGCACACTGAAATTATTCAGCAGTGCTTGGCTGGAAGGCAGTGCTCAGAATCATCGTCATGATGTGGCCGTGGTTCAACAGAATCAAGACTACCAGTCACACTATTCCAGAAAACAAAATATCTTTCAACAGAAAAGGTCACTTCACATTTCTGGCATCCTCCAATTACTCACTAGTTATCCAGATTAATTCAGCTGACTTAATGCCATCCTGTTTGACACTAAATCAACTTGACTACCTGTTTGCATTCATAGAAGCCAACACTTTAATGAATAATGAACCAGACCGCATAGAGAGCAGAATGTCCAGATTCTCATTCCACCGAGATAAACCCCAGACATGTGGCTTGATCTCAGGTAATACCTGTAAGATCATTTTCCTGATGACAGGTTACCTTGTTGCTGTGGGTGCCAGAAGAGAAATATGCCCCATTTCACAGCATAGTGTGTGTGTGTGCAGTAACAACACTCTGATGTTGTGGTCTGAGTAAAAACAGCTCCAACACAGACTTTCCTTTTTTTTAAAACCAGGGAAACATGCAGCCTGGGGCCTGAGGCCTTGTTATTTTGACAGAGCTAAATCAACCTTGCTGGTGTGAGTGCGCAATATGACTTTCAAAGCCAGAAATCAGTCATTTCTTTCCTTAGACATGGCAAACAAGAGTAGCAAATGATTCTCTCTGTCTTTCAGCAACATGCTTATCAAATAACATTTCTACAGAAAATCAAATTCCCACAGCACTCAAGACTTATGGAAAGAATATTTCAAATGTCTGGTCCCTAACAAGGTCAAAGTGGTCGCTGTGTGCAAGACCAAAATGGTTTCACATTTCATCCCCCGTCTCTTCTGGCTCTGTGGTGGCTCGTCTTCTTTCCAGCCACCTAGTCAGAGTTGGAGAACTGACTATCACACAGAAGAAACTGACAATAATGGGAAACCCATGGGAGTTCTGCCGAAGCCGGGAGACAACGCAGTCTGCGCCTCACAAGTCAATCTTTAGCGAGAATACACACGTGCTGTTCTTTCATCTTTTCAGCTCAGCTCCGAGGCCATTGAGCAGAGGGAACAGAAAGGTGATACTCAAACAACAATTTGCCATATTCCTTGCAATAAAATCTGGGGGCAACTGTGCAGAAGGCACGAGTATTTTATCTTGCAAGGAATCAAAACTGACAGAGATCTGCTAGTATTTTAAGGTGAGATTCACCCTGAACAACTAAAACTAATACTTGTTGGTCGTGTGCCCTGCTGCATTATCCTCGATCACTGGCCAAATATGAATCGCATGACAACACATGACAGGGGCAACGGATATAAATTAGCTGCTAACTACTTCTGGTGCAATTACTTTTAATTGTGTGCTGTCCCTACAAAAATCACTAGATAAACATGATCTAACAGACATTTCCACTGCAGCTATATCAGTGTTTCATCTGTCTAAACCGTCACCTGTCCATGTCAGATTCTGTGTGAAAGAGCAAAGGCCTCTTTTTATTCACGCCGCTTTTTTATCTTGCAAATGTAGGGCAACATCTGCCGTGATCAGTGAGGAGGGGATGCTAATTTTTTGCCAAAAGTTGCCTCAAATGCCACAGTGCAAGGCAGACAAGATGAGTTGCATTTAGTCACAGAAACTCAGTTTTCCAGAGCTTTTTGGCTGGAAACAACATCTAAATTTAATTAAATCAGGGAGGACTAGATATAGAATATTAATAACCTTTTGTGATTAAAAATTTTCAAAATGTTGGGCTGAATAAAGTGGAAGCTGCTTAGTTGAAAATTCCAGTAGCGTATGAAAATAATGGTTTGTCTTCTTAGTGGGGGTCCAAGTAGAACCTCCACACAGGAGCTGATACACTTACATCCCAAACAACACCTAGAAAGGCAGCAACATATTGAACAGGCCACTTTAAAGTAATAAAGAGTGCATTGACTCGTGATTAATTCTCCAGTGGGTGTGGGAGAAGGAGTGGATCCGCTTAAGCTCAGCAGATTGGATGATGCAAACGAAAGGGGTTCTGTCTCCTTGTTGCTCGAATTAAAGCAGGAAAGGGATAATTCATCAATGAAGTCGTCTTCCTGATTGAACTTTCACTAAGCCCACTATAACAGTGTAAGGGATATTCAGGGGTGGATTCTCCTTTTAAGCACTTAGATGGTGTTCTTATCCAGAGCAAAGTACAATTAGAGGGAGCAGGTAGAGGTCCAACGCCTCGCTCAAGCACCCTGCTGATGATTGACTGATGATGGGCCTTCTCGGCTCCCACAGAGATTGAACCTGCAACCTTTTGCTTACGAGATAGTCTCTCTGAACACTGGAGCACCCTGCAGAGGGAAGAGTAAAGCAGTAGGGCTTATAGCTAAACCGCTTAATACAACCTTTCATATCTTTCCCATCCTTCGCTTGTATATTCATCTTATTCACTTGCCACTGGCTCATTAATGTTTGTGCCTCACACCTACACTCCCATCACCACCAACTGCCTCCACATTGTTTTTGCACTGTAACCAGCCGGATAATTCTACATTCATGACTTATTCATCGTATAAACAAAGTCCAAAGTCCAAACAGCTGCTCAGCAAACGCTTCTCAAACACTCTCTGCTCCAAATCCCTTTGCTGTCCTCACTGCTCGCCTAATTGGTATTCCTAGTTCCAAGTGTCATTTGGTCAGGCTCAAGATTCAAATCTACAATTAGCCTATGACTGTGTGCAGCGGATATAGTTACTCCTGCTGTCGTGAGACATGTAAGAGCTCAAGAGATCTCTGCCAGCAAGGTCATGGTGACGATCCAATACTCTGTATCTCTTAACACAGAAATACCAGGTGGGAGCTGAATACCAACTGAAGCTTTCCAGCTCTTTCCCTCACATGAAAAAGAGACGTAATTGTTTACTCTGCGTGCACAGTCGGATAGCTAGGAGGGCTTATCCTTATTATGTAGCGAGAGCTGCAGCAGACACAGAGAGAAGAGAGGCCTGTTTGCCCTGGTTCCCCAGAGGGAGCTCTATTCAACGGCAGCCTGATGGATGCTCATGCTTTTGTTCTCAGGGTTTTCCACAGGCTAACAGCGACGCTTTCTACCGTCTAGCTGCCATCTACATTTATGAGGCTGCAACTCTTTCTCTCTCTCTCTGTTTTTACTGCTTTAAATGAAATGAAATTATACCTAGCAGACTTTTTCAACTTCAAGAGTAGGAACCGTGTGTGGCATTTTAATCTGTGATTTGAGATGTAATATGTTGTTAGTTGGAGTACTAAAAAGTTTTATGGGTGAAATACTGTTAATGCTCTTTTTGCTGGGAGGATTGTTTAATGAGAGAGTGTCTGCCATAGAAATGCAATATAAACACACATGCATAACATGGCACCCCCCCGGCTGCCTGGTGTTCTGGCATAATCACATCATAGAGAGCAGGCCGTAAGTATTTGGACAGATGTAAGGATTTTAAAATGAATAAATGATTCTGATTTTAGGGGCTTTACGTAGAAAGTTGATCTCTTTTAATGCATAGTTCCCAAGTTATGGGGAAATAAAGTAAAAATTCAATTCTCATTTCAATCTTTGGCTGTAAATTCTTGCAGACATAGACATACTGACATGTAGTATCTTCCTTGACTGCTTTGAGCTTTTTGTCTTCAAACTGGTAGGACACACATGCTATGCTGAACTGAGTTCAGCTGACTGACTTGGCCAGTCAAGATCATTGTTTGGGTCTTGACATGAAGACCCCTACTGAGTCTGTGAAAACAGTTTTGTCATGTCCTCTGTGGCTCTTGGAGAGTTTTATCAAGTATGAAAAAATAACATTAGTGATTATTTTGGTTTAGGATTGCAGACTTCAAATATCTATGGGAAAGCTTGCATCACAAATCGAGGCCGTACAGTGGATGACTTTCAAAGTTCAGCACAGCAGCCAACAAAACCTCAGGAACCAGGGTCCATTTAGCAGCAGTTCTGGAGCTTTCAGTCTTAAGTAGTCAGTATTAAAGGCCATCTAATCCATGTTGGTCCAAAAGCAGAGATTCCAGGATGAAGACTGAACATTTTAGTTTAGTGCATTTACCTTGGAGGGTCTAATGCTAGTGATTTGGATAGCGGGAAGTGTATGGTCCAACATTTTTAGAATTTAGCCTATACAAGGAACTACAATTCAAAATCTCTGCTGCATTCGTTTTGGCAATTTCTTTTTGTGAGTCCCCCAGTTGTGGGGAAAAGCAATATACTAAATTGCTAGAATGCTCCTTTAAAGCTAAAGCAATTTCAAGTAATTTTGGAGTATTTATTTAATAAAATAATACATAAGCTGACAGAGAATGAGGTACCCAACAAAGGACCCTGGCCGGACTCCTACCAGGGATATTGTGATTACATGGACATGGCTTTAAACCACTTGGCCAGCAGGACATTACAAAAAATAAGCCCTTTAACTTCACAGTCAGTAGTTCATTCCAAACCCAATGTGCTGGAGAACAGTGCCAAACCAAAAATGTGTTCCTGACCTAAACTTACGATCCATGCTGACATGGTTTATGAGTTACATTAAAGTGTAACTGTTAAGCTAAGTTGCTGCATTCATCTTATTGGCAATGACCAGGTCTTCCTAAATCCAGTGCTTCAACCAGAAAAACTAAGTCTTGGTTACATCTTTTGACATATTCTGCTCCAAACAGAGCCACAGCATGTTATCGAAGCAGAAATCACTTCAGAACTGGGTGTTGGTTATGAATGATGCAGTTTTTCTGGCAGCCTCAGCCCTAAGCCGTTACAACTGAATAAGTTCACTTTGACGATTTAACAAAGTAGTTCACTGTTTTCATTTCATCACTTTTAATGAAATATGGATGTAGTTGATATCTATAATAGATTCGGATATCACACAGCATGTATATTAGACAGTCAGATAAATCGATAGGCAGGGAAGAGTGAAGACAAAATTTGTCCAAAAATATTTCATTAGGCCTGAAAAATAGGTTGCACCGTCAAGATCAGTATTGGCTGATTAGAGAATCTGATAGCATGACTTTGACATTTACCAATGACTTCTCCTATTTCTATTCTTCAGAAAATACAATTCGACCTTTAAATACTCAATTGAACCTGCAAAAAAGAATAAAATCAGTCATGTGGTGAGCAAAAGAATGGGATATGACAGCTGGTTAGAAAGAGGAAAATCATTAGTTCCTTGTGGTACGTCAGAGAGATTTGTCCACGGCCTGATAGCCCCACTGTCAGAAAGGCAATATCACTGAACAGATGACACCACATTATAGCAGCACATAGACGGAATTAATTAACATGATCTTATTGTCATCTCGACACGGAAAGTAGGAAAAGAGAAGAACATTACGATCGCCTCAGATCGGTAACTCGCTGATAGAGTACCCTTTAAATGCCTCTGAATCCTTCTATCTCTACTGTCATTTCATAAATGGCGTCGTTTGTCCAACGTGCCACGTATGACAGCTACAGCACAGGGCCCTGGCAGCACCAGGTTTGGTGTGTTAGGGCCATCAGAGAGTCAACTGTGACATTTAACAAGTAATCATGCAATCTACATCTTGCGCTCATCTACCACACAGATGTTTTGCAGCACTGGCAATCTAAGCTCATGACACAGTTAAAAAAAGAAGCAAATGATTACCATCAGAGGGTGACTCTGCCCCGACATAGGAGACAGATCCATGTTCCTTGGATTTGAATTCACATTCAAATGCCAACAGCATGTATTTCTCACCGCCTATAACAGAATGAGGGCAACAGTGCTTTCAACAGTTCCTTTCCTAGATGGAGCCCTGCTGTGGCAACATGCTGCTGTCTGTCTGTCTGTTTTGTTTTTTATGCCCCTCCAAGTTGAATGTGCTGACTACTGGCTCAGGAGAAGGAAATATAAATCAGCTGAGTAGCTGCACTGTCAGGGCCATGTGAATTGGTTTTCCGAATGAGGGATCCGTTGCTTTTGAATGTTTTTTAACTTTCTAGCCATTTATTTTAGATAAGAATTACAATCAATAAGAAATCCCAACTTTTTTTCAACCCAAGAGTTTTAAGGTTGAATATTCTTTATGGGGGTAATAATGCCTTCTAGCTATACATCACTCAATTCATTTTGGTGGTAAAAGAGTGACAAACAGGCTTAGCCAGAGATATAGATGGGTGTTAAATGGAATGCGATTCTTGATGAGTTCGTTGGAAGGACCTATTGAAAAGCTGTTTTTAATTAAAACTGGAGGTGAGCTGAGTGCTGCTGTCATTATAGTGTGTGACAGAAGTGACCAACGTCCAGATATTGGAACAGACTTTGGAGTAATGACAGCAAGTGAATGATTGGCTTAGAGGTTGTCGCAAAATCTGATTAGTCTAAGTAAAAGGCTTAAAGTCTGCAGCCAGCCAATTAGGTTGGAAGCATAAGTAAAAATCTTAATGGCATATGCAAGTGCAAAAGATAGTCTTCCTGACTGAACTAAGTATTCACTAAGTAGTACTAGATTGGATTTATGCTCACATTAAATGATTCTTTTGGCCTCTTGGTCATGCCACCTTTATAAAAGTTGTAATGGCTAACATTTAGCAAATATTTGCTTATTTTCACACCCAGCAGACATGGAGCAACATCAGCATTCCTTTGGAATCATAATTCTTGTCATCTGATGAATTTCAGTCCAATATTTACTCTCCTTTCTCCAAGCTCATTGGTAACTTAAGTTAGCAACTTCGTATGTTTGCTGTGCGAAACAGGTCGAGTGAGGTGGATTTTTCTGAACACAATTGCCTTCTGCATCTGGAAATGATGCTGGAAAAAGTGAACCAAAAGAGTAAAGTCGTGGTCCACAAAGTTACAACAATACGCTGTGAGACACTTCTAAGGTCATTGTCTTTCAGTCATAGTAGTTCAGTGTAATGTAAGTTTACATGTACTAGGTAATACACAGCAAGCATTTATTATGTACAGTAGTTGGTCATTGCATGGCTTTATAAAAAAAAAGACTTTTACGGTGTTCTTTACCAAATAACATGATACAGTTCAAATGCTGTAGACTGAAACACTTCAAGTGGGAACATTTTGCTTTGGCAGGATTTCAAACTTACAAGTGATTTAATCTGCTAGACACTTGAACATACAGTAAGAGATACTGACAGCTTAAGGAGCAAGGTATTCCATCTATCGTTATATCTCAGGCTTCAGCATCGCTGGTCACTGTCTCTATATGATCCTACAACATCCAAGGCTCCAACTAACAAGCTGGACAAGTTGGCCGTCCTTATTAGCTTCAGGTTGCTGAGAGTAGGCCATGTGACGTGTTTCACCAAAGACTGAGTCAATGTTAGGAGTTCTGAAATCTGCTTTACACGGGCAGACCTTCCTCTGAACTCCACTGAGCACAGAGATCTGCCAATTGGTTATTCAAATGGAACACTGGATAAGCCTGCTTTTGCACGGAGAGAAATGTTCATCCTAACAAGTCAGTGAGATTTCCATGGATAAAAGAAAGATGCAAGGCTCTCTCGAAATCTGATAAAAGCCGTTATTCTATTCCATTTGCCATAATTCTATGACCAAATCAGGAAATGGACGTACCATTGAGGCTTTTGTGTTACATCGTTGGAGTGCATTGGATCTCTTTTTAGTATTATTATTATTATTACGTGAGCATTTTATCAAATTGCCTTTTATTGTGTTTGTATTTTTATGTGTATGTATTCATTTATTCAAGGGGGGAAAAAATAACTAATTGGAAACTAGCCAAAAGATTTGTAAGTTGCTCTGATGAACATTTCTGGCAGCATAGTCAGAAATGATGATCTGGTGAAGAACTTTCCACTTCAGTCCCAGTCTGTTTAGCTGAATTTCTGCTACTTATCCTGGTGAATCCAGGAGTTGGCAATGGGGATATTTGGAGACGTCAACTACTGTAGGCTTACTTGATATAAGGTTTAATTGCACAGGACCAATTACAAACTACTTCAGATCATTTGGTGATTTCTAATGACTGCTGGGATCGGTGGAGACTTTCCGATGTGTCTATAATTTCAGCCCCAATTACTTACTCTATATTGGCAAAGACAAATGCCTCCAGAGAATTACTGAACTCTGGACTGGTTCATAGCTTCACCGCCTCTTACGTATGCCTAATTTGTACCGTTTTGCAGTCTCAATAAATAAAGGCACTCAATGAATTGCACTGGAGTACAATATTGCTCGGATGTTCAGGAGTAATTTCTTAATCAAATGCAATCCCTAAATAATACCAGTCCCCTGCTAACAGGGCTAACGTCAGTGGTGCTGCCAAAGTACAAATATGAATGGGCCACCGCCACTGCGAATTAAAGGTAAATTACATTTATAATGTCTCAGCGAAAACAGTGACAAGCTGACACTATTGGCCCTATTCTTTTCAAAAGATGCAAGGTTTTAAGCTGGCACAGCTGACAACAAAACTAAATATTCTTATTTATTGCACACATTGAATAAGAAGACCATCTGACTTTAGTCTCTCCTTTGACATGAAGTTTCTCATTCCCAGGTGCTGAGTGTGATATGCTGACTCTAAGTTATTGCAGGTATTGCAGGTGACAGCAGCTCAGTGGATAGAGAAATGAAAAAGTGAGTGAAGATTTGGTGAATCCTGAAAAAATTGGATATGAAACTTAACCCAAAATGTTCTCCATTGGAGCATTTCGGCTGCCAACATTAGACTGGAGCAAATGAATAAGACTCTGCATGTTGAAGACTTGTTCAGAAAATCTCCAAAGAACATCAAGGATATAAAAACAGCTGAAAAGCATAATGTCATCTGTCAAGCCAGTTAAAAGAGGATGGTACTGATGCTGGATTCAGGCAGAGAGAATCAGTTCTGGATCATCAGCTGACCCCACTTTATAATGTGAAACACACAAGAAAATGTATTGTAGATTCAGTTTGACAATCTTAAAAACAAGTTTTTTGTCTCTGACTGGATTGACTGACCGGGTGCCTGCATTGGCAACCAGACCAGCCATCTGTGATGATTTCAAGGTTTGATCTACTCTAATGATTTAATTATGAGCGCCATCTTGCATGCCGTGTTATTTACAAGTAAGACAATTTTGCTCAGTCACGTCTCAGATTTTAGATGGAATGCCCTCTATAATTTGATGGAAATTTCTGTAATTTTGGAATAATTAAATAATAAACAGAATATTCAAAAAAGAGAGGTGTTATGTTGTAAATGAGAAGCAGTATTTCTAGTATACAGTCAGAGAAATGCTGTAAAATCCTGTGAAACCATGATGACACACATCTCAATAAATAGATATATTCACTTTGTATCACTTTTACCACAGTCTGCCTCTCTGTTTCTCCTCTCCTGCCACATTTCCACTTTCCCAATGTCCCCCTGCCAGATTGTTTAAATTACCATGTGCTTCATGCCCTTTCTTTCTTGCTGTCATTATCTGTACTCTGCTAATCGGTTGTGTGACATCTGGAATATGAAACCCCTTATCTCTGCATGATCTTTTTGGACCTTGGTCTGCCCCTTTTGGATTTGTTTGCCCGTTTGGACTGCCCTTTCATTATTGGCACTTTCCTGCTTCATGACTCTGTAGGCTTAACTTTATCTGTCAATAAATGCCTGAACTTTCTCTGAGTCTATCTGGTCATCAGGATTTGGGTCCTACCCCTCGTTGCCTCGCACACACGGCCATGACATCTCTCTGATGATGGGACAGGTGACATTATCCCAGGGTCATGTTTGAAAGAATGAAAAGACCACATAGAAAGAATAGAATCCAGGAAGTCTTGCTTGATAAAAAGGTGAAAAACACATGTTGTGAGTTTATTTGTCGAGCGTGCACTCTACATCAGGGTCTCACATTATGCGTTTCTCATCTGATGATGGAGTGACTTAGTTTTCTTTTTCCATGGTGGTCTTCATTACTTGAAGATAATGTGTCATACAAGACTTCCTGGATTCTATTCCTTCTATTTTCACCTGCAGCACTTTCTCTTTTGTTATAAGCTAGAAAAAGAGAGTCTGCTTCACTTCATAGAAGTGTGTGTGAATGATTCTGCTGAGAAGTTAGTTTATAGAAGGAAGGAATGAAGAATACCCCGGCCATTATGCCTAACAATTCATCCAGCCTAAATAAATAAGCATCGTACATGATCCAAAACGTGATGAATCATGGGTCAGATACTTTGTACAGTAAACCCAACCATCCACCTCAGTGTTGTCTCTGCATGGTTATGTGCGCACTATATTTTGCTGTTGACTTCTGAGAGACAACAGTAATTACCCAAGAGCTATTGGGTGTCACTTATCAGGAAAGTGAACAAATGACCATAAATGTATTTTTGCTGGTGAGTTTATATACAGCCTTTATCGTTGTTACTGATGAAGCACCACCTCATCTGTCTATGTGACAGAGGAAGACATAGTCTGACGCTGTAAAATTTAGTTAGGGCAAGACTTTGTTGTATGTCTGGCAACTTGATTGGTATAACGGAGGAATTCCTGCTTTACAAAATTGCACGATGCTGTCTTTATAGATTCTGCTTGCCAGGCAGTGCAGACGAGATTTCACAGCATGGCTGTGGGAAAGCTTGCCAGCTAGAGCTAATGTCAGGCAGCAGTGCTATTTCACACCTCTTCTTCACACATTGCCAGCAACCTGCTGAGCAATCTACTGAGCTAAATCACATCAACAAATTATGCATTAATTTGGGGAGAGCTTATCTCAATATAACTACAGCCCGGGTTATTCCCATTATTAGAGCAGTAAATAAATGAGATTCCATATGCAGATCAGGTCTAGGATCATTTTTTCCAACACTGTGGAACCTACAGGGCTATGCCACCCACACATTAGGGCTGGCCATTGATTACAGCTAAGCATTTATTATAAGCACGTCATTATGCTGCATGAGAAGTGCCTGGAGTAAGATGTTTATCACTCTTAATGTCACTGAGTCCAGCATGTTTTGCAAGACTGAGGGCGGTTTAATGGAAACAAAATCTTGTACTTATGTTGCAGCTCGACTTAAATTGGTTTATGTTTGGCCAAAAACGCAGGGCCTAAAATTGGTTCAGTTGATTACTGATAAATGTGTAAAATAATCAAACATTTTCTGGTTAAAGGCCTACTTGCACATCTTGACTTTTTCATTTTTGAGGTCTAAGACAGAAAAAGATGTGAATGTGCAGGGTAAAAGAAAAATAATGACATATGTTGAAGTGTCTGTTGCCTGTTGATTGTGCGGAGAAAAAAACGGTGGCGTCTGTGCTTTGTAGTTTAGACTAAACCAAGGCATTTGCCCAAATACCAATTATTTCTGCTTTTTTGGTTTCCTTACATTGTTTGTCTTGTGGGCATCCATGCTAACACTCTAGCAGCCAAGCTGCCAAGAGTGCAAAAATCATGACATTTTTCTCAGGTTAATTATGTAAGATTTATGTACTGTCATGAAGACGCTGGCAGATTTGAATGCCTCAGGATCCAATTTTGCACCACACGTGCAGATCACAACTGCAAAGAAATGTGTCCCCATGCATCTTTTTTTCAGATCTGTGCCGCTGGTGACATTACACATCAGAATTGGGAGTCTTTCAATTGTAGCATGAATGAAGCTACAGATACATTAGTTTGCACTGTCACACTCAAAAATACAGAGTATACAATACATTCATACATGCATTCAGTGTTCATTCATTTTGGTGCACACAGAAACCAGTGAGGCCACTTGGAAGCTGTCTATCCTCCAGCAATGTAGAGTCCTGGCTTCATTTGGACCAGAACAGCACTCAGCCCAGAGGCAACTCAACACTAAAGAAACTGTGATAAACACACTAGTTGCCCTGCTTATGCAAGCTCTAGAAGTGTATGGAGGCTTACATATAGAAAGAAGGAAAGCCAAAGAGAGAGCAAACACAGCGCAAACACTTGTGTTACAACAAGTCAACAAGAGGTACAGAGGGACTTCAGGGCCCTGATGAACCTGGTGACCATCACAATGTGTTAGTGAATGCTAGAAAGCTCTGTTCTTGACTGCTTAAGAGATGTGTTTTTTATTACTCCAAGAAAAGCAAAACAAATGCAATAGATTTTATGCATTCACTGTCTGAGTTCTTTGTTTCTGTGGTGCGACTAGTAGAATAATTGTCTTTTTATCTTAACCACACTGTATTTTCCATTGCAAGTTTGATGAGATGAAAATAAAGTATTCAGTCCTGCATCTTTAAACGTGGGTTGAGAGTATTAGTATGCATTTGCATTAGCACCAGGCATTAGCATGCGATTCATCGTGCCAGACTGTCATAAAAACTGATTTCTAATTGAAAAGAAAGAGGGGATTTCTTTCTGTTTCTCTTTCTCTCTTTGCCGGTGGAAAATCGACACTGGGAGAAGGCAGCTCTTAAGTCACTGTAATTGTGACTTGTTTGGAAGGGCAAAATGTTTACCCTGAATGAATTTAGTTTGGATGTTATTTGCTTTCTCTGTTATGCCAGCTCCCCAATAGTACAAGCCCTGCGGGACTTTGATGAATATTTCAGTAAGAAATTCCTATGCTGATCTGTCTCTCAGTTTCACAATGAATACAAATTAACAAAGTGTGAAATCCTGCTGCCTACTAAACTTAGGAAATTATGACTTTCAAAAGGCGCCTTGCCGTCCATCTGTTCTGTGAGCAGAGCTGTAGCTTTGGTTATTGATCCATTCCTCAGTAGATGATGAGCTCAGGTATTTTGACAAAGAAAACTTTTTTTTTTCTTCAGACTTACAGTACAGTTTTTTATTTAGGATGCAGCCTCTTGCAAGAAGACACTGAGATTTTTCTATTACTTTTAGTTGTAAAGTCTACAAGAGGAGAACTGGAGTCCGGAGAAAGGAAAAAGAAAGTTTCACTCCAACAGGCAATGTCCATAGTCTCACAGTGGCACACTTCCACTGTGAGGTTCAATAGGCCTATCTTCTCCTTCTTAAAAATAGTCTTGCCCCAATTTTACATCTTAGAGGACTGCACTTACTGCTTTTACCAAAAACCCAATTTCCGACTGAAAAGCAAGTTTTTTCCCTTTTTTTGTAGGTAGTTCCTGCATTTGAGGCCCTCATATGTTCAAGAGTATAAATTGGACACCACAGTGTGTGATATAAGCTCCATTTCAGCTCTTTCAGCAGCACTAAGAAGCAGATAACTGATGAGAGAGAAGCACCATTCTATCTGCTGGGGTCACATTGTCTCATTAATTGCTTATGAGTTATCGCTGTACATATGTGAAACAGCTGGGGGCCATTACAATTTGGTTGGAAATAATACCCTAAAGAGCTCAGCGTTGCATTAGACTTGCATGTATGTGTGCAGTTGTCTATCTGCTGTTGAAGGTATCCCCCCCACCCTCAAACAAAATGAAAACCAAAATGTTTCCTCCCTCTCTCTCCCCCTCTCTTATCGACGAGCACAACAAGGCAGGTGACTCATTAACATTCCCTGCCCGCCGCGGGATTAAGAGCTTTGCAGGTTAAAAAACGTGCCGTAATCAAATTATTCAAATGACCCTTACTCGACTTTGACCTTCATAGCACCATTTTGGAGACAATTACACCAAGCCAGTTGTGCCCGAAACCATTTCATATCAGAGGGAAAAGGAGAGCAAGGAAGAAGAAAAAAATGGTGAGGGGGGGCCAGAGAAGCAAAAGATACCGAACACAAAACGTCTAAATGGGGAGTTAATTAAAATTGTTCCCTAAAAGGGAAACTTTTTTTCCCAGTTTTGGATAAGGGGCGTCTTCACACTGAAAAGGGGATATTGTATCTTTTTAGTTTATTGCCCCCACAGCAGACTCACTGTGACCCTGCAAACTTGAGCTTGGAAAATGTATGCATGCTTCAAAGATTTTTCTTCTTTTATTCACCTGCAGGTATTTGCAGTTCTGGTTTTAGTATTCTGCGAAAACTACCAACCATTTCTACTTGTGCATGTTTATTGTACACTGTATCATCAGCATCAGACAGCCTGCACGAAGCAGTGAGTAAAACAACAAAAAAAACAACCCTCAGGATTTTCTCTCAACTCTCTGTTTTTTTGACAAACAATTAGAGGTGATGCTCCCAATCGACAAGCAAAGGTGGAAGTGCAGGCAGGAGGCCGTCCTGTGCAACCACACGGCTTCTCTTTGGTGCAACAACACACTCTGCCTGTCTTTAATCATGCATCTCTTCATCTTTCAATATTTTGGAGCCAATTACCAAAAAGGTGTGCGCGTGTTTGTGTTTTCCCTGATGTGATTGCTTTTTGTTACCTTGGGCATTTGGGGGAAATTTAAGAAACAATCTGCCGTACATCTCATCAGTTCTGAGCAGCACTCCTGTTGGCCTCCAGGTAATTAGCACTGGGCCTAGTGGGGGAAGCCAGCGTGGGCCCCCATCGCCAGACGTGATAAATATTGACTTAGTCATACTCTTTCTTCACCAGAGTTAATTAAAGTGTGGACTGTTTATTTTTTTTCTGAGGCTGCCAACTTGAATTTGATGCCCTGTATTAATCAACACCCACCATGCTTTCTGTGCTTGTGAGAGCCACCCTCGCCCTCTTCAGTGGGAGTGGTATTGTTTGTGTATGGGCTTGTTTTGCAGTAATCATGCCAGTGTTTCAGACCTTCAGGGCACAGGTATTTTTTGAAGAATGAAGTTACTGTTGAAAGAAAGAACAATGTTTTAGAATAAGGATGAAATTTTGTCATGATACTTTTGGAGTTAGCCCTGACCACAACCCTATTCAACACCTTTAGGATGAATTCTAAAACCAAAATACAAATATAAATAACATCAGTGTTGTGGCTTCAGAGAGGAGTGGGTGCTGTTACAGCAGCAGATTAATCCCCATGGGTTTAGAATGAGATGTTCATTGGTAAAACACATAGTTGTCCCCATACTTTTGGCTGTGTACTGCATCTAAAGACTGACAAACACGCATCTGAATGAGGTGAACTGTTGTGTAACTTTTCTCCTTCACACCCACACACTTGCAGCCATGTAAGACACTGAGGCTGTTCATTGTTCTACAGCTTGTCTGAAGATTTAACAAGTAGAAGGGGGTCTGCTCCTGTTGTTCAACAACCGTAGATTTTCTTTACAGAAAACATGTCCATCTGAAAATTAGTTTAATTTCAACAGCACAAACTGTCAGTTTGGACCTGAAAGACAACAAATCTGTATCTCATTAGACAAGCCAGTAATGACCATATATAAATAAGTATTCCAGTCAATACTGTATGAATTGTGCATTTTTACTGAGACCCATGGGTGCCTAGTTATAGTTAAAAGTGAGGGTGCATGATTAGTGACGGGCAAGAGGAAGAATGGCAGGAAAATTTAATTAACACCTGAAAATGCCATTTCCTACAATACAGAGCCTCCAATAATGACCAATAAAGCTGCTCCTTCAGTATAAAGCTCAGTTTATACTGCAGCATAAAATATTAGTTATTCATTATGTTCTGTTCTAGTTTCAGCAGTGAGCGACCAATTAAATTTTGTCTCAAAGTGTTTGTTATGCAGATATTTCATAGTTTGCCAAAACAAATTGCAACGCTAAATAACTCATCTGGACATATTTTGACTTAAAACCAAACCGTTGTGTTTGTGACCCAATTCATCATCATGTGCATTTCAGTTTCTCATCCACAATAAAAACGTCACTCTAAATCCTAAAAAGTAAACCCTAAGGAATACCAACCAAACCCTAACCCCTCATCCACGCTGTGTGTGTGCATGTGTGAAAATGACTTGAACCCCCGTATCTAAGGTAGAAGCCTTGCATGTGACACATTCACCCATCAGGACCTGTCGCCTGGTTTCCTGAAGTCTATCAGAAAGCCGTGAAGCCAAACTTCTTCATGCTCTGTGATTGAAAACCAACCTCATAGATATTCAGGACGCAGTAACATAGTAAGTTATTATATCTTACGTAGTTCTCTGGTGTTTTGTTTGGACCTCAGTAGTGGAGCTGTTAGTTCGGACTGGGCCTGAATGCTCCACTGTGAAGCCGTGCTGACGGGAGAGAGGACTTCTTATTACAACCGCTCCTGTCTGTTTTCAGTTTTTCAGTAGTTCAGCCTTGCTCAGACCTGTTTGGTACATCTCTAATTAAATCAATTTTCTACACAACAACCATCATATAGAACTTCACATTATTAGTTGATTTAATGTTTTATTGTTTAATGGTTTAGAATAAAATCTGACCATAATATTGAACCTTTGTATGAAGCTGAAGACCACGAGATGCAGAGAACTAGTGTATAAAAAGCTGCTTTTTTTTTAATAAAAGCAGCAAATAAAAAGATGCAAATAATCTTGTTCTACATTTTGTGTGTGTGTTTGAGCTGTTTTTGATGTTTAAATGTCCGATTCCTCCTGCGACGAATACAAAGATGCCTGGTAGACGCACTCTTTTTGTTCTTCGCTCATGTTGAGCCAAGAGTGTGAAAGCCTTACACAAGAGAGTCATTTGACCCTACAAATTTGCATTAATATGAAATGAACGGAGCAGGCAGCTCTGTGTTGCTACAGTAGGAAACCACTGAAGTTGATGATTCAAACAAAGCTTGAAGCCACTAGGCAGCCAAACAAGACGCTTTGTTTCTCCTCAGGATCATCAAACTGCACTTCTTCACGTCTGTGTTTGTTGTTGCTGGGTAATTGAGTTGCACTGCCGTCACGGTGTGACTCATCAGTGTCTCATTATTCCAGCTGCTGCCACAGGATGAGGCAACAACATCCACCAATGTTCGAGCATGGTCATTATAGCAGCAGCTTACCTGGAGTCGTACACTGGAAAAAACACCTCTAGACCCTGTAAGGAAGACAGGGAGGGTCCTGTCCTGATTCATGCACGGTATCCTCGTGCACAGTTAACACCCTCATCAAAAACGTGATACTATTTTTTTGTTTTTGCATTCATAATTAATACTCCAAATCTTTCTGGCCTCCAGCCAGCACAGAAATATATCGGAATTCAGGGTCTACACGAAGCCTGAGCTCTAACAGATCATTTTCTCCTCAAATGTTTGCCTTGTGCTGTTTTGCACCCAAAACTCATCCAAACATTTAGATTTTAAAATATATATATATATATATACACACACCACACATTGGCTGCGGACTGAAGTTGTGATTGAGTAAAATCAAAGGGTAGAGATGCAAGAGATCAAGAGAACTTAGCAGTGAAAGCGCCTCTAATAAATGTGTGTGTGGCCCAGGGACCTTCTCGGATAAATGCCTGAATTCCATCAAATAATCCATTAACAGTTTTAAATATTGATGTAACATTATGATATCAGAGCACGCATCTCTCCTGAGTATTTAAGTAGATGTGGTTTGTTTAGCACTTTTCAGACATGCACTTACATCTTTTAATGTAAATGTCAGTTGTCTGACAGTCACACTGCCTGCACACAGAATCACTCTGTCTACACAGCTGACGTGTGAATACAGTACAGTCACTATACAGTTATGGACCAACCATCTGTGCTCCGCCCAGATATTCATTTCAGATGGGGTCTTACACACAAAGGAATTAATTCACTTCAGAAATAAAGTGCTGTTTTGGTAATGCGCACTTCCCCTTTTCCCTGTCAAATCAATCTAATGTTTAAACCTCCATTTATGTTGTTTTGAAGTAAAAACACTTTGAACAAACCATTGAATAAAATGAACATAATGTGAGAAAAATAGGAGTTGAATAACAATTAAAACATGAGTGAATATAGCTATAGGGGCCAAAATAAACTCACTTAATGGCCGTTTTCTGGAGCGTTCAGCTGCAGCTCATGGTATTCATTTGCATAAGAAAATATAGTAACTCCAGCATGACAGTTCTATCCATAAATGGTCCTTGCACGTTTGAACAGTCACTGTACCGTAACGAAGCTTGACTGCCAAGAAGACATTAGACCAACCAAGAGATTGTTATAGAAATCTGAAAGGGTCTTATGATCCAGGCTTTTTTAGTACATTCTCTTCTGTTGTCTCTAAATGGTGCAGCCATCACCATATAGTACATGTTGGTCCATCTCCATTCTCCAACAGTTACAGTTTACATTACAGTGCCTCCCCTACCACCAGCTTCCTTATCCCCTTTAGTCATGCGTCATACTCCTCCCTCGGCAGAATGATTCATTTTTCATTTGATCTGGACACTGAAAGTGGAGCCAAATCCCCAGAGAGATTTTTGCCTGTCCCCTCAGAAAACTCCTCCTCCTCCTGCAGAGCTTCAGCCATTTTCCACTATTGTTAATTTATACTGCAGATCACAATGGGGACTAAGTGCTGGATGAGTGATGCCTCCTATCCGAGTCTTTGTCAGCAACCATTAGCACTTTATGTTCAGATGTTCTTTGTGCAGTTATCTTGTTGATATGAAGGGATGCAGCGTTAGCGTCCATGAAAGGTTCCTCCCTTGGAGACCATGATTATGTAGCTAGATGCACAGATAATGGAAGGGAACAACTGAGGTTAATGTGAGACTGCTAGACAAGATGTGCGATTCACACCACACTCAGAATCATATCTTGTGCCCTTTCTTTGCCAGTAATAATATGACACACCAGTCAAATTGCCTTATTTGTAAGGAAACAGCAGTAATGGTGAGGAAAAAGCAGAAAATCCTCTGGAGTAGCAACTGCTGGCAGCGCTAACGTTTTATGTTTGCCTCAACAAATGCACCAGTCCCCAGTTGATATGCAGCCATGAGACACTTAAATCAGTCATAGAATAACACCATCAAACATTCAATCATGCTTGAATGTATTTTTAATATTGAATGTCAGAGTTATGATAAAGAGCGACTGGGATCTCCATTTGTGGCACTGACTGCCAGGCACTTCAGGTAATGGATATGAAAGTCTACACAGGGGAAATATCCCCACATCTAAAGCCCAATACAAAAGTCTCTCTCTCCTTCTTCTTCTTTTCCAATACATTAATAATGACATTACTCATACAGAGCCAGAAAGAAATCCACATATTGTACAAGACTCCACCCAGAATTGATGATCATATCACCCCTCCTGTGTGGATCCCATGCCTCTGGCCATGTTACTCCTGAGACAGGCAGCCAGCCACCTGCAGGATTTCTCCCTTGATTAACTGCAGGACAGACACCTTTGAAACCCACCCACCCACCCACCCCACACCCACCACCACTGACAACACCAGATGGTGTAGAATCCCCAGACAGAAATAAAAGGAGGGAGAGATGTAGGAAAAATTGCCTTTGTTAACACGATATGGCGAAAAGCAAGGATTGTGTTGTTCAGTGACCCGGGAGCTAAATAAGATAATGAACATGATCATTCCAGTAGCAGGGGAGGAACTGGACTCTGGCCAGTCAGGGTTTGCTCATTTGCTTGGCATGCACCAGCCCATTAGAGAAAGTCAGCTACTATCCTGCTTCTCTGAGCTTACTGTCTCCCCATTAGAGAGAGAGACCTGCAGAAGTCTGCTTTAACACTCCCTGCTGCTTGCACTCTTTGTACATGGGCCTGCCTTCTCCATTGGCACTGAACAAGAGGTGTTTATGAGAGTGACAAACAAGGAGGAAACATAGCAGAAAAAACAGGAGAGAGACCAGGAAGGAGAGAAAAGAGAGAAGAGAAGTCAAACTCTTTCCGCTGTCTGTACAGCAGCGGCTCCGCTCAGATTCCTTGGGTCAAACCCAGTGCAAAGATGAAGCAGAGATTAAGTCACTTTGCTAAATGCTCAGCTTTGTATAAGCCTGACATGCCCTTAGAAAGCACCAGACATATTTTAGCATAAAATAAGAGCTTTGAGTATGGATTTCACTCAAAGAAATTCATTTTAAAAGGATAATTTCGGGTTTACTGGACTTTTTTTTTCCATAGGTTTTGCCATTTCTGTCAGCTACGGCAAAATCTAAATCTAGATTTATATCAAGATCACTGCAACAAAGTGCAACAGGGCAAGGACCTCTGGTGGTGAGACAGTGTTGTAAGGCTGTAATCAGGCCAACATTTTAGCCATACGAGACTGCGACCTCATTGAAAGTGAACCAGAAATGTCAGCACAATAGTAACATTATAGTTAGATCAAAGTTGAACCAGGAAGTCGGCCTGTAAACTATAGCGGCAAAATATTACACCTCAAATGGAAAACCAAACATCAAGTCACTAAGTGCATTACAACATAAAAAAGATGTATAATAAAATACAAAATAATAACATGCAAGACATTTAGAAACAAGTGGAAAAATAGAGTAAAAGGGTAAGATGATAAAAGTGTTATTTGATAAGAGAATATCTCATTTAAAAGAGACACTGCTTCAGCTAAGCAGATGTCTTCGGCAGGTTGTTCCAGGGCTTCAGGGCCCTAAAAACAAAGACTCTACAACCCTTGATCTTTTGCCGCGACTCTGGGATAGCCAAGAGGCCCCTTACTGAGGGTCTTGGTCTTGAAGGCTAATATGAACTTTAGGGGTTTGGTTATGCAGCTGTGTGTCTTGTATGTGCTTTAAAGTAATAAAAATCTGAAAATCTGGGCTAAAAAGGACCAGGAAACAGGAGCAAAGAGTAAGATCAGTGAAAAGATGTGCAGAGACTTATCGAAGCAATTAAAAGGATCATTGCAGTAATGAAGATGTGATGGAATTAAAGCATGTATGATGGTTTTAAGCATTGTTTGAGTCCTTGAATCTTTAGCCACAGGTTATTTTTCTGTATTGCTTAAACAAGTGAGATATAAGTTGGCATTTTTTTAACTTTTGGACAGAGTCAGGTTTCTCTCCGCTTCCAGTCTTCATGCTAAGCTAAGCTAACCATCTTCTGGCTCCAGCTTCCTATTTAACAGACATTAGAGTGGTGTTGATTTCATCTAACTGCAGCCAGAGAGGATATCCCA
Source organism: Pempheris klunzingeri (assembly GCF_042242105.1). NCBI lineage: Eukaryota > Metazoa > Chordata > Actinopteri > Acropomatiformes > Pempheridae > Pempheris > Pempheris klunzingeri. Next base: position 17,934,832 of record NC_092032.1, on the reverse strand, counting down.
ATGTTGCTGATGTATTTCTGTAAAGTTGCCAGATTACTCCCCCCCCCAGGGAGTACCTGTTTCGAAAAACTCTGAGGGCCATTTGCCTTTGTTTTCTCTTGCATATGTTTGACTACCCTGGGGTTTGTTTACAGCCTGTCTGATCACAGGACTCTTTGTCTTTCTTGCTCCATCTGACTTGCTTTTAGCTACGTCAATGCATCTGAAGAGCTCAGCAATTTACTTGGTGGCATTGCTAATATTATTATTATTATTATTATTCTAAATAATAATGATAGAATTGAAGAAACTATGAAAATAAAAGTTAAAATAAAACCAGAACAATTTGTCCCTACAATGTGTCTGCTCAATCCCACAGAACAGAGTTAGCGGAGGCACGAGAAAGCCGATAAGCTTTCCGGCAGGATTGGTGGCGTCTCACTCTGTGACCTCAAAGTGTGGACGACCCAGCAATGTGGACAAGGAAACAGACAGTGGGATCAAATGAAACAGACAAGAAGAGAGACCTAGGATAGAGAAAGATAGGAGATAGAAAAGAGCGGATGGAGAGACATAGAATTAAGAGTTGTGTGAGTGAGTCATAGGACAGCTCATGTAGGTCATCTGCTTGCTCTTTTAGCTTGCTTTAAAAACACGGCGAGGAAATGAGAGTGAAATGGGAAATAAAGAGACGGAGAGAGGGAGGAAGTGATGAGATGGGGTGTATGCAGGTGACAAGCTGCCACAGGGAGAGAGGAACAGGGCTCCTGCAATGCTCTGCAGGGTGAGAGGCCTTGTCTGACACTGCGGCAGCGATATGGAAGCTGACAGGTCGAGGGGGGGAAAAAAAAAAAAGGAAGGAAGGATTCCTGCTGAGGATGAGTCCTACAACTTAGACATGACACTTCCAAAAGCTAATTTAGCGCTTCTGAGAGATGATGTGTCGGGCTTTCTGTGCCTCACTGTGCTGCTTCATATGGAGACACTGATGTAATTACACGTCTATACAGGACAGCTCAAAACCTGAGGCTTTTTTTGGCATTTGCGTAATCCTTTGTGGGAAAGGTTTTTAAACACAGGCCTGTCAACTCTGTCATCTGAACATCAGCTGTGGATGCAAAACATAATGTGTGTTCAGGCCACAGTATAATCAAGTGTAAAATTCAAAGTGTTAGTCCTTCAAGTTTGTTTACTCACAGTGATGTCCTCAGATATCGGAGCTAGGCTTTTATGTCATCCACCGACTCCTGTCAGTGACAATATTTCATGAATGGATCATGAATTAAGGGCATTTGTTAATCAGTCCCTTTGCTAAAGTGTGACTCCTCCCTGTGGATAATCTGTATCCTCATTTCTCTTTCCCTCTCCCCCTCATTTTCTCTCTTCCTCTTCTTTTTCTATCTCTCAGCATCACCTTGAGTCTGTGGAAGCGCTGTGTTCCTGGGGGAGGCAGGATGCAGGATGCAGGGTAATGAGTCGTACCACGGGGGTCACGGCGCCACTGTCACCTCTTCTCATGCGCAGTAATGAGGCGAGGTCAATGTAGGGGAGGCGACGGGCAAAAACCCAGAGAAGCAACATCACGTTGCTGCACTGCCGCTCCCCAGCAACCCTCATTAACTGGGCTTCAACCCCAGCTACAACCCTGGCCTTTATATACATGCCTAACTGGGGGGTGAGGAAGACTGAGCCCACTTTAATTAGTGTAGCTGTTAGTGATCTGCACTGAGCTCACCCGCTTCTGCCCTTAACTGGTGACATACATGCGAAAACTTGGCCTTCACCATCACTACCCTCTACCATTTCATTCTAAAGTTATATTTCTGCTCTGTTTTCTATTTGCTCCATCAGTTCTGTTAATTCACAAGTGGTTGTGAAGCAAAAGAATTAAGCTCAAAAACATAATGGGCAGCAAAAAAGGATTAGCTCCTGTAATTAGATTATTCAAATCTTATTTCAGTTTTAGGAAACAAAAATGAACAAAAACTATGGCTTCTCAGTATGTGAACCTCGTTGCTCCTGTCCTTGAAGGTTACAGCTTGGAGGTTGCTGATTTGATCCCTAGACTGACAGGAAGAAGCTGAGGGGGTGCAGAGTTCCCCTCCCCATCACCGCTTCTGCAGGGCCCTTAAGCAAAGCACCTCATCAACAAATGCACCAACGGAGCCGTTCAGTGAGCAGAGCTTCAGGCTCTGGTTTTCCTCGACAGCTTCCAGGTGAGCATTGGAGGCCTTGCTGAGAAACTATGTTTTGTTAGAGCAGAAAGTGGTGCAGAGAGGTTATGGACCAAGTGTCCTCCATAAGAACCTGGTCACGAACACCTCAAAGTTAAGGAGCAGATTACATGCTGCAAATTGCAGTAATGCTCACACTACAAGACCTTTTGTCCTGAGCTGTGAGAGGTGGAAAACATTGTAATAACGATGAAAACAGGTGAGAAGCCAACATGTTGCTTCCCTCCTTCCACGCCTCTCATTTGAGACTCATCTTTAAGATACTTCTAAAAGTCTAAAAATCCTGTGTTTGGTTACAATAAAATCAGACATGTTATAATACTGCCAGTGCCTGGGAGAGGTCAGGATGAGATGAAGACCCGTCTTTAAAAAGGGCTTGAACTAAACCGTCTATGATGACATATGTGAGTGTGGATTCCCACCGCAAAAGATTTTCATCTCAGATCTCAACATATTTTTGCTGTGTGTCCGCTGCCTCCCTCCTTCCCTGCCCTTAGTTTCCTGCTGATCTCTTATTGGACGCTCCTGTTCTCCCATGTCACAAACCAAGATGCTCCATCCATAAGAGATGCAGCCTGTAGGATAGCTCACAACAAGGTAAAGAACAAGACACTAGAAACTAGAGAGCAAATCATGGCAAAAGTTTGCACTTGGCTTCAGCGTTTATAGGAAAATCGAACCGTTGTTGTTAATCGAAATTCAAATTGGAGCCAGAAATATCAGTATTGAGTCAGATTCTAAATTCTGTCCATTTACTGTACTTGGTGCTACCTTTCAATACAGGTACCACTCTCAGTACTTAAAGGCAGGCTCACTGGAGAAACTCTCAAGAGTAACTAGATTTTGAAAGTATCCAACCGAAAAAATCTCCCCCCTCCCTTCAGGCCTCCCTCCAAAGCCACATGAGCACATGAACGTGCCCCACCTGGTTACCGCTGGAGGAGACCACCGTTGTGAGGTCTCTCATTCTAGTGATTGACAGCCTCTTTTAGCTCTTCAGCCTGACAAATAAACAACTCTGTTAAATGCCACAATCATATAGACACGAGCAAAACAGCCATCACCAACATAGCATCACCTTCAGCTCATAGTTGCTGCTCACTTGGCTCAGAGGGTACGCTTTTGTGCTGTTAGCTAACTAAATGACAGTCTGTCGCGGAGGGACAAATGTGAGAGCCGCAGCTCTCTGTCGTTCCTCGGCTCAGTGGGTTTGTGCTTCATGCTGGCTAATTCACAACAGCTTACCGCTCAGCTGTGTCTCCGTTTTTGGCTGCACTTTCTCATACAGCAGGAGAGCACGGCCAGCATGCGCAGGTAGGCATGCAGCTCTCACCCCTGCAATTATTTCGTTAGGGTGGAATGAAATTAATGAACCAGCTTGTTGCAGCTCTGGGACTGCGACAAATATATATATATCTTTTTCCATTTTCAGACCATTTGATTTATTGATTGCTGAAACAAACAAATATCACAAAAAGTGCTTTTGAAATAAGTGACAAACCCTGTCTTTTACATTCACACCCATTTCTGCTTTTTTAGTTAAAGATAATTACTTTACTACTATCCAATTCTTCTCTTAAGTACTAAAAAATACTATATTGCTGCCACTTAGATTGTGAGAGATATCTTTCTCTGAACAGTTAATGGTTTCTCTTGGGAAATACCTAAAACCAAGTGTTTAGAAAAGCAAATAAAGAAAGCTTTTGTAAAGACAGAGCAGCAAAACCGTGCTTTACTGTATTTGAAAATCAAACAAGATTTGTAACACCTCACTATACCTTTCTTTGCCTTAAAAGCCTGTCTGTCCTTGATAGATAATGTTATTTCACCACCCAGCTTCAGTATGAAAAGTGGCACCGAGAACACAGGAGACCAGCTTCTTTATGCCTTTTTCTCCTCTAGCTCCGCATTTCTTCACAGATGGAGTTAAATTATGCAGCACAAACTGTTTGGATATAATGTTCACAAAGTGAGGGGGTGTATAGAGCTCACTCTCTCCCTTTTTCCTTCTGTGATGGGAGAGCTAGTCACACTTTGCAGCTGGGCTAGAAAATCATCTTGGAAATGTATTTGACACAGTGATAAACTAAATTTACCAGATCCATCTACTGCAAAAAAATATCTCCCATGAGCACATGAGCAGAGATGGGGGCTGGCCACATAACCTGTGCCCGTCTCTACCTCATCTTGCTTCGTGCTGGCGTGTGTGTTTTCCAGATTAGCTGATTATTATGAGCCATCATGAAACAATATACTTCTGCATTTCAAAAATAGTAACATTGAAGGAAACCATGAGAGGATCCACACACAAAATTTAAGCCACTTTGATATGGTTTTCGATCACATGCTGATATTCCACTTTTATTCCCCTCCTATCAGCAAAGCCATGCCAGAGGACAGGAAGAGGCCTGCTCTTGCAGCTCAGATAGCCTCTGAATAAGCGTGAAAGGGTTCCACACAGCTGAGAAGTTGAGCAACAACTGCAAAAAGACAGACCGATTATCTCCTAAATGTCATGTTTCTCTGAATGAGTCACAGCGGTGACTCTTTCTCCCCATGATGGCTACTGATAACGGCATGCAAAATCTCAGGCCCGGAGCACATTTGCATTCTAATAAGCCACCAACTTCCTGTTCGCCATTCTGCTCTATTTTTTTTTTCAAACTTTTTCAGACAGAAAACAAATTGCATTTCAGTCAAGACAGGGATGTGATAATCTGAGCAGAACACGTCATTCACTCTGAGAGCTGGCGTTTTATTTCATACTTCACTGGTGACTTACAGCTGTATAAAAACCTCTGTACTCCGCATGGCTTCACATACACTGTATTCCACATGGCCAGTAATGGAGTGTCTCGTCATGCTAACCAGCAATCTGCGAGAAACTTGCCAAAAAAGAAAAGAGACGCGATTACCACACGAGGTTAAATCACTGTATGATTTAGCACATTGCAATAGACAGGCTCATTGTGCTCAATAAAGTGATGTGTCCTCAGCAGGAAGTCCTACAGTTGGAAATGATTATGTACATAGAAAGTGCAACAAATTGAAGAGATAACATAAGTTGTGAGCAAAGTGTCTGAAATGTCTCGTATGAGCAGAGCAGGGTTTGGGTTATTAAGGATCTCACTCATTTTCATACAAAATTCCAGGAAATCCTACAGTGTAAACAAAGTCTGAGCAGCACTCCATGCACACTTCAATGCAACTCCAAGCCACGTTTTGAGTAATTCCTGAAAAAGATCCAGAATTGTGGAACCAATCCCAGCTCATACTGGGCAAGAGGCGGAGTAACGGAGGCACCAGCCAATCTCAGGGCTGACGGAGGCAAACCATCAATTTCCGCTCGACCCAGGACCTTCTGCAGAGCGAACCACTGTACCAAATGAAACAAACAAACAGCTGAGTGGGGGGAGGGGGGGTGCACATGATGAGGGGACTCATCATAACCACTCAATAAGCCCAATCTGCATTGTCCTCTCCACAATTTTACAGGACCAGGCTCCCCTGATGGCCAGAACTCCTTTGGATCTGGGCCGCAGCCTTCCAGATCTTTCTCTTCCACAGCTTACCCCCTCTCCCCCCAGTCAAATGCAAAACCACCTACCATCCAGCAGCGAGTCCCATAAAAAATTAAAGCGACTGGTTTTTCAAGATAAGAAGACCGGTCCACCTCCTGGGTACTGTACTGTAATATTGATCGAATCCCAGCACCAATCCATGACAGCTACCTGGGTGCCAACATATAACACTTCCTGAGGATCTGTTTGAAGACTGGGTAAGCCGTCTGCAAAGATGGTGTGTATAATGTACTAATTTAAATAACACAGAACATGACCACAGGCAGATCTCCATAAAACAATTAAGGGTGTGCAACTTCTCACCAAACCCCAAAACAGCAGAACAACCTGAAACTCATTGACAACACCATGGCAACACACTTTCCATGTGCGGCTGAAATACCACATGTTATAGGCGTGGGGCGAGTCCTTCCTGACAAACAAAGCCTTGTGTTTTTACATCTTTACCAAAACTCTAGATTAACTGAAGCTTGTGATGTGATGTGCTTACTTGGGTGGAGACGCTGCTGATCTGACTGAAGATCACGTCGCTCCTCAGGTCTGCAGGGGGCGGGAGGGGCGGGAGTCTCAAGCTCCTGGCTGTTGAAAAAAAAATACATTAAAAAAAAAAAAAAGGAGTTAATGGTTAACTCTACTCACCAAACAGTATCAGAATCATTTCATAAATTAACTTCTTGAGCTGTGTCAAGTTGATTCCCTGTGAAAACTGACATGTGCAACAGGTGTCAACAACAACAGAACAGAGCGGCACCCCTTCACACCACAGTCATAGTAGGGAAGAGAAAAGCTCCTGCAAATTCCGACATTAAGGGAAAGAAACCTCGACATGGACAACGGAGAGGGAGAGCTCCAGGAGTGCAACAGGTGCTGACCAATTAGAGACTAAAAGAAAATCAAACCAAATCAAATTGGAGAAGTTAAAATTGTTAAGTTGCATAGAAATCATCTTTGCTAATTTGATATATACAGGAAAAACAGTGTAAATTTCCTAAAAAGAAAAACACACAGGCAGACAAACAGACTGTGTAAACATTTACCCGTCTTACAGTGCAGCGCTCCCTCCCAACAGACACTTCTTACATCAGCCTGTAGCTTTATTATTTCATAGAATATCCTTGAAAAGTCATCATCTCTCAAACCGCTCTCCCTCTAGAAAGAGTTGCTGACATGTTTTTTGAACTGAATGACGTGGATTAGCCCGTTTCTCATGCTGGCTAGCATCTAACTTTTGTTGGCCCGGTACAGCAGCCACCTATGGAACAAAGTGAAGCAATAATAACTCTGTGTTTAATCGAATTAGACCAATGTCTCTACATTTTTAGGTTGAAGGTTAAAAATGCATGAGTGTCTATTGCATAGATGAGAATTTGGAAGTCAGTGTTTGTTTGAAAGCTCTCAAAGAGTCTTGTGTCTCAACGCCCACAGTCTCTCCATTTTCTGGTTGCAGTCTTTTCAAGGCTTCGAAATCCCTCAGTGACTATTGCGTAGATGAGAATTTGGAGGTCGATGGACTATCAAACTATAACCTCAACACTATTCATGTTCCGCTTAAAATGTATATTTCATTGAGTCTTTTTAGGATGCTTTTGGCACCATGATTGCGATGATTAATCATTTTATAGATAAAGAATGATATGGCAGAAGAAATATTTAATTTACACACTTGTACATCTGAGGAAAACACTGTCAGTTTTCAAATCCCAAAAGCCTCATCACAGTTACCTTCTGAAGTGTCTTTATTACAGTTATATCAATGCTAAACATACCAAATAATGAATCTGACATCTTCCCTGTCTGAATATGTTCACCTTTTCACTTGTTCCACAGGGTTTGAATGTTAGCCTCCGGAGGTTTTTACTCTGCTGTTTCATTAATGTGTCCACTTTTTTTCTCTAGCACTTGAACCCTTGTGGCGAGAGGGATGCAGTTGCCGTGGCAGTTCTGGGACACAGATCTACTGAATGTTTCACTCTGAGAAAAAAGGCGCTAGACACGTGGGTGGAAAGAAGTGGAGCAGTGGAATTAATCAGAAGGCCACTGGAGGAAGAAGTGGAGGTCAACACAAAATGAAGGGAAGAAACGCTGGGGGTTGTTAGAGGATCGCTGTCAGGACTTGGGCGAGGTGTAGCAGTCGAGCATTTTTGGGAGGCATCTGTTGTACCACCCTCGTGTACAATTTCTGGCTCCTCCAACATCTCTTCATGGTCAAGGGCTTCAAAATAAACTAGGTGAAGCTTAAAACCTTCTTTAGGCATTCCTGTTTTAGTGAACAGCGACAGGAGAGATAGAACAGGGAGGGTGTGATGAGCAGCAAAGGTCCAGACAGGAATTAAAGCTATGCTGCAGTCGCCTTATTGTCATGTCGTACACACTCCTCTGCCTGAGCCACTAGAGCGCCAGAGAGGTGAAGTTTAAATTATGTATAATTAGATAGGAAATTTAATAGGCTATGACGGTGCAGCCGTTCCCTTGTTACTAGGGAATGACAGACAATGTAAACACATCTAAGAACGTTTCAGTTTCACTGTGATGCTCCAGGGACAGCGTGGGTACAGCAGGTTCAGACAAACTGAGCTCAGCCACTTTACAAAGACCGCTCTCTGGACTGTCTTCACGACAACATCTCAATCCTATAAAACGGCTTCTAGTTTCATTAAACATGATATTAACTTAAGAGGACTAAAACATGTACATGCAACAGATCATTTTTTCATCAAAACAAAGCAAATTATATTCACTTAGTCAGGATTCACCACAGCATGCATACCATAGATGCTTATCCAGCCTGGAGAGCTGGGCAGTCAAGACATTTCACACTCCTGTGTCAGGTGGGCAAACTACATGAGTCTTTGAAAATCATGCAAATAGCACAAATCCAATACCAATCAAGTTTAAAGCCGGGGCCTTGATGTTGCTGAGCTTGCTGCTTTAACATTACATCTGCTTCCTGCATGTGATTCTGCAATTGTGTCCTGCATGATCTGTGACAGATGCACCGATTGAAATTTGGAACAATTTTATGCCTCTATAACTCCTCAAAAAAGCAGTTAGAGTGTCATGGGAATTATTTTTTTCTTAGTCTTACCATGTATTTCCATTCTGGATGAGGAGTTCCTTTTTCACATTGTGAGAAACGTTCAGGTGTCACTTTAGATCGTGGGAAACACCGTCTCCATTCTGTAAACTGAGGGAAAAAAACACATTCAATTGTGGTTTTGCATCGTCTTCAATGAACATAAACTCATGAGGTCCATTCACCATGTGCTTAACAAGCCAGCTGTCCACCCACTTCCTACTTCCTGTTGCACAGGAAGTCCAAGTCTAGATTTATCAGTTTTTTTTCATTCAAGTTTCATTTTTTTTGGTATTATTAACTGTTACCAAAAATATTAGTCTTAGACTTTTTGAGTTTCAAAATGTTTGGAAAAAAAGGTTCCTATTTATTTCACATATATATTTTCCCCTAATTAAAAAGTGCTGAAATGTTATTTTTGTAGTAATTGCCAAGCTAAAGCATTATTGATTTGGACATCTGTTAAATAAAAGGAGACATTAATTGATTATGGTAAGTTACAGACAAACACTGTCAAATTGTAACTTTGACAGGTAACATAGTTGAAATGGTTGCTGTTTTCAGGCCTCAAATCAAAATGGCTGCCTCCAACCAAACACCACATTGCATTTTTGAGAAAGATTTTCTTAAACTATTACAGCAGTAATTAAGTGAAATACTATTACACGTCATTTAATAATGGTATTGGAGTAACACTGTTGACATGCTTTAAGTTCTTCCTTGACTCTGACATTACTTTAAATTGCCTAAACTTTGTCCCGTTGATGCAGGTGTCAGATCACTAAAATGTGACATTAGAATATATTAACAAACACATCTTGTCATTCAGGCATGATAACTGATTGCATCCTCCAACAGCACCATAACACCCTAATGGTTTGGACACATGGGAATTTTGGGAACAAAACAAAACATCTCAAGCCAATTTAAAGGGACAACCTTAGCCGTCCTACATCACTATCTAAAGATGTCTTCCCAGCTCCCTTCAAACAGGCCAGCTTATGCTTACCTGTTAACTCTGCTGGAGCTGTGTTATTGCTGCCAATACTGCCGCTGAATTGCTGCCCTGCATGCATTTTCCTCTGCTCCTACTACCACAGCACCCACCTGCAGACTCTGTTCTCCTAGGGCCTCTTGGGTAATTTGCATTGATCACTCCCTGTGCTCTCATTTGCTGCCCAGTGTGCTTTACAAGGTGATGAATTGCAGGGCCTTGATGCCAAAATAAACCTCATGTCAGTCAGCGATTCTCAGTCAATCTTCTACTCTTACAGGTGAGCCTTGTGATGATTACATGGTCTATTCATGTCATCACTGAACGTCTCTTGAGGTTAACGCAACACATTTTCCTTCTGGATTTTGTCTCCAACACTGATTAACAGCCAATAAGCCCAGCTGCTGACAGAACACATGGGACTTTTCACAGCATTGAATTAAAATTTAGCTCTTGTTTTGAAGTAATTTCAATGAAATACAAGCAGGACTTTTTGCCAATCTATTTTACTGTTAATGTAGTTAAAACAATGCCATTTAGCACTGTAAAAGGCTGAGTAATTACTGCACAAAATGATTATTGATGATTCATTCATCAGGTTTGTTGTTTGCGTAAATACGGCAAAGAGTGTGATGTAAATCTATTGATGGACCGCTGGTCAGTTTTTCTGCGTCTGTGACAGAAGGTGTGTATATCTAAACTGGTCGTCTATGCAGCAGTTCACATAGATGTGGGAGCTCACAAAAGTTTATTTGCCGTATAGATCATATTAGGTGAACAATGGTTTGTAATTGCAACAACAAATTATTGTGTGATCACTCGAGCTGTCGCCTGAGCCGCTGTGAGGCAATTAATTATAAATTCATGTTTGTTATAGTGATTCCAGACAAAAATAGGAAGAGCGTGTTCATAAATATTTAATTAAGCAACCCTGAAATTGTGGTGACAGTAATTACTGATGGACGGCAAAGCACTGTATCAGTGTCTGAGCCAGCCACTAAAACACTGCACACCATCTGGTAATAATATTACAGAGACTTTGTGAGGGAATAAAAAGGTAGTAAACAAATAATAAAATGTGAAAAGGAGAAAAAAAAATACAGGTTTTACTAACATGTACACATCATTTACTTTATTGTTAATTACATTGTCCAATATGTGTACATTTCTCTATCATTTGTAGTTCTTTATATTCTCTCAGTACACCATTTCTGTCAAAGTACTGTGGGTAGAAACTTTTTTTTTTTTTAACTGCAATTTAATATGCATCGTATTGTGTTTTATTATAATAACCAGGAATATATTTATTATATTTATATAATTTATATAATATATTATATTTTATAAAATAAAAACAACAAACAAGAAGATGGTGACGGAAAGGAGAAAGTAGTGCAACTTTGTTATAAGGCCGCAAAGACCACAGGGAGAAGTTCTGGGTGAACCAACAATCAGTATTGGTTTCTTTCAACCATGATCATGAGGTCATTCCCAAAGCTTTTAACCAAGTGACCTCTATTGAACCCACCACACTGAAAGTCCTCCCACCTTGAGGTAGTAATTTTAACCCAACTTAACTATGATCTGACCAAGTAGTTTTTGTGCCTCATCCTAACCAAAGCTTAACCATAGCGGTGTCAGATCATAAGAAGGTTTTACTTGTGAGATCTTTAACAGTTCAGGAAGGCAGAGACACACAGTGTTATCAATTTCTTATCAGGCCTGACTCACGGTCACTGTTCCAATTTATCCAGAGGTGTTGAATAGACTTGAGGGTTAAGGGCTGAGGTAAGAGCTCTGTGCAATTTAGTTCTTACAAACCAAACTGGGTTCAATCTATTTTCAGTAATATAGTATATTGTAACATTAAGATCTGCCTTCAAGAACTTGTTTGTCAGGGGCTCAAACCATAAAAACACCTCTCGATCAAGTATGCCAACATGTGTGTCTACATACATTTGGCTGTGTAAAGTGCAAAATTATACTTTCTTGTCCATTTGGTATATTTTTACACAAAATGACTGGTGCATGAACAATAGTCACCACATGTGATTTCTAGGGATAGGGCCAGTTGAAAAATGTCTGTTGGGTGACCAAAACCCTCCAGTAAATGGGCTTTACCATCCAAATGACTGAATAAACTTTACCATCCTTCTCTTACAGCCATATTTATACAGTCTAATATTTAAAGTCTCCTTCGTTCTGCTTTGTGTCCCTTTGGGGAAACTGTCAGACTTTAAAATTTGAGTAAAAGTAACTCTCAGACTTTTAACTTTGTCAAAACAGCATTTTCCCTGCCTTTTTTAATTATTTTCCTAACACTTACTCTAGCAGGTTATCATGTCACAGATTCACTGCAGCACTTGCTATACAACCAGGTAAGTGCTCGCTCAGCTGTAGCCCTGACTGTCAGTCCCTGTGGATAACAGCATGTGCTAAATGTGTTTAAATGTAAAAGATAATGTACGGGCTGTATGGATAATCTGATAATATTCTACTCGTTGCACAAAATGATATTTTCATTGCACAAAGCTTCACTCTCCGTTGCTTTCATCTTGCCGGACTCTCTGAAGCATGCAAAAACAGAGGATAAATATATAATAAAACCAGAAAAATCAATGAGCCACATCTAGGCAGACACAAGCTATTCTCGCCCAGATTGTTATTCTCTGTTGGTATTTACAAAACTTCCAAAGACCGCAGTAGGTCTAGACTATGAGCCCAATTATGGTTAGCCTGTTAAACCCTTTGCCATTGATTTCTTTTCAGGCTCCGTGTGCCAGTCCTGATGTAGGGGTGCTGAGCTGGAATCACATCCCCCGAAAGACTCTGAAATGGAAAGCCTTGTTTCAGCCTCCCTGCACCAAATTAGATTGCGTCCTTGTGTCAAGGGGAGTTGTTTGTTTTTGTCGAGTTTCTCTTTGTCGAAAGGTCAAATGAGCAGGCCTAGGAGTGTCCCGAGCAGCCTTTTGTCACACATTATTTATGGGTATTCTACAATAGATGGGTACAGCAAAGGCCTGGGCTATACAGTTGATATAAGGATACAAGGCTGTTCCCTCTCTGCCAAATGGCATTTCTGTATGGGTCAAAACAGGAGCAGGCCTACTAGACTGGAACACTATAACTGTAAGAAGAGAAATTTATGAGAAAGTACACAAAGAGCAAGAACCAGTTAAGAAAAGCTGTAAAGTTTGTGAGATCTTAAGTACAAAACTAAAACAAAAATCCAATATTGGCAAAGGACAGTTTGGCACAACAGATGCTGACTGGATTTTTTTTTTCCCTCTGCAGCTGAAACGGTGTTGGAATAAATCAGTGTCAAACTCAGAGCTAATGTGAAACACGTGATGGTCAGTGACAGCATGAGTGATGACTGCATTATTGAGCTATAAACTGCAGTCCCAATTTGACAATAGTAATGGCATGCTTCCTGGACAGATTTTTGTCAGGCGTGAAAGGAAGCTATATGTCAAACGGTACTATAGCTACAGGATGTGGTGCTGGAGAGAAAATATGTTTACCAAGTCTTTGTCACGTCACGTCAATGGTTTCATCATTTCAAGTGAAATGAAAATAGATAAATAAATAAACTTTGGACTATTGATGAAAATACAACTATCATGGTTGGGTTAGTCTGCCATTAACAGCACGCATTTAATAATGTTAATATAGTGTTCAGAAGATAACATGTCTATCTATGTGATAACATAATAACTTTGATGTATTCTTTTTTAAATTATTTGGTTCAATTAAAAAACTACAGCTGATTACTGAACTTTTTAAAAACTAATATATGAAACTCACACACTCACATATTATGCTACACCTGAAACAAATGCAGGAGTTCATTAATTCTTATTATTCAGATGAAAATGTGTTTACAGCAACAGAATTAATTCAATAGCCACAAACCCAAACCCTGTCTCGTAGAAATGACACTAAATTAATCTGCAACTGTAAATATGTTTTGGACGCAAACATAATGCTGCCTGATTACATTTTTTTTTAATCAGCATAATATGGAAATGCTAATCAGTGTTTTAATAAGTTGCAGAGTGTTCAAACTTGGAGTATCTGCAGAAAATTCCCTGACAATCTGTCTTCCTACATGATGGCAACAAAACAATTATTAATTTGGTTAGAAAAATGATTGTGTATTGACATTTGTATGTAATCAAGTGAATTTCAAGTAATGCATTTTTCCTCGTTTACTCAATGAGGCTTTTAATGTTCCCAATGTTCTCACTCGTACAAGGCCACGTGTCCTTCAACTAAAATTAACCAGAATTTCAAAACCCCCCTTTTTTGCGGCCATTTCTTTCTCTCTGAATGAGATAAATATAGATGATTCCCAGCAACCCATGTTTATATCATCACTGAAAATAATAATAATAATCTTGAAGATACTCTGTAAACAGAAAGGAGGGTTTCAAAGACCAAATCCTGTGCTCCTAACAGATCTAACAGAAGCAAATGTTTCACAGGCTCAGAGCTGTGTCAAGTCTTCAAATATGTTATTGCGTCACTGGTGTGGTTTCTACTGGAAAATCTGTTTTTATATGAATGCAGCCACTGGAAGGAGCAAATAGATGTATTTTTTTTTATTCTAATCATTGAAGGAATAGAAATGCTCCATACAAGCACAGCTGCTGATGTTTGTATCAATGCATATGTCCAAGGTCTCAGCAAAATAGGAAATAAGCGGTACATGTAGTGAAATAAAATTACAATTTCTGCAGTCTCCCTGTTACATTGAATTAAAGGCAAGGTGGTGGCCTTTCATCCTGCAGAAGCAGGTTGTGAGTGGCCCACAGAATGACACCTTGGCTTCCTCGCCTTTGAACTGCAGCCGCAGCAAACGTCCAGCAGTATCTTTAGAGCGGCCAGGGGGCGCGATAAAGGAGGCAGGGATCACGGGGATGTAGACAGATTGAGAAATAAACCATATTGGGTTGCATGTTAGGAGGGCAATAAATGACATAAATCCTGCGTGCCAGTCAACATGCGATAACAGGTTACAGTGGGAAATAAAAAAAAAAAAACCCTGAGCAAGAGGGCTTCCGAGAATAAAGATAATTATTTTTGATAAGGTGGAAATGGGAAAAGGGTAAGTTGATAAGCACAGGCAGGGTGACTGAACACTGTTGATATTCCTCTGCATAGCCAAACACTTTCCTGCCTAAGGAGGAAAAGGTTGAACTGCCATGAGGAAACCTTCCTTTATAACCCTCTGTAAGTGTGTGGCTTTGTATTGTGCATCCTTTCAATAAAACTCATCATTTTGAAAGAATAATTTTTTTCCATCAATAATTTATGAGTGGTTATTTAGCAGAAGCTTACAATAAAAGAATAAATTACTACATTTGCAGCGCTGAAAGCGAGATGTAGCAAGGAGCACAAGGGTCATGGTCCAAGTGCCCTGACTCTGAAAAAAATAATGCCGCCATGACCCTGGAATCATTGATAATATCCGAAAGAGCTGGAAGTGTGGTTACAAAGGAGAGCTGATATAAGGGGAAAAAAAGTACAGAGCAAGCTGAGCATGGAGACCTGGGAGAGGCGGGTCTGGTTTATGGGAAACGTGAAGTGGTTCTTAAAGAGCTTTTGGTGGAAGATGGGAACAGCTCAATTTTTGACAGCATTCATCATTCCGGGTTTGAGGCAACAGAATTTGTTTTCTTGCCGAGTTATATGAGAAAACTGACACCCATGTGCCCTAAGTATGGATCTATGGAGGCCATTAGCTTAGCCTAAGCTAGCTAGATAGCTATGCTAATCGCCTCCTGCTTCTCCGTACTTAACACACAGACACAAATGATATCAGTCTGACCTAAGTCAAAGTTTTTCCCCATTTTAATTTAAAATGTATTTACTAAAATCCAAAATCCAGCCAACACACATGAGCTTTTATACACTATGCTGCTACAACACTGAAAAATGTGCCCAGTGTTTGTGACTACACATCTTAGATACAATGATAGCCCACCTTTTGTCTCTGCAGATATAAAGTTACTTATTCTGTCTCTCCTTTTCCGGCCTCCTCTGTGCCTGCCAAACATTTCCTGCACTGTGGGATAAAATGAAAATTATTGAAAACCAACCTTTCAGGCATATTTTTTTCATGCAGCCACGAGCCACACGGTCAGAGCAGACTTTCCTGCAACGGCAGTTACTCCCACATTCTCCAAGAAACTAAAAAGAAAAGAAATATGGTGCAAAAAATGCTCTTCAGAGACCAGTAGACTCTTTAGAAGACAATGCCTTCACCATAGGAATTCATTTACTGTAAGTACTCTCATTAATAAAACATCTGCAAAAAAAAATAAATAAAAAGTTGAATGTACAGAGAACAAGGTCATGTTCCAGTCATCTGCAGAGGGAAAGCTGAAGAAATGGGTCAAATGTTCTTGGCACCGGGTCGACATCAATTTGTTCCACAGTTTCACCTTTGGTCGACTGCATGCCTTTTACTGCCCTTTTTCACCAATGGTTGTCATAATGGAAAATACTAAAGTAAGTCTGGCTCCTAAAATCTTTTGAAAATGTTAAGGTCGGAGCATTTATTAAAGGGAGTACATTGCTAATTTTTCTTCACTGTACTACCAGATTGAGTTGCTAGGATAGTCCCCACTTCCTCATGTCAGCCTGCCATACCACCTCAAGACCGGGCATGATGCGTTCAAGTCAACCCGTGGGCTTCATCAATCATAACGCAGTTGTAATCAAACGGCAGAATTATGAAAAATGGGGCCTGTCATAACAACGTGCCTCGGTGTGCGGGATGCTGCTGAGTGTCAGAGTGAGAGACCACTTCCACTTTATCAAAGACATTCCTCTCCTAAGATTTTAGGAGTCAATGCAAGATTAAATTACTGGTTAAAATGCAAATTCTTCTCACTGCATCCCCAATACAACCCAATCATGAATGAACTCCATATGAGTGACAGAGAATTAGATCTAGAGAGGGTGGAGTGTAGTAAACAACTTTACCTCAAGCCTTGCCTTGTTGAGACCACAACTATAAATCATTGATGCTTTTTTTTTTTCCTGTTTTCCTCCACAGCATCCTTAATCTGCCTCTTTCGTCAGTCTGCTGAGCTAAGCTTATTTGTGAGTTAAAGCCCAGTCCTCCCAATGAAATTAGCCAGGCATAATCTCATAAATGTAATGATTTTTCAAACCTACTGTACAGACATTCAGGGAAAGGGCAATTACGCTTAAAAACATTCCCTTAATTAATTAGTTTAATGTGATGGAAGCTTGTCACATGAGACCTCATACACACGATTTAAGAATGCAGTTCAAGACATCTGTGAGTGTTCTGCAGTGTGCAGGAAAAATAAAAACATTTTGTAGAGCAGTTATTTATAACCTATACAAGTATTTCAGAGTGTGATCATATCCACTGCTCTCTTTGATCTGCACCGGTGTGGAAAAGTAAGTTTGGTTCGATCAAGTTCAACCTGTCCAGTTAATGTTTAATCACGATGATGCTTGTAAACAAAACTAACGTGGATTTACAAGAAGTAACTTGTATATTGGACATATTTTTCATTCTTTGTTGGCTGTAGGTGGAATAAAAACAATGTCTTGTATTTTTAATTGACTTTAAAATCATCCCAGGAAAGAGAGTGTACCACAAGGACTAATATCTTGATATGACATCAGGAATGAGACTTGCTGCTGTCTCACTTTTGTTGTTTGTTGGCCTGATTACCCGGTCTAACCTCTTCAACCCAGTTTAAGCCCTTTTTTGCAGTTGTGCAGATTAGACCTCTGCTCAGATTTAAGTCAGGGAGAGCAAGTAAGTAATGTGACCAAACCTTACACTGGGTATTCCTATTTTCATGCAATTTTATTTTAAATTACACACATACCTACACATCCAGCAGACGTCGTTGTGTTTGGAAATCATGTTTCTGGCAACCTCAGAAATGTAGCTTCAAAATCTCCATTTTGGTTCTAGTTTGGTCACCAACTCCATCAAAGAAACAGTAAAAATCCTTATGCAGCATCTAGATGCTTCTGTGTTCTCCATCGACTTGCTACCTCTGTATCTGCACTGTCTGCGTACACTGAGGTTACCAAAAACTTCACTCATGGCTCTTCAGCAACCTCTTTCACAGTACACGAAGCCATCGTTCACACAAAAATATTCAAGGGGGCAGCTTTGATAAATTCAGTATGCGGTTTTATTTCAATTACATGGATCGTATGGAGCATACTGATACAAATGATAACAGTGGAGGAAAAAGAGAGCAGGAGAGGTCAGTCAATCACAGACGGTGCGTCGCCCCACAGGCCTGAGAAAGACTCTAATTAGGCAGTAAGTTAAAACACCTGTGTGGGTCGATGATTTCATCATTTACAACTGGGAGCCGCCCAGACCAACCGCTGCTTCCTTCTGCTAGAGCAGTTGGAGATCAGTGCGTTTTTACCACATTTTTCCCCACAAACTTTTATTCAAACCAACTCTCAGAATGATCAGCTACAGCAGGCCTGTAATTCTTTGTGAAAATCTGTTCCCTTGTGAATATTTTAGCAGGCATCTCTAGACCGGAGTGTCAGGCTTGCGACAGAGAAAAACTCCTGCTGATCCAATCTCTGGTCCAATTACTACAGATCTACTGTGTACATTCTCAGGAAAAATAAAAAAGACACAGGGCACAAAAGGAGAAGGACATTATATTTCAGTGAAATGTAGTGTTTTTATATCTAAACTCCTATCATGAGCTCTGAGCCTTCTCTTCTGTAATGTCCCTAGCAACTTCTTAAGAAATGTCAAGAGGCGTTAAGTGCTGGTTGCTGATTTGCCCTGGTAGTCACATTTATCCAGAAAACTGAATGTTTTGGTGCAGGAGGGCTTCTCTTCACCACCCTTTTCTGTCTCATGACAGAAGAAACATCTTTTTTTATATCATCACTGAAATGTTTCCAGATGCATCTTCATTTTCAACACATTGTTAAATGTTTAACTCTACAAACCTCTTTTCTTCTCTAACTTGGGAATGCCCTAAGGACGATCACAAGGTTGCCCAGAATTCAAATTTTTGCTCAGCTGTGTTGTCTGAACTCGCATTGATCTGGGATGCTGTTAGATAACAGATCACCCCTTTGAGTTTTTCCAAAGAGAAGACGGAGAAGGAGGGGGAAAAATGATTATTTAGGTCTGAATCCAAGTGTTAGTCAGTGGCGCTTCAAAAGCCTCTATATCCCCCTTTTTATCATAGCTATTTCTCACAGTAAAACATGCTTTGCTGAAATCAGTGCAGATGAGAGTGGCTTTCACAGAGTCTACTTCAAAGTGAGCATGGAGGGGTGGGGGGGGTATTACTATAATAACTGAAATACACATATAAGCTGGTATTAGTTTACATGTTTTAGAGCAAAAAGTATATTTAGAACTGATTCAATTTCTCCAGACTTATTTTGTGTCCTGTGGTACTTAATCTTTTTTCCAGAAATGTGAAAGATGATGTCAGCTGTGTATCAGAGTCATGAATTTTTAAAACCAGGTCCAATCACATGCAAAGGCAGTTGGTATCAAGTCAATACTGAGACCAACAAAATGTTATATTATATTATATTATATTAAGTGTCATTTAGAGTTAGAGCATGTTTACAGCTGTGTACTTGTACTTTGATTTTTTTCTCCCCATCATTTCACAATTAAAAAACATTTCTAATGAGGTTTTTTATTGTCTAGTCATTTTTCATTTTCTAAAGCACCTGCTTTAGCTTAAAATCAACTGCTGCCATAGATGCCACTCGCTACGAGGCAGGGCTTTGTCAAAGTTTTCAAAATTATGTTTTCTGAGGAAATATATTTCTGCCAGAGACTTCCATTTTTCGATTTTTTTTTTTCCTTTCCCCTGTGGGCGTCAAATGATTGACGGTAAGCAGAGTGGAACAAAATGTGTGCACTGTAAGAAAAAAACACTCAACTCAAGAGCTCAATGAAAAGACAATAAAACAGACACAGAGACAAAACCAAATAAAGAATTTTATGGTCATTATGATGGATTATCTAAGCCAAGCAATTCTCCAAGTTTGAGATATGAAGTCATTCTGCACCAGTTTAAGTGACAGCAAATGAAAGCAGAAAAGTGTCCCTGACACCTTTAGCTGTGCAAACAGGAGCGACCCAAGTGACTGACATAAACTTTAAACTAGATGTCTCTTTATCATACACCACTGGGCATCCAACAAACCAATGTGGAGGATTTGACTGATCCTTAAAAACTTATCTTTTAAGGAGGAATACACCGAAGATATCCATCTTTGTTAAAGTCTAAGTTGTTCATATTTGTGGAAGAAAAAAAAGACCTCTGCAAGTTGAACATTTTTTGTAGATTGGGCTCCAGCCATGGTCGGCGCTAAACACACACACACACACATCTGCTGACATTTAATGTTTATTGCTAGTGCCTTGTGTCCTGCCTACCCTATCTATACCATCACATTGTGGCTTTGACTGAAGTTACATCTTATTGATCCCCTTGGGAACTTTAGGTCTCTATTGATGGAACCTTCTTTGATTGTGTGACTTGCTGCCTCCGATAGAAGTCGAGACACAAGGCAGAACTCTGTTGACATCAAGCTCAACTTTTAAGTCAACATAATCGTTTCTAGGGGGATTCAGAATCATTAAGTCTGAACATCCGTAATAGTTCCATAAGCTGAGCAAAGGCTTGTTGATTGAAGTAGTCGGACACTCCAGCATAAGTAAATAAGAAGACCTTGAGTTGAGATTGTTTTGCAGATTCAAACCTATAACCTCTAACTAATATGAGTTCTTTGAGCAGTGTTTTTTTTTTTTTAACTGGGTATTTTTCTTTTTCTTCTTGGTCATCAGTGTGAAGTGCCCATTCTGTTATTTTTGTTATACCACCAACTTTGACATTGTTTGAGTTTCTGCTCCAGCGCCGTGTCCTTTGTATGCCTGACACCACTCAGCCAGCTCAGTGACATCCATGGAGAAGTAAGTATACGGCTCCTTTCTGCTAACCAGGTTGATTTAGAAATTGAATTGGCCTCCCATACCAAACTAATACCTAATTCATAATCCTCTTTCACTACAGTAAAAAAGGTTGTTTTTGGTTCACTGATTAGTCTGCTACAATGTTTTCATTAGATTTCTCTTCTGTTGGGATTCAGTATGGAGTTCTTATTATTGTTGAGTCATTTTTTTCAGTCAGTTGTGGCAGCAATAAATGTATGGAAACATTAAGTCATTTCCCTGAGGTATTTGTGACCTATGTGCAGTCAGTTTATATACTTAATTCCTCTTTATTTGGGTTACCTACTTAAAATTTGTCCCTGGAGTTATCAATCTTGTGTCACAGTCCTTCTGGTTAACCCTCCTGATCACTCATTAAACTGGTATCTGAGCCTTCAACCCCTCACTCACTCACTCACTCACTGCCAGATTGATCTTTGCTCCTCGATGGAAGACTCTCCAGCACTCAGCTGACCCAGCCCGTCTCTGCCCCGCTAATCACATCTGTCTCTGACTACAAGTTCTGTCTCTGCCCTTTCTGGATACTGTTTGCTCGTTGCTCCCCGGCTTTTGGCTGCTTTGATTTCCCCGGACTGGCTTCCTGATCCTCAGCCCGGCTCCTGCTCTCCCTCTCCATGTTCCCTCCTGGCTCATCTGTGTTGCCTAGTGCTCACCTGTTTCTGGACCCGCTGCTTCACTGAGCTGTGCTGCAGCTGCAGTCTTTACGGTATCGCCAGCTCCCACCAAACTGTCCTGAGTGAGTTCTCCTACCTCACTCCACTCACCGGCCTGCAGGTCCAACTTCACCAGCTGGAGTCCTGGAGTGTCCTCCAAACAAAGACTCTGAACCTGGTTGTTGTTCTGAACTGTATTCACCTGCTTGCCAAGCATAATAAAAATCCTATACTGATTCCTAAAATTATAGCACACATAGTTGACCTGGGGAAACTTTGAAGCAATGAAGTCATTAAGAAGGTGGTGTGAAGGCCATAGCTATGCATTGTGAATAAATTCATATACTGGGTATCCTGTGCATCCAAAGGACTCGGTCTCAAACATCTCAAAACACTATTGACACAGATTTAAAGGAAAATGTTCTCAATTTGTGACCAAGGTGAGGCTTTCCTTAAAGGTAAGCTTCACTATATCCTGTCAAAAACTAATTGGGGAGATGACAAATGTCCTCAGATGGAACAGATCAGAACTTTTTATGTATCTTGTGTTTTAATGTTGTTCCCCTACATTTACATATTATTGCACTGAATCTTCATCAACCTGCCCTATGTATGTGCTCACAGTGTCGATTACCATAAATCGGCACTTTAGGTGGATGGGAGGCAGCTGAGCTTTGACTTGATCAAAGGGGGAAAAGTGCTTCGTCTCATCAGCCTTGTCTGTAGGTGCAAACACCCTCCATCATCCTGGTCTAAGAGGCTGGGAGAGGGGCCAGGGGAAATGGCAGCATCACGGGCTCACCAGCTGGTCACACACACACATACATAGAGGGTATGATTTCACCTGGACACTTAGCACAGACATTTCATCAGCCAAGGCTGGCACACTCTGGCGTCCATCTCATTAGGAAGGCGGAAGTCCACCATTCGGGCAAGAATGGACTGAACATTATGAGCTGTGTATAAGATACGTTTAAATATTGTAAAGAAATATCTACTGTGGGGTAGTTTTGGGTAAATAAAATGGTACATTATTAGTTTATTGTAAATGCAGTCTATACATGTTGTATATCAATGTAGGAATGATAAACACACATGCATCTCAACCTTTAATATATATGGTACCACACTGTCACCTCCCCAGTACTCTCATATTCACATTTTTTTTGCCAATTTTTTTCCTGCCAGTAAAGTCACTGATCAAACCACCATCTGGCCAGCTGCTCCAACCGCTGAGCCTCCAGCACAGTTGGGAGTTTGGATGTTTTCAAGTGCACTTCATGCTCTCTTTCACTGTGTTCCTCTCTATTGTAATATGATTTTGATGTTCCTCTCTGTTGGATTGCGATTGTGAATATCCTTTTATGTGTGTTCTTATTGCTTTGATTCACAGTAGAATTCGCCCTGGACATGTTAAAGTCCTACTCAACTAATTTCAGCTTCAATTGGTTTTGTATTTGAATACTATGAACTGTACTCTGCTCTGATGAGTGTATGGGCACTTGTGGTTTTCATACATTTTATTTGGTGTGTGTATGTGTATGTGTGTGTGTGTGTGTGTGCAATGCCACTCCAGAGGCTTGACAAGTTTGTAGAAATTTGGTTATAAGGTAAAAAGTATATTTCCCTTGGTTGTATGTAAGTCCCTACTGAAAGATAAGTATGCATGCATGGTGGTTAAAATATTTTAGCTCTTACAACTATCCAGATCAATCCAAGAGAAGCTGTCATCCTGTCAGTGCTCAATTTAGAATCAAAAACTTCAAACTGAATGTTAAATGAATGTCGGAGTTTAGTTAATTTTAGATATCATACTGGTGATGAGGTAACTAACTCTTAAGTATTCTGTCAATAGTCATACAAAACTATGCTACAGATATGTTTTAAGTGTGGAAAAAGAATAATTTTCACATGGGCAGACTTCTACAACACATGCTCGTGTGCGCCCACGGGCTTCTTTGGTCATTAAACAAGATTCAGAACAAAGCAGAAGTCTAATCTACAGCTCTTGTGCTGTGTAAACCTCAACACGGATGGCCAAAAGGCACCAGGGATGAGTCTGAAAATTCATTCAGCCATTTTTTTTTTCCAGTACAAGTGTGATTCCTTTTGTGTGTCCGCATACATTAGGCTTCAACATCCATCTCCACTGGCACTACTTGTGTGGCAACAGGGGAACACCAGCTGTGCCCCCCCATCTGCTATCGAGATAGACCCAAGCATTTAGACCCCCAAAAAACTAGGAGAAAAACAACAGCAGGCTAAGAGGCAGGGATTACAGCTTGTGTGTCTGGCTGCCTGTTTGAAGGTTGTGTGCAGGTCTTTGATAAGTGTGTTGTGTGCGTGTGTGTGCGTCTGTGTGTGTTTCATTCTGTCACTTTAATATGAGTTTGGACACAGTCGCCAGGGGCATCTTATAGTATGCAGTTTCACACTCCATCTGTAGCCGTCGGTAGCATGTAACTGCAACACACTTTGATCGCAGATATTTTAATGAAGAGCACGCACGCAGCCTTGAAGCCCTGCACTGTGTACATGTTTGTTCTGTTTGACACAGCTCTTAAATGTTACCTACACCAGTCTTAACATCACCAATTAACCCCCAAAATGGCAAAGTCATCACCCATAATACACAGTGAGCCAAAAATGATGATGACGTTTGACAACTGATGGGGACCCCTGATGGTGAGGAGACTAAATGTTACGGCACCAATTCTGAGGAATGATAATAATGCTTGAGCTGTCAATGATCAGACTTTCAACTCAAGAAAACAACAACAACAACAGCAACACCTTAAAGGTATAAAAAAAAACAACAACCTCTAAGTCTCAACACTGGGCATGTGAGATGTGGAAGGTGTTACAAAAACATGAATAATGCAAGTGAAATCATTTAAACTTGTTTCTCCCATTTTATGGACGTATACTGTATTTACTTGGCATATAACAGTTCTTCCTTTGTTGTGCAAACGCAGCTATATTCTGTCTGATTGCATTTAAATCAACAGGGCATGTAAAATTTAAATTTCTTCAAAGAGACTCTGGGAAGTATTTCAAAGGCTTTGAACTTTGACAGCTGACACGGAAGAATAACAGAAGGAAATGCATAACATTTATGACTATGGATGAGATGCATAAGCTTGCAAGAACACAGATCGCAATACTGTGAGCTTGAGTTTATGAAAAGTGCTAGGTTCACTAGAGTTGCTGTCATCATGATGTTGGTTGCCATTAATGTAGAGGCTTTCTTTTCTTTTTTGGGGAGAGTGTATTCCATCGAAGTGCTCATCACGAGGCGAGTTCAACAGCCAAACTCGCATGCTGTGTGTGTGAAATCTGACTTTATGGTAATTTGTAATATAAAATAGAAATAGTAGACAGCATTTCGATCATGTGAGCATATCTGGTGTTTTTCAGACTACAATACACCCTCCGAGCCTGCCTGTTGATTGACAGCCTTATCTCTGCTGTATGTGTGCTTTGATTAAACAGATCATGCATTTTACATGTCCTGCCTCCACTATCTGTGTATGGCTGCAGCCAAGCGAGCTCCAAGGCATTTCCATGCAGCCGGAATATCAAAAGTCAAACATGCACGTGCATGCATTTGATACATTATGAAGGGCATACCAGATGGGATTTTTGAGAGTTCAATTGAACTCGACTTTAATGAAAAAGCAGGGTCTAGATGTGGACCAACCATCTTAGCATTCAGCGAGCTTTGTCCAGCTTGGCTTTAGATGATGGAACAGTGTAGATGAATATCAGACCTGACTAATCTCTTCCTCACTGAAAGTACCCAGCTCCCATTATCGGTCTCGGGGAGATTAGACTAAACCAAATACAACACCTACTAGATGTGTGTTTGTATGTATGGCAGCACTATGGTACACTTTACAATGGCTTTTTATTCCAGTATATTAATTGATAAGTGCAAACAGTAAAACTTTGTAAGTGCTTCATGAAAGTCTCCTTACATACACCGTTCCTTTTTATACATATACAAAGGTTATTATGGACTACTTGACATTTCAACATGTTACCAAAGTCAAAGTATAATCCAGAGTTGATCGCTGAAAAGAAGAGGCTAAATCTCTCGAGCACAGTGCAGCTGGCTGGCAGGCAGCATGTTAGCCCCATGCATAGCTTGACAAAGATGGGAAGACCGGAGTCATGTTTATGTAAAAACAAAAAAAAGTGTTCCCTAAGGTTGACTGGATGGCAGCGAGTCTACCTGACAGCTGCTGCTTGCCAAGATGAAAATGAGTGGGTTCCTGTTTTGTTTTGTTTCTAGCCTGTACATGAGGACACATATGCACATGCATGCGTAGGGGGGTGATGATTTCACATTAATGCACTGACTGACAGACGGCAGTGCGAAACGCACCAATGGGCCATCAAAGGCGGGGAAGAGGAACACCGCAGGCAAGTCAACATGAATGTAAACAATGCAGGATTTTAAACGTTCAACAAAACGCCTTTACAAATGTTTTATAAGAGGGGAAATGCATTGAACGTGTTTGGATACAAGGCTACAGCATACTGCATTTTAGGGGAAAAAACTGAATATAAGCAGACACGGTGTTAGGAGACTCCACTGGGTGTTCTTTCTTTAGCTTGCACTCACAAACTCACAATAGCAGTATCTGAGATTGTAATAGTTACATAGTAGAACTACAGCTCCCAAGAGGCCTTGACCGCATGCCTGTGACTCATGGAAAAGATTTTTGTTGAACATCATTAGTTAAACTGACGAGATAAAAATTCTCCCATTCTGTGCTTGTAGTGAGACATGATGGACAACTCTGCTACCAGCCATGTAAACACGCCCACATCCGAGCTGGCTTGTTTTTAGGGGTTCTGCTTCATGAGCCTCATGGTCGATGCTCACTAGTATATGGAAACAGTGTGCGACTGGCTCTCTGAGCCTGAGAATACTGATTTCTCTGCCAATATGTATTGTGCTGGAGCGCTTACAGTTTTAATGAACTGCAGAACGCACCAGCAAGAATTGGACATCCTGTATAATTAGTAGCAGATTTTCCTTTTTGTCAATACACTGAATAACCCACAAGAAAAGACTCATTTTTAGTTTTCTTTTTTTAATCCAAAACATCTTACTCACATAAAAGTGATGGTAAATAATAAACTATCCATTACTCTGACAACAGTAATCTTTTTGTAATGAGAACATATAGGTTTTTCACTTGGTAGCTTTTGCATTTCTAACAGAGACTCTGAATACATCCTGATCTGGTTTCGTTATATAATTGAAATTAGCACAATCAATTAATTAGCATGTAATTCCATGTTTACACAGCACTTCCGCAGTGGCCCTTCAAACGTCAGTGTTAGAGCATATACATCCCCTTGCCATGACCAATTAAAGCCAGGAGTTGTTATAGCGTCTATAGAAATTCGAGCATGGTAAGCACATCCATGAGGTTAATTGAGCTGACCCTTTGTTTTCCCTCTAGTTGTCATTTCCTTCCTCTAACCGCGATTCCTCGTATGTGTAGTCAACATAGAGCGACGGAGCTATCGGCGCAATACTTGATTTGGCTTTTGCTTTTAATCAGCATCATTTGAAGGCTGAAAAACAGCAAGGTTTTTATTATTATCACTGAACAGGCAGCTCATTAATTTACAGATTGGCTGTAACTTCTGCAGCTCACGCAGAACTAAGGTGCGCATGATGTCGTGTACTTTGTCTAGGAGAAGACACAGTGTTTTTGCTGCTGTAAAAGGACTTGGTGAAGGAGGAATGAGGAGAATCAGGCAGCAGTTTGATGTTGATATAGTGCTGTGAGAAGTAATGATGTGGAAGACGGGTAGTGCATGTTCACTTTCAACGTCAATAAACGCATTTCCCAGCTCATGAAAACCCATTTACCTTTGAGAGGGTTTCATTTATTTCCTAATTTTTCTTGTTTATCATGACCATTATTTTATTGACCCTGGACGTGCTTAATAGCTGTAGGTCCTTAACTTTTTGTGTCTTACTTTTACAGACAAACTTGTCCACCAGCATCTGACACACATCACTGTGAAGTAATGGAAGTAAATGGTTCCCAGCCTTTTAACTTGACACTTTTTTTACCCTTCTCACAACCCAAAGCAACATGTTGCATATATGTATAAGCATTTTGAGCAAAGAGTAATGTTCCCTTCTTAAATACTTTAATTCTTATAGATTTTAGAGGCATAAAGAGGTAAAAATCTCTACTATTTCACAAAAAAATGACAAAGATTTACCTGTTGGCCTCTTTGTGGGTCCCAGCCCCCAGGTTAGAAACCACTGCTGTTAGTTATGTGCTGTCGTCATATAATCCTGTCATTGTGGAGCAGTCTATATTCCAAATCTTAGTTTATATTCATTTTAGAACATTTGTTAGACAATGTGAAGCCTCCTTTTTCATTTGTAGATGCAAACTGGTTTAACTTGAGTCCCAGAGGGGTTGAGGTTAAAAAAAAGTTCTGTTGGTTACACAGTACTGACAATGCATCAACACACTATGTGTGGCGTATTGCCTATTGTATCCTTCTGGACGATAAAAAGCAGCATTGTAGGCCTATAGTACATGAAATCTGAGTTTGAGCTCTTAGAGAGACTCATATTTGCATATTTTTCATCAAGCATTATGGAATAAATGAAGTCTGGGGTTTTACTTTCAAGTTTTACTTTCACTTTCTTTCTCATATTTATTTTTGAAGTTATATAGGATCAAAAAGTACAGCACAAGCATTTGTGTTATTGGTCACACCACTGGCTCATAAACGTATATAATGAAGGGTGTTTTATTATTGCTCATGGCAACGTTAATAAAATATCCTTGATTATGTAGTTTTATGGGGTTGAGTGGGAGGTCAGTAACACAAGCACTTATTAAACTACACATTTGTATAAGGTAGCTGCTCTTGTAGTCTGTGTGTTTGTGTGCGCCTCTGGCATCAAGGTAAAAATTACAGAAAACTAATAGCTTCAGACTAAAATACTGTATTTTCAAACAGGAGTTTGGGACTTTGAAGGAGTGCTGTTTGTGTCTATGTGGGTATATTGTGCTGTACACCTTCATTGTGTAGATGAAACATTTCCCCTGGACTCAATAAAAACAAGCATAGTGTGGAAAAATGATTCTGTGTATTATTACGATCTGTAAACACCAGCTAATTAGTGGCCATTATCACTTTATCAATCTACATTTGAGATGTAAATTGAAGAGGACATTTGGGGTCTCAGACTCATTCTTATTCAAATAGTGATTTCAATAAAAATGCCCGTCCAGGCTGAGGCATATTGTGCCCACCTGTCAATTGCACCTTTCAAAAACCTGCTGGACCATCATGCAGCAGTGGAATGGGAGGGCATATTAAAAAGGTCATAATATTTGAAATTCAAGGCACTTGGAGTGAAATGAGAAACCATTTATTCTCACACTGTCCGGTTCCTGACTGTAAAAGAGAGCGAGAGGAAACGTTCATAATCATCTATAATTTTGAGGGCAAAAGAATCAATTTTTGACAGAAATATTATAGCATGAAATATATTCCTACGCAGAACTATGAATAACTAAATGCGGAGTGCAGTGTAAGTGGTTGGGTGCCTGCAGTTGAGTGGTGGTTTAATACTAAGTGGTTACCCAGCACTGTAGATGTGTCATCACAGAGAACAAACATCATTAAACGTACTATTCATTGCAGTAGCTTTGCAGAAGCCCCTGATGGCACATTAACAACAGTCTACTGAGAGACGCATCACTCTTCAGTGGCCCTAAAGTGGCGAATGAAAAGCATTCCCATTGACTCGCCCTCCTCCCTGAAGCCCATTAATGATAATCATTATTTTCCCTTTGTTCATTATGATCCACACTCCTCCATTAACAAGGACTCTAATATCCTCTTCCAGTGTGTGGAGATGTAAGTTGTGTAGCCTTAAAGTGCCTCTTTCACCACGTTACCTCGAGACTCACAGCAGGAGGCAGACATGATAAGTGACAAATGAACACTCAGTTTGGATATCACCCTCATCTCTGTTGTCATTATCTCTTTTCATACAATCCCAAAACCACTTTGACTCTCACATCAGATCCCAGTCAATCACATGGCTCGAAAACGCCAGCGGGGAGCATAATCGTGCAACCATAACGCAGCAAGCTGGTATTTTTTTCTCTCCTTATCTTTGTGGCTCTGAAAGTTAGCACTAAGTGCATCTATTGTGTTTAAGCCATTTTCTCATATTGATTTTGTTTTTTGTGAGCAGCGTTAAACTGATTTTATTCAACAGATTTTCATTATTAACATATCTCATGAAAAGACCGAAACTGACAGTTCTATTAGTCAGATGCAGCTTATGCATAAACTTATGAACTCTAATGTTGCCCCATAAGTATTAAACATTTAAAAAAATCAATACTGAACTGGATGGCTTGCTATATATTGTCTCACTTCTTGTCTGTTTCTGCATGGCGGGGCCATCACATCCTTCCCTGTCTTGAGCATATTCAAACTTCTCCATTACTTCTTACCCCCACTGACCCGCTCGTGATGCTAATACTGTGCAGCCAAACATTGTTTAACTTAACTGTGAATATTTCCGTTTGATGGAAAGCTATAAAAAAGAAAAAAAATTCACCCAGTGTGAGAATCATATAAACTTAATCCAAAGTTTGGAAGAAGTTTACTTAGAATATAATATATTATACAGATGGAGAGAAATTTGCAGTTTTCAACCTTAAAGCTGTTTAAGGGGAACATGGAATCTTAATGGGTTAATGAAAGTTTACAGTAGCTTTAATTAGCAAATCAAACTTGGACCAGCAGCTGAAATGATGCTCAGTTACATCCATTTATTTCATGACTCAGATTACCTGTACTCGTACAGTAATACAGTTAAAGGGTTCATCATAATAAAGGAATATGTCATCAAATGTGTTTTTAATAGTATTTAGGTGATTATGGGGTTCTATCACATGAAGTCATGAACTATACTGTATATGCTATACTATATATATATATTAGTATGATTAACCTCTAAAGACCTGGTGTACACATGCGTGGACATCACACTTTGGGTTATATTACCATAGTAGTTAATTCTGCTTAGCTGGGGCCGTATGGACATGTATGTGGGCAACATTGTTGATATTTCATATTGTTTTTTGCACCGTGATTTTCAAAACATGTTCAAAATATGTTTTGTTTGTGTTATAAATACATGCAAAAGCAGTCAGGAAAAAAAAAAGCTATGTTCAGGGTGGAAATAAAGAGTTTTGCACAAAGGTGACTTTATTGTGTTTTCTGGAAATTAAGACCGATTGTCCACATATGTGGACGTAATGTTTCTCTAAAACTACACCATGTAAAAAGATGATGCTTAGGTTTTATACTTATCAGGGTCCAATAAGCCCAAATAGCAAGGAGAAATAAAAAATGCATATCAAACAAGAGCTCGGGTTTTAAGTGGTTAATTTCAATTGGATTCGATGATGATCACAAAATAAAAAAGTAATGCCTGTCGCACTCTTTTCTGGGGTTGACGTACTCTGGAGTTGTCACTTGACGTCATCTGTCTGTATGTGTTCTCCCGCCTGATGCCAAGCGTTTGCCAGTCAAAGACAGCATTAAGGGAGGCGATGCAAAGGCAGTGAATATAGAGGATGCCAATCTCTTCTTGCCGCATCAGTGCCTTCTAGTTGACCATGAAACCCAATCTGGACGCTGATGAAGCGCCTGTCAATGCCAGAGGCCCGACAAAGACGTGTCTTTGCCTCTTTATAAATCACTCCACCCTTGCTGCTCTGGAGTGAAGCTGGAGCTTTTACCTCTGGGTGAACCTCCTGGCAAAAAGCAATTTGTCAATGGCTCATCTACATTCAAGCCATATCAAGTGTGATGTGGTCGAGACTGACAACTCCATCAGCTTATTCTCCAGGAGTCTGCAGAGTCTACCGTGGATATATGGGGTCGATGGGAAGGTAGGTCTTCTTGTTTTCAGCCAACAGCAAGGCTACTGGGGGGAAACAGCAGTTTAACTAGACAGGCCGAGTTAACAGCACACTTGTTTCACAGGCTCTGTGATACACAAGTAGTGCTGGGAATATTCATCACTGCACAGCTCTGTAATTGACTCACTGCACATAGTGCTAATACTCAATGTGACACCCTCCCACCATGTTTCTCACTGGCAACATAAGCCACCAGCCTCCATTATTACATTATTTATTATTTCCTCTGTGTGTACTTGAAACAAGTGCATGTTCAAAGCAGCATCACTCTTGAGATCATGTTGTCTCTCTGACAGCATGGACACGCATGGACCTTTTGCGTTGGCAGTGTGATGAGAGCATGTTATAATGAGCTAATGCTCAATTTCCACTTATTCAACTCACCACCTCTGTTTAATTGTGCGAACCATGGCCTGTAGAGGGCTAATAGGGAATGAAAAAACTAATAACTACAGTGAAATGTTGCACAATGCTGATCAAAAATGAATTTCAGAAATAAATGTGGAAAGAATGATCCTACATTTGAAATGTTGACATGTGTTAAATAATGGATGTTAGTAAATAAATGCATAGATGGGAAAAGGAGACTGAACACCCAAGGCAAAATATCCATCTCCAAAGTAGCAGTGATTTGCTGTCCTTAACATTTAATCACATTTAGGTACCGAGGTTCCTCCGGTCAAAAGGCATATAAAGTTGCCTGTGATTGACAAAAGTTGAAAAGGTGTATGATATAAATGTTCCCTATAGACACAATATTGTTACATTACCATTATTTTAAGAATTGTACTCCCCCGTAGCCACAACACTGTGTCTGAAAATTACCTGAAAATGAAGTGTTATGTTTCGTCATTTCCAAAATAATCAACCCCATAATTAGCAGTTTGGATTCTAAAGTGCTGCCAATCATTTCTCTTCATTCACTGCAGTGAGCTTGTGTGATCTTTGATAAATGAGGTGCAGCTCTCTTCATAATAACATGTAATGACAGCTCTGGTCACACTGATGAAGGAAAGCAAATAGAGATTTATTTTTAAATGCTTAGTTCTTTTAAGGAAAGTGAAGTTTAAAACAAATGTGAACATCAAGAGTCTGCTAACGTCGGATATTTCTGCTGTGCACGAGGTGGTTCTGTGCTTAATATCGCCTCCAAACGGTGCGACATGTGAGCCTTTCCTCATGGTGGATTTCTGTGCCAGAGGGGTAAACCCACAACAAATGTCAGCGCAGACACGTTGCAGGTTGGCAAGCTGTTACAGGCACTTCATTATGTTTGTGGATAACATCTCATTTTGCATTAGAACCTGAGGTCAGAGCGGAAAACAAGCAAGGCCCCAAACAAGACAAAACACACACAAAAAATTCCATTACAGAAAGGTGTATAAATCAATTCTGCGTAAAACAACAAGCCCATTACGTAACAGCATAGCCCACTGTGCAGTGGCGATATGCACCGAAATGGATAGTGACTGTCATAAACAAAAACCTCCAGAGGAAACATGACATTCATCACTGCCTGGGTATGCAGGCTGAGATGCAAAAAACTTAACGTCTTCTCCACATTCCCACTGCAGGAAAAGACTGAAAAAAAAGATTCCCCAAAGAGGAACTTGTAAAGAACGCTGGCGGAGCTGCGACGGTAAGAGAACAGGGGACCCATTAGGGATGTTGGAAAAGAGAATCATGTCTGTTTCTGAAGAGGGACAGGACTCCCAGGAACTGTGACACAAATACTGTTCGGGAAATCAGTGTCGCAGCGGGGCTTGGCTCACACCGTGTGGGAGAAAACAGTTGTGACTGGAGGATGGCTACTGAATGAAAACACAATCACCAACACAGAGCCAGATAGGCGAGGTATAATGAGGCACGATGTTTGAATAACTACAATGAAATGCTGCTGAATGAGGCTTGTTGTGTCTTCACTGTCATGTTTTTCAAACACAGTTGATGTTTCACCATAGTAAGCATATTAGCCAAAGCTGAAAGCTAGAAATATTACAATTGTCCTCTGGATCACACGTAGTATTTTATCCTGACTGAAACTGAAAACACAGTAACAACATGTGCAACTAATTGAATCACATCATTTTAATTGTAACAAATTCACATTCGTTATAGGCTCATATTTGTTTTGGACGGATCACAGGAGAGGTCATGCATCATGATGTATTTTATAAGGGACAACATTTTCACACATTTCATTGGGAACGCTGTGAAGAGAGAACACCTCCAGAGTGTCTTATATTATTTATACCATGGCCACTTAATGTGACACAGTCAAAAAGAGCCTGTCAGTCATGTTTATATTCATTTATTTTGTCTGTTTTAGACAATGGCAAGGTCATTTCACTAGTTAGGTACAGTAATTGGTAAGGAAAACCAGATATCCTCCAAATATTCAATTCATTTTATTTCATTCAGCAAATAAGCAAACATTTTTCATGAGGAGCAAGGTAATATGTTGATTTAAGAATTGTTATTTCCATAAGTTTCTCTATTAATATTTCTCGTGAGCGTACGGTACGGGGAAATAACAGTCCTTTCCTTAATTGCATGAAGCTCTAACTGGACAAGTGTTTCTTCAACTGGCAGAAATTACCACCTAATGAATTGTTGAACAAATTGAAGGTACGGAAACATGCACTTTAATATTCCATGTTCGAGTTGATATGTGATTTTAATGGACAACTGCCAGCCAATTGAAAAGTGTTTTCCTCAATCAGGGTATATAAGCAAAATATCACACATGTGGGAAAATGTGAAATGTTATATTTTTACATTATGACATGTAGTCTTAGGTAAGGAAGAATGTGTGAGGCTTGTTGTGACAGTGAATAAATCTAACAACAGTCTTGATAGATTTTCGAGGTGGCTCCTTGACACAATATTGTGATTTCTAGTATTGTGGTGCCTGCAGACGACATGACTAATTAATCAAGAGATTTCACATAAGCAGCAAATCAGTAGTGAGCATAGAAGAGGCAAAAAGAATCCTCTTGACGTTAGGTGTTGATAATTTACACCTTTATAAATCATGCATGGGTGTGCTGACTTTTACATACAGAACCCCATCAACTGCATAGCATGCTTCATCAGTGTATTGGAGGCGCATTAGCGAATGTGAGCTCACACTCTGGTCGTAAACACAAATTAAAGGCGCTATGTTTAGCATTTTGTGTTTCATATGACAAAGAGGATGCTGCTGCTTTCCCGCCCAACCCTGTTTTGCTGCTTCTTTTGTGTGTTTTTCTTTTGAAGAGCGAGATGAATACGAGCTGAACAAGCGGTATGTTTTGACACAATGCGGTAAAGTAAAAGTGAAGCTATGTAGTTAAGAATAGTGGGACTGGAGTAAAGTTTTCCAATTCTGAAGTAAAAAATGATCCCTGAAGAAATCTTTTGATTCACAAAGCATTCAAGGATCTGCCAATTTCCACTGCCTTAGCATCAATGTTGAATTGTGACACATGACCCAGGCCAGGAAGTACATTCACTCAAGTATTCAGATATAATTAAGGTAGATTTACATCTCACTTCCACACTACACTGTGTTTCAGAGAAAAATCTTACATAACTACAGTTATCTGACAGCTATATCATTATTAGGCACCATTAATATGCTGCTCATGCATCAGTTAAAATGATCCATTAAGACATAAAACGTATCAAAAATAAAGATGCTCAGTTTTTTATTCATTCAAGTTCAGTGTGGTGACAATATTTATGGACTTTTTAGTTATAATTCTGAAGATGTGGCTGATTTGGTGACACCTATGGCTAACGTTGGCAACAACACTGAACTAACACTGGTCCCAAAGTACTTTTCAAAATGCAGAGTGCATCAGACGGGCCTTTTGCAGCTGCTTTATCAGAATGCAACAGAAGTAGAGCAGTGCAGTGCACCCAAACACATCACTGGTTGAAAGGATTCATCTCGTCACATTGTTCTAATTACTAAGAAAACAGTCATCCAGCTCAGCGTTAATGAAATATATGCATGCACTGCCTTTTGACTTGTTCATCAAGGCCAGTACGTGCATGCATAATTTCTGGTGATTGCCTAGTTTGCTTTGAATCTCATGCATGAATGGCAGACCCTTGCAGCAACACTGAAAAGTACTATATCGAGAAGTATTAACAAAAGGTAAATACATAGAATGTCTATTGAAAGTAATTTGAACTTATTTATGTGCTGGTTTACATCTTTGTCAAAAGGATATGAACCAACTACACTCTCTAGAATTAGTGGTAAAACACAAAGATCCTTCATGCAGTTAGACGCTGAACAAGTCCTCTATGACCACTTTAAGCTGCTGCCATCAGAAATGTGTCTCAGATTGCTTGTATGTGACGCAAATAGAAGGAAGTTTGGTTTTA